>NW_016803192.1:1027701-1067045 GCF_001698545.2 Rhinopithecus bieti
TTTAAAAATTTTTCCCCCCCTTGTTTTTTTTTTTGCCTAGGCCTTTTTTTTTGGTTTTTTTTTTTTTTTTTTTTTTTTTTTTGGGCGGAGTCTCGCTCTGTCGCCCAGGCTGGAGTGCAGTGGCCGGATCTCCGCTCACTGCAAGCTCCGCCTCCCAGGTTCACGCCATTCTCCTGCCTCAGCCTCCTGAGTAGCTGGGACTACAGGCGCCCGCCACCTCGCCCGGCTAGTTTTTTTGTATTTTTTAGTAGAGACGGGGTTTCACGGTGTTAGCCAGGATGGTCTCGATCTCCTGACCTCGTGATCCACCCGTCTCGGCCTCCCAAAGTGCTGGGATTACAGGCAGATAGATGAACACACCAGCAAGACACCTCCAGAGGGGAAAGCCCATCTGATGGGAGAATGCTGTCCACAGATGCTTCACAGCACGTCTGCAGGTGACAGAAAAGTCATCAAAACACTCAGCAATGAATTGTGCCAACTTGATTAAATTCAATATCTCTGGGTCTCTGACCTAAAATTTCTGGTTATGGGAGTTGCTGTAAGCATAGAACAAAGATCAGGGGATTGAGATAGGATAATCCTGCAAGTATGTCCATCCCATAGTGTTCTCTTCCTAGCTATGTGACCCCCAGAAATTCTGTTTACCTCTGAGGTGTTCAGTTGCCTCATTAGGTAAATGGGATAATGTCTAATCTTTTCTGAAAATTAAGTGAAATAATATCTAGGAAGTGTTTAGTAAAATAGTGGCAGAGAGAAGAAAAATTAATAATACCTTAAAATTTTCATCTGCATGAAATCTATGAAAAGATCATAATTAACTTACCAATTTGATAAGTGCTCTTATGGAAAATCCTGGATTTTACAAAAAAGTCAGTATTACACTAAGCACTGAATGCTACTAGATTGAACGTAGTTCTAACAAGAATATGGAGCCTCATAGGAGTCAATTTCAATTTGGTTCGTGGTCAATGGCCAAACCCTTAGCTAGAGCCAACCCTCTGTTCATTCTAGTATCTGGCCACAAGTGAGAACAGATGTGAGCTCATGAAAGGACCACTGCCAATCAATCTACCCAGACCAGAGAATGATTCAAGCTATGACCTGCTCACCATGGATCAGTTACATCACCATGCATAAAGAATAGGTTTTCTAATGCCCAGGGAAAACTCAGGAGACTCTAGAAATGGCTGCTGGAAAAGATGTGACAAGGAAAGAACAGCATCGAGATGGCACAAAGGAGCTGCTACTTTTCATTCTCTCTAACTCCCACTCAAAAATTTAAGCATCTGGCCAGTGACCAATAAGAGAACTGCTTGTAATTGTTGATAATCCAAACTCATTTGCATACTTTCCCATCTGTTGGAGACAGTATAACTGTGGCTTTGTATCCTGCCTGCATCTGTGACAGACAGGAATAACTAGAGAGAACTGGCATTTCTACAGCACAGCTACCCTCCAATATGAGTCCACTGATTTGTATCCACTGACTTTGCCTCCTGATATATAGACCTCTGGTCCTTTTCCCAAGAGACACCTAACTAGTTTCCTAAGGAAGATTATATTTCTTCCCAACTTTTTGATGTGTCATTTTCTAATCAAAAAGTTTTCACTGAGCATCCACTCAGGACCTTTTAACATACAATCATAAAACACTAGAAGAACAGGGCTGAGCACGGTAGCTCATGCCTGTAATCCCAGCACTCTGGGAGGCCAAGGTGGCTAGATCACAAGGTCAGGAAATTGACACCATCCTGGCAAATACAGTGAAACCCATCTCTACTAAAAGTGCAAAAAATTAGCCGGGTGTGGTGGCAGCCACCTGTAGTCCCGGCTACTCGAGAGGCTGAGGCAGGAGAATGGTGTGAACCCAGGAGGTGGAGCTTGCAGTGAGCACTGCACTCCAGCCTGGGTGACAAAGCCAGACTCCATCTCAAAAATAAAAGATAAAATTTAAAAACAAACAAACAAACAAACAAAAAAACACTACAACAGGTGCTTTAAAAGAAAAAAAAAAATATTGGGACCAAGAAAGCCTGGAAAATGAAGCATACACTGTTTATAAAATCTATATCCACTGGTGTCCACGGTGAAAGAATTCAGTGTCATGGCTTTAAAGAATAACTATAGTCCCGGTGTGGTGGCTCACGCCTGTAATCCCAGCACTTTGGGAGGCTGAGGCAGGCGGATCACGAGGTCAGTTCAAGACCAGCCTGGCCAACATAGTGAAACCCTGTCTTTACTACAAATACAGAACATTAGATGGGCATGGTAGTGGGTGCCTGTAATCCCAGCTACTTGGGAGGTTGAGGCAGGAAAATCACTTGAACCTGGCAGGCAGAGGTTGCAGTGAGCAGAGATTCAGCCGATTCAGCCTGGGCGACAGTGCGAGAACTGTCTCAAAAAAAAAAAAAAAAAAAAAAAAAAAAGAACAACTATAAACTGATGAATTCTACATTTTTTTTTTTTTTTTTTTTTTGACGGTTGGCAGAGCTAGTTGAGGTTTTATTTTGGACAAAAAAGAAACAATTGAATTGTTTTATAGCTGGAGGCATGGGCAAGGGGGGTCCCTACGTAGTAAACTCCCTGTGGGTGGGCTGAGGGCCCTCAGGTGGGTCTCCTGTTCCCAGTGGTACCTACATAGTGTCTCCCTCCCAGGCTCTGGGGCAGCACAGGAGGGGCCAGGCTGGGAGGGGGTGCGCGCAGCTGTTCACTTTGGCAGGACGTCCAGAGGACTCGGACACCAGCTTGCCCATCGCGTGTCTCGATCTTCTTCACACCACGGCCCTGGAGGAGCTTGGTGGCGGCTGAAGGAGCTGGCAGCCCGCGCCAGAAGCCAAAGCTGGAGCCCAGGCCGTAGCTGAGGCCAGGGCTTGTGAGGCCCCATAGGCCAGAGCTCAGACCACCTGCAAGCCGCTGGTGGTCCTTCGTATGAATACCTCATGTTTCTGCATCCGGACTCCACCGACTCTCCTTCGCCCTCAGCAGCTTCCCTGGTAGGTGGCGATCCTCAATGTCCAGGGCCAGCTTGACGTTCATCAGCTCCTGGTATCACGCAGCTGCCGCGCCATGTCTTGCTTGGCCCGCTGCAGGGCGGCCTCAGCTCGGACACCTTGCGTTGGAATTCCTTAATGGCCAGCTCTCCACCGCTGCTCGCATCTGCAATGGCGGCTCTCAGGGAAGCCCTCTGGCCTTTGAGGCCTCATCTCAGCCGAAGCCGGCTGATGTTTCCCGGTTCATCTCGGAGATCTCAGTCCTTGGTGCGCCAAAGGTCATCCCGTGCTCCAGCCAGGCTACGCAGCTCTCATACTTAATCTGGTACATGCTCTCAGCCTCAGCCGGCCTGCGGTTGGCGATCTCCTCGTACTTGTGCCTTGACCTCAGCGATGATGCTGTCCTGTCCAGGGAGCGGCTGTTGGTCCACGGACAGTAACACCACACAGAATGTGTCCGAGATCTGGGACTGAGCTCCCGGATCTCCTCTTCATACAGTTGGCCTGAGGAAGGTTGATCTCATCAGTCAGCTTCCAGGGCGAGAATTCCAGCTCTACCTTGTTCATGTACTTCATCACATCCTCTTGATAGGACAAATTCCATTCTCCATCTCTGTACGTTTATTGATTCTCATCCTCAACTTGTTCTTGAAGCCCTCACCAAGCCCCTGCATGTTGCAAGCTCTGCCTCCAGCTTCAGCTTCTCCTGGGCCCAGAGTCTCCAGCTGCTGCCTAAAGTTGTTTGATGTATCTCCGAACTGTTGTCCTATGTTGCTCCGAGCCGTCCTTCTGCTGCTGCAGGAGGCTCCAGTTGGTCCCCAGCATCTTGTTCTGCTGCTCCAGGAACTGTACCTTGTCTATGAAGGAGGCAAACTTGTTGTGGAGGGTCTTTATCTGCTCCTTCTCCTGGGTGCGCACGGCCTGGATGTTGGGGTCCACCTCCAGGTTAAGGGGCTCAGCAGGCTCTGGTTGACCGTGACTGCGGTGATGCCTCCCATGTCGCTGGCCCCACCATAGCCACCGCCCAGGCCACCCCGAAAGCTGCTGCTTCCCACTCGGGAGAAGCTCGAGGAGCTGATGCGGGCACCGGGCCCACTCTTGTAGGAGTGGCTGCTGAAGGCCCAGGGGCCAGAGGTGGACACCTTGTAGGACTTCTGGGTCACCCTGATGGACATGATGGAGGCAGGAGTGGAGGCAGGCGAGCCGAACCAGGAGGATATCCTAGAAGGAGCGGAGATGGCTTCTACATTTTTAATCTCCAGTCTAGCCCTCTCTCTCAGATTCCAAATTCAATTGGTGATGATGCCAGTAATGATAATAGCTAATAATAACTAAAAGTATCCAGTGATTAATATATTTATCTATAGGCATATATGTCTACAGATGTGTAGATAGCTATATATAGATATATATAAATTAATCTCTATATATCAATTAATTAAACAATTGAAGACACTTATTAGCTAGATGGTGTTATTGACAACAAATTAATCAAATGATAATCTAATTTGAAAAATTAAAATTGGAAACACAAAGAAGCCAAATGACACTTTCAAAGTAACATAGCTGTCCAGGAAGTTGCAAAGGTAAGAGTTGAACCAAGACAGATTGGTTCTCATGTCCACCTGTGTTCTTAATATCTCTACTTGGATGTCTAATAGACATTCATCTTATCATGTCTAAAATCAAACTCCTGGTCTTTTTCCAAAAGCTTGTTTCACCCACAGTATCCCCATTACTGTAAATGGCACCTCTATCTCTCTAGTTTCTCAGGTCACAGAATTTGGAATCATCGTTGACGCTTTTCATTGTTACACACACCATATCCAAGCTATCAAGAAATCAGTTCACCTCTATCATTAAAAACATCCAGTATCTGACCGCTTGTCACTGCCTTTACTGCTACCATTTTGGACTGAACCACCCTCTTCACTACCTGGAATGCTGTATTACCCTCAAATAGTCTTCCTGTTTCCACTCTTGCTCCCCTAGTCTATTCTCCAAAGAGCAGACACACTGACCTTTCTAAAATAGAGTTAGGAGGCTATATTATTCTTTTATTTAAAGTCACTGTTTTTTTCCCCATCTCGCTAAGAGTAAAGCCAAAGTCCTTGCAATGACAAGTAATACCAAATCCTATTAGCTCTCAAACCCCAGCTACTTCTCTCATCTTATTAACCTCCTCACGTGGCCTTCACACTCACTTCAGCCACATAACCTTCTTGTTATTCTTCAGATACTCCAGGCACAATCCTACCACAGAGCCTTTGCATGGGCTATTTTCTTTGCCTGGAATGTTCTTTCATTCTAATTTCCTTACTTCCCCCAAGTCCTGATGAATTGTTACATTATCCGTGAGGCCTGCCCTCACTAACAGTATGTAAGCTTACTTCCTGCTCTCCCCTATCCTTGCCCAGTCCTTTTTCCCTACTCTATGTGTTCCTTTATCTGTAGCATTTATCATCTTTGAATTCAACATATATTTTACTTCTCATATTTGTTTTTAATTTTAATTTTAAATTTTGAGACATGGTCTCACTCTGTCACTCAGGGTGGCAGACACTGGTGCTATCATGGCTCACTCACTGCAACCTCAACCTATGAGGCTTAAGGGAGCCTCTCACCTCCCAAGTAGCTGGGACTGCAGGAGTGCATCACACTGCGCTAATTTTTGTATATTGTGCAGAGATGGAGTCCACTATGTTGCCCAGGCTGTAATCAAAGTCCTGTGCTCAAGTAATCTTTCTGCCTTGGCCTTCCAAAGTGCTATGATTACATGTGTGAGCCACCACACCTGGCCTATGTTTTATTTATTTATTTATTTATTTATTTATTTATTTATTTATTTATTTTGAGATGGAGTCTTACTCTGTTACCGAGGCTGGAGTGCAGTGCTATGGTCTTGGCTCACTGCAACCTCCACCTCCCGGGTTCAGGTGATTCTCCTGCCTCAGCCTCCTAAGTAGCTGGATTACAGGTGCCTACCACCAAGACCAGCTACTTTTTGTATGTTTAGTAGAGACGGGGTTTCACCATGTTGGCCAGGCTGGTCTCGAACTCCTGACCTCATGATCCACCCACCTCGGCCTCCCAAAGTGCTGGGATTACAGGCATGAGCCACTGTGCCCAGCCCCCATGTTTATTTTTAATGTCTGTCTTCTCTTACTAGAGTGTATATGCCATGAAGTCTTGGAATTTTTGTATTGTTACTGCCATAGCTCAAGACCCTAGAATGGTATGCAGCCTGCAAGACTATTAGACTGTTACAGGCTCTGAGAAGTTCTTTACAAAGATTTTGTGTATTTTTTCTTTAAAATAAAATCTCTCAAATTTATTGATAACAAGTCCACTTCTCTCCCACAAAATAACCATTAAAATCTCATCATATTAGTGCTTCAAGGGAAGGAGTTTGGTGATGGCTGTTGTGGAAGATACAGGAAAAACATATGTAAGATTGTGGTCAGCTTTCCAGAAACATCTCAGTATATAATTAAATAAAATGTGATATAATTTGATAAAACCACCTTTGATATAATTTGATAGAATATAAATTTTTGCAAATATAAACAGCAAATTACTATCTCTGGTGTTATACTATTGTTTGCAGTAGGTCACAGAATGGGAATACACCAAATCAGATTCTGAACACATATTTACTATCATGTCCAATTTAACCTTCATAGACTTTTCTAAATGATCCAAATAGTGCACCTATGTGAGCTATGTTTTATATCAAGGTTTTACCGTAAGTCCCAAAGGAGTCAATTAAACTAAGGAATTATCAAAAAGAAGTAATAGAGTTATAAAAAGAAAGGAAAGAAGGAAAGAAAAAAACAAAGGCTTTGGGATATATGTAGATTATACCATCTATTTAATTCATTCTTAAATAGAAAATTAGGTTGAGGTTTCAAATATATATCAGTACTCAAGGAATATTTAAGGAAAAAAACTTTGGATTGAGACATAAGTTTTAGTTACGGTTCTACTAACCAGCTGGGGGGATTGGGGATGTTATTTCAGTCAGGCTTTAATTTCCTCATCTGTGAAATAGGGGGACTCTAATAAGTCTCGATTATTTTCACGTGTAAAGCTCTTTAAGGTATTTTAAATTGAAATCTGATGAAAAGTGATAGCCATCAATATTTTTGTAGGTTTTAATAACAAGAAGATTACAATTATTGAAATGTCTACTTAAATGTTCTTTTGATAATTATTTGTCATAACTACTATTACAATTTAAGTTGTTACGGTATAACAATATTAGAAAGCATGATTTTGAATTTCTGAGAAGGATGTTGGTATTTGAAAATTTTAACGTAGAAACAAGAAGCCATAATGAGATAAATAAAAGTGATTAGTCACAAAATACTGCTGAAAACAATGAAAGAAGACCTAATAAAAGGAAAGGCACACCATGTTCCTGGATTATAAAACCCAATAGTAAAAAGACGCCATTTTATTCCAAACTGACCCACAATTCAATACAAATTTAACTAAAATCCCAGGAGGATTTTTAAAAAAACTGAAATTGACAGGTTGATTCTAAAATGTATACAGTAATGCAAAGTAACTAGGAAAGACAAAACAATTGTGAATATGAAGATCAAAGTTGGAAGAATTGTGTTATCTGATTTCAAGACTTACTATAAAGTTACAACAATTAAGACAATGTGATATGGAAGAAATGAAAACATAGATTAATAGTGCATGTTGAAAGTCTAGAAATAGACACACACATATATGGTCGATTAATTTTCCACTAAGGTACGAAGGCAAATGAATGGATAAATGATAGTGATTTCAACAAATGGTGCTGGAATAGTCAGGAATACAACTGCAGAAAATTAAACTTGATCCTTATTTTGCACCCTGTATAAAAATTAACTTCAAATGTAAACTGTAAATCGATAAATTTCCTATGAGAAAACACAGAAGAAAATCTTTTAAGAAATTTCCTAGACACAATATCAGAAGCATAATACATTTTTAAAAAGATGATAATTAGGCTTCATCAAAATTAAGAACTTTTAGTCCAGGCACGGAGGCTCATGCCTGTGATCCCAGCATTTTGGGAGGCTGAGGCAGGTGGATCACATGAGGTCAGGAGTTTGAGACCAGCCTGGCCAACATGGCAAAACCTCATCTCGACTAAAAATACAAAAATTAGCTGGGTGTGGTGGCACACACCTGTAGTCCCAGCTACTTGCGAGGCTGAGGCAGGAGAACCTTTGAACCTGGGAGGCAGCGGTTGCAGTGAGCCAAGATTGCACCACTGCACTCCCGCCTGGGTGACACAGTGAGACTTTGTCTCAAGGGGGGAGAAAAAAAAGACAAAAAGTTAGGAAGGTTTACCTTTTGAAAGACATTGTTAAAAGAATGAAAAGACAAGTCAGAGATTGGAGGAAAATATTCACAACTCACATATTTGCTAAACTGCTTATCAAAATATATAAGGAATTATGAAAATGTAATCATATTTAACAAGCAAGGGAAAAACTATTTGAACAGACATTTCACTAGGGAAAATATATAAATGCAAATAAACATATGAATACCTGCTTAACATCATTAGGTATTAGGGAAACACTAATTAAAAAAAAATCCACAGTATACTACACTTACATACCTATTAGAGAGAGAGAGACAGGAATACAAGAAGGCAGATAGAGAGAAGGATGGATGGATGGAGGGAAGGAGAGAGGGAGGGAAAGAGGGAAGGAGAGAAGGAGGGAAGGAAGGAGGGAGGGATGGAGGGAGGGAGNAGGAAAGGGAAGGAAAAAGAAAAATAAAGGAAACAAAAGAAGCCCGACATGGTGGCTCACATCTGTAATCCCAACATTTTGAGAGGCTGAGGCAGGAGGATTGCTTGAGTCCAAGAGTTTAAGACTGGCCTGGACAGCATAATGAGACTTATTCTTTCAAAAAGAAAAAATTTAGTATGCACTTGTAGTCCCAGCTACTCAGGGGACTGAGGAAGGAAGATTGCTTGAGTGTGGAAGGTTGGGAAAAAATTACAAATGAGAGAGAGAGAGAGAGAGAGAGAGAGGGAAGGAAAGAAGGAAGGAAGGAAGGAAGGAAGGAAGGAAGGAAGGAAGGAAGGAGAGAGAAGAAGAAAGGGAAGAAGAAAGAGAAGAAAATAAATAAAGAGAAAGAAACAGAGAGAGAGGGAGGGAGGGATGGAGAAATAAAGGGAGAGAGGGAGGGAGGGAGGGAGAGAGAGAGAGGGAGGGAAGGAGGGACCGAGAGAGGGAGAGAGAGAGAGAGAGAGAGAGAGAGAGCGAGCGAGCGATAGACAGAGACGGGAAGCAATACCAGTTGTTGGTGAGAAGGCAGAGCACCAAAAACTTTCATACATTGATGTTGAAAATGCAAAATTGTCCAGCAAAATACTCTGGAAAACCATTTGGCGAATTTTTTTAATAAAGTGAAACATACTCAACCATACTATCTAGCAGTCCCACTCCTGGGCATTTACACAAGGGAAATAAAAAAATATATTTATATAAAAGCCTACACAAACATCTTTTAAACAGCCTCATTGCAATTTTAAAAAGGTGGAAACAATTCAGATATTCCTGAACTCAAAAATTCATTAAAAAAAAAAGTGGTACACCCATGCAATAGAATATCACCCAGCACTAAAAAGGAATGAACTACTGATATATACAATAACATAGATAAATTTCAAATATATCACAAATGAAATAATCCAAATTCAAAATGCTATGTATTTTATACTTTCATTTACATGACATTCTAGAAAAAATAATTAGCTATTAACAGACTTGGAGGTGGAAATAGAAGTTGACTAAAAAGTGGTATGAAAATTTGGAGGCGGTAATGGTTACGTATTCATTTGTCAAACCTTGTAGAACTGTACCTTAAAATGGAGATTTTTTAAAATTGTATACAAATTATACTTTAATAAAAAATGAAAATATGATTAGTCATTTTCAAATCTTGGCTTTTCCATGATTTTTTTTAAACCTAGAAACATACCAAATCTACTGGGAAAATTATTTTCCTAAAAACAGATTCAGTGTTATTAAAATTACTCTTTGGGCAATTCTAGGAGTACAATGATGGAAGCTAATATTAGAGAATTTAGAACAATAAAAAGGATATACATGTAAAGTACAGTACGAGCTAGATGTTGAAAGTTGTATAAAATAAGATAATGAAGGTAAGGGCCCCACAAATCAATTTATTTTCTAAAATTTAGAAATGTATACAGATAATTCAATAAGAACTGTGCTGCTTTTTAATCCATGGAATTACATGAATGGGTAAGAGTAACATCTGTGAGTCCTGCTGTTACAATGTGTTATTGTAACAAGAGCTGCAGAGTTATGTATTCATTTTAAACTGCGAAAGGTATAGTAATCAAAGTACAGTGTAGAAGATAAGGGTAATGGAGAGAAATACTGTGTATTAGAAAAGACCTATCTGATTATGCTCTTTCTCTTATCTGGCCCCTTCCCTGACACTGTGCATTCCCTACCTCATTATATACAGAATCACTGCAAACAGAAGGTGAGGAACAAGGACAAAGGACAAAATATTCTTAAATAGAGAAAGGAAACTATCAAAAGCTTCATCTCTGCTTGGAAGGTAACTATTATCCTGCAATCCTCTCTCATTTTTATTGAACTTTTCAAGTCAGTATGGATTATTCAAAGTTTTTCAAAGGAATAATACAGAAAGGACCACACTCGGTATGACAAATGCTACTCATAAATAAATAAAAAAAAAAAAATCTAGGAATATATTTGCTTATTATGTCAGGAATTCAGGATGCAGTGTTTTACACAGTCAAGAACTCACGGGAGAAAGAAACTATGAGAGAAAAATTAATAATCAAAAGGCCCTCCTTCTTTCTAAGCCACACTATTTGTAATGTTCTTAAAGAGTCTTGAATATTATATAATCATGGTGACTGAAATCATAATTTGCTATCAATTCTATGTTTAAAGAAAAAACCTGGGTGGTTTCCCAACTCATGTTCAACTAATAAAAGAATTGTCTATATAGCTGGAGTATTTTTCTTATACTTTTACTTGAAGACATTTTCAACAAAATGTCACCCTATGTTCTGATCAAGCAAAGTATAAATTCCCCATGACATATCACTGTGTTAGTTGGCACCAGCTCAGATAACAGGCACTTTAAATCACTGACAGCAGTTCAAGTCCTTTGCCCCACACATTTTGGATTTGCCCACTAAATCTCCTTAAATTGCTGTTCTGTAAAAGCAATTCAAAATATTGCATTTTATACACAGTTTTAATCAAATGTTTTCTTGAAAAAATAAAGTTTATAGAGTGATAGCACAATTTAGACATCTATTTATTATTCACTAACTTATTTATTCAGCTGATATTTAGTGCATATGTAATAATATGTTCCAGGCATTGTTTTAGGAACTGGAGCAAAGCCAACATAGGCCATGCTGTCTAATAGGGGAAAGACAATAAACAGCACAAAACAAACGAAATTAAAAGAATCAACAGGGACGATAAATACATCCATGAGACAACAAAGCATCTAACAGCAGCCCAATTTAGTATCTATGTACAGCAAGCGGTTCATATTTTACATTGCCAGTACAAAACATGCACAGCTAACTGAAGATATTCTGCTTACACCTCTTCTGACGAACGTTATTGAATTCAAATGAGATTCAAATGTGCTGACCTGTCGCATAGCTTGCAACAAATCACTCTGAATTATTTTAATCTTTCATCCAGGACTACTAAAAATTCTGCTCTCTTCTATGCTTTCACCTTCATATAGATAATAAATTACATGATTTCCATTGTGTTACCTATTTTGGTTGTTTGGATTCAGCTTTGTGTATTTGTTCTCTCACTTCTTCTTACGGCTCTTCAGTAAACAAGAGAACCCCAAGCAAAACAGCTTGCTGTTACAGCCTCATACTCTTATTGTATTGAAATGACAGCCATTACCATAGGATTGAATAACCAAAGCTGATCAATATATACTCTGGTACTGGCAACATCACATGACCTAGATGTGTTCACCCTCTTCCACCTTTCCTATGTCAAAATTCACAACCCAACCTCATCAAAGCTGAGGAGGTAAAAGGAAAGGAATCATGCCTTTTTAAATCAGGTATCCAATTTGTGGCAGTTTCCGAAGGCGATCACTGAGATGCTCAATTTGACCAGGTCAAATTTCATTTGTCTTGTACTTTTATTACTCTCAAAGCTAGTAAAACGTGTTTGCAATAGAAATAAGGAAAACAAAAATGACCTGTCCCATTGGCTTGCCAGATTTTTAAAACTAGATTGATTTTGTCCTTTTGAAATAAGCAGCTAGCTTGACAGCTCTCTCTTCTACTTTCTCTGTTTAAAGATTGTTGTACTTTTTGGACTCAAAGAGAAGTGTTAGGCTGGATAAACGTAGAATATAATTCTATTCATGGTGATGACACCATTTAACATTTATTGAACACTATGTGCTGGAGTAGTTTTATGTGTTTTTATTTCGGTATCTTATTTAATATTGAAAACAACTATTATTGCAGCTTCTGCTTCTGTTTGCTTGTCAGACTGTTCTCCCCCTAATTTACCTTCTACTTCTTTCAATCTATTGCTTTCTTCAGCTCATTTTTTATTTAGCTTACATCCTGTGGTTCGTTATTTTAAAAATGCACTTGGAGAGCCATAACCTCTCTTACTGCTCATCTAGAAACTCAAACAAATCATTGAGATTCTACAAGTAACTAAGCTTGGCTGAAGTCCCTCAGAAGGATAGCTAGGTTTCCCTTGTAAATTTATGATCACTAATCTTAAACGGAAACATATCACGGGCTGGCAGTCATAGTACATTTCTTTGGCCAATTCACTTTCACATTGTCTGCAACAACATCAACATTTTCTACTCTTTTCAAAGATCTAATTTCTAACCCTTTCACTATGTCTTGCCCCCTTAATCTCAGAAGACCCTACCTTCTACTTTAGTGAAAAAAGTAGAAGCAACCGGATGGAGATGCTGTCAGCTCCCTTGTATAAAAACTACAAATTCACTGAATGGGAGTTACAGCTACCATTTCTTTGACCTTCATGATCCCTTAAGTTACTGCAGAGGGGTGCCCTTCTACCATCCCAGTCAAATAAGCCCTTTGATTTCTTCTTCAGTTGCTATTATCTTCTTGCTTCTTAGTAACTTTTTTTTTTTTTTTTTTTTTTTTTTTTTTTTTTTTTTTTTTTTTGAGACGGAGTCTCGCTCTGTCCCCAGGCTGGAGTGCAGTGGCCGGATCTCAGCTCACTGCAAGCTCCGCCTCCCGGGTTCACGCCATTCTCCAGCCTCAGCCTCCCGGAGTAGCTGGGACTACAGGCGCCCGCTACCTCGCCGGGCTAGTTTTTGCATTTTTTTTAGTAGAGACGGGGTTACACCGTGTTAGCCAGGATGGTCTCGATCTCCTGACCTCGTGATCCGCCCGTCTCGGCCTCCCAAAGTGCTGGGATTACAGGCTTGAGCCACCGCGCCCGGCCTCTTAGTAACTTTTATGCTTCTCATCTTTCATGTATCCAACCAGTTCTTCTCAACTGGATCACGTTCATCAGAATTTAAACATGCTCAAACCTCTTCCACTTTCAACTATCCCTTCACCTATCATCCTAAGTTCTTTACATTCCTTCTTTTATTTCATAGACACATTTTTTTTGAAACAAGGTACTCCATATCTAATATTCATTTATACCCTCAATCTACTTGATATTGGATTAAAAGCTCATCTGTATGGAAATAGCTCTAGCTGGGCACTGAGAGGTAGAAAACACCTGCTCATTTTACAAAGACAGCAGTGGCAGAGCTGAGATTTAAACTCACGTCAATTTGATTCTAGAACCCAAAATATTAATTCTAATAAGTTTGACAGCATTTAAAAAATTAAACCGGCCAGACGTGGCGGCTCACGACTGTAATCCCAGCACTTTGGGAGGCTGAGGTGGTGCATCACCTGAGGTCAGAAGTTTGAGACCAGCCTGGTCAACATGGTGAAAGCCCGTCTCTACAAAATATACAGAAAATTAGCCAGGCATGATGGTGGGCACCTGTAATCTGAGCTACTCAGGAGGCTGAGCTACTCAGGAGGCTGAGCTACTCAGGAGGCTGAGGCAGGAGAACCACTTGAACCTGAGAAGAGGAGGTTGCAGTGAGCCGAGATAGTACCATTGCACTCCAGCCTGGACAACAAGAGCAAAACTCCATCTCAACAACAAAAAACTCCATTTCAAACAAAATAAAAATAAAAATAAAAATAACCAACGTTCATCCAAATTACAAAAACATTAACCTTTTGATTTAATGATTTCAGTCTTAGATATTTACTTTAAAGCTATGTTTTCACAACTGCAGAATGACATATGTACAGGTTTATTCATTCTTCATAGCAAATATTTAGAAACAAATTAAATGCCTCTAAATACAGGACTGGAAAAATAGATTACGTTGCATGGATAAAGCTGAATACTATATAATTGTGTAAAACAATGAAGAAGCTGTCTAATTACTGATACAGAAACATATGAAGATATGTTAAGTTTTTAAAAGTGAGATGAACTTATATGCATGATTTGTATAAAAATGAGGGAAAATGAGAATACTTATATTTTCTGACTTTTGCATAAAGAGACATATGCAAACATTTATAACAAAAGTGTTTATCTCATGTTGGTGGATGTTTGGAACTGGGAAAACAGGAGAAAGTGAGCAGGAGTGTGACTTATCACAGTACACCATTATATGCCTTTTGATTTTTGAACCATGATATTTCGATAGATATTTAAACATTGAATTTTAATTGTTGCCATATGGATTTTCCATGATGAGTAGAAAAACACTCAAGCATGATGTAAAACATTATTAGTATCATAGTTTGATTTATGTATTTGCTGTTTCACATCACCCTCTATAACTTTTCCAATAGCGTCCTCCTGCAACCAAAGTAAAATCCACCTTTTTTTATCAAGGCTTACAAGGCTCTATCAGCAGTAAATTCATCAAAATATATGCAAAAGTATTTCCAGAAATGACAACATGATTTTCACAATTAAAAAAGTACTGACTCTTTAGAAAAATGGATGAAAATTACTCATACTAAGCCATGTTATTGTGGATTTCAGATCACATATACAGCATTGAGAATTAAATGTCATCTGATTTCTGAACATCAACATTCAAAACTGGGAGACAACGCAGAAACGCATTCCACATTCTAAGAAGAAAAATGATTTATGACTTAGAATTCTGTATCCAAACTATCAATCAAGTATGAATGAAGAACAAAGCAAAATTAACCTCTCACACAACCCTTTTTGGATTATTGGAAGATACATGCCCCCAAAACAAAGAAGTAGTAAGCAAAGGGAAAAGAAGACATCAGTGCCAGAAGACAGAGGATTCAATGAAGGAAAGAAGGAAGAAGAAAATCTCCAGAACTGTAGAAGTAGATCCCAGGACACCAGCTCTGCAGCAGGTTAGGTGAGCAACTGTCCAGATTAGAACAGGAAAACTAAGCAAACAACAACAAAAGTGAGATTATTGATTTCAGGGTATATAAGAAATTACAAAAAAGAATGTATAACACTAGTATAAGACATGACACAGATGTTTGTTAAGCTTTATGATTTATGAACCCTAAATCATCATCTAACAAAATCTTGAGATACAGTTATTTTTAAAGAAGCTAGAGAAGTATGTCTATGAATGTGTGAGAGTTAAAGCTTAAACTTCTATAACAGAAAGAATCAGTAGATAATATCAAAATGGAAACATTAAGACATAGAAGGGGAGGTATATTACTGAGAATGATTCAGAGAGTTCTCCAGGAAATTACTGGATCATTTCTAAGTAGTTGCATCCTAGAAGCAGAAAGCAAGGGCAGAACTAAGAACTGCCATTTTTTCTCATTTTTACAAAGATATATTCGATTAATTAAAGACATGAATAGTGATAAAATATTGAAAATTAAAGAAGAAAAAAAGGAAAATATCCTCAACATCTAAACTTGAAGTAAAAAATATTAGCCAATAGTTATGTCTCTGTCTTCGTCAAAGAGGAGAAAGGAGAAATTTAACAATCTTATTTCTTTGGAATTCTTAGAATGATACAAAATTTATAAAAGATCTGCTAAGAAGTACAATTAATATTCTTCTGGGGAAAAATTGAGAGTTTATTCATTCTTCATAGCTGTTTTCAAATTCATCTTCCATTCTTAGACTAGAAACTCTCACTAAAATTAATGGTAGCTATTCGAGTGTAAGAAAAAGGACAATATATTCTTCTACAAACTGAGAAGTACTTAGTGAAAACAATGAGGAAAGGGATTGTTGCTGAATTAAAAATAATTTCTAATGGCCACATAGCATTCTTAAAAATTAAATAACAGTAAATACCTCCTTATTAACCAGCATTATTACTGCCTTAGAGGAATAAAATAACAACTTTCAAAAATTTCCTAAATTCACAAGCATTTATGTGTTACTAAACTTGAATATTACCAGTAGTACACACTAACATTATTTCATCTATTCATATATTACTTGTGTTGGGAAAATTTTTATCACCACCTCATTGTACTTAAATTCTCAATAAACTCAAGATTTTAGCTGCAATATTATAGTATTGTATGATTTTTTTAATTATTACTAAATTTCTTGAATTTTGTGCTCAATGATGAAACAAAAGGACTACAGTTATTGTAGTTACTGTAAAGAAGAAAAATGTTTCTTCTAAATTAAAATATTGTTAAATAATTCCCTTTCTCCTTTAGATATTATGAGGTTTACTGTTTGGGGTTTTCTTTGGTTTGAGTCCGTTTACTATAATTGTGGCCAATTTATTTTAAAATGAGTTTTTTTTTTTCATTTCTACACATTTAAAAAAGTTTAATTTTGAAAATACAGAGAAATTAAAAGAAGAAAATAAATCACCAGTATTTTCTCCATGGCTCCTCTGAACACTGACGCCACATGATGAGATGGTGGAACTTCTAACAGCCCAGTTGCCTGAGATACTATTTGGAGTAAAGTTCTCCAGGGAAGTAGGAGAGCAGAGCAATAAATACACCTTTTTAAAATTAAACCACTAAAATATCAGGGACGTTTTGTTTCTACAGTAGTATCTAGCTGATTCTGACAAATTCCACCTCCTACTCTAACTCTATCAACCTCTACAGAAGAGGGAAGAAGAGAGAGAAGGAGAAATGAAGAGAGGGAAAGTCAGCCAGTCTGGATCCATTTGCTCTGTAGAGGAAGATTTTGATGCTAACCTGTGCCACACATACTAAAGCATGAGAAGGCTTAAAGATGATCCTAGTTCTAGGATAAACTATAACCAGTTCTAGTACTACAAAATGAAACAAAAACTCAGACCAAAAATTTCTGAGAGAATGTGTCAGACAATACAAAAGGTATCAATAATTGTAATAATCATCAACAATGGCTGTGGGGACTATTTAATACCAGATCCAGTGCTAACCATTTTGCAAATGTAAACATATTTATTTGCAAAACTCTGTGAGGCAGATACTAACGGTATCTCCCATTATCAAATGAATAAACTGTGACACAGGGTGGTATGTAATTTTGCAAGTCACATGAGTAGTGAATAACAGAGTTGAGATTTAAGTCTAAGAAGGCTGACTCCAGAAAATGTGCTCTCATCTGCTAGGCTATGTTGTGTTATGAGTAATTAGAGGAATGCAATTTTTCATATGAGAAAATGACACATTAATGGCGTTACCTGTAATACAGATGTAGATATATATATACATATATAGTAATTTATGGAGTATCCAATCCCATTGCTTATATTTGCTTTAAGCCTTGTTGACTTCCTTATATTTCTGACATGTTTCCCCACTAGAAAATAGATTCCTTTCTAGAGGTAAAGCAGTAAGTGACAGAGGATGAACAAGATGGAGGGAAAAGCAAGGACCTCTGTTGTTACTAACATGTCCTCTTCCATTTTGGGGGAGGGGAGGAAGTATAAAGTATAAAGGAGTTTTGAAGACAGAAAGACCTAAATTTGAATCCTGGATGTTACTGGGCAACTCATTTTATAAAAGAAGAGACTGACGTTCTATGATAATATCAAGCCTTGGTTTCTTCATTTGTAAAACAGTAATTAAAAAGTCTACCTCAGCTATTTACTGTGACATTAAATCAATATCTTATGGAAGGTGCTCATCACAATGACCAACTGAAACAGCAGTGAACAGATTGCTAATAAGAAACCATCTGATTGAAACTTGTTTGGCAAAAAGGGAATTTATTAGTTCCTATGATTGCTGCTTTAAGAAGAGGCTGAAACTATTTACAATAGCAAGGACTTGGAACCAACCAAAATGTCCACCAATGATTGACTGGAGAAAGAAAATGTGGCACATATACACCATGGAATACTATGCAGCCATAAAAAAGAATGAGTTCATGTCCTTTGCAGGGACATGAATGAAGTTGAAAACCATCATTCTCAACAAACTTACACAAGAACAGAAAACCAAATACTGCATGTTCTCACTCATAAGGGGAGTTGAACAATGAGAACACATGGATACAAGGAGGGGAACATCACAAACTCGTCCCTGTCAGGGTGTTGGGGGAAAGGGGAGGGAGAGCATTAGGACAAATACCTAATGCATGCGGGGCTTAAAACCTAGATGACGGGTTGATGTGTGCAGCAAACCATCATGACACCTGTATACCTATGTAACAAACCTGCATGTTATGCACATGTAACCCAGAACTTAAAGTAATAAAAAGAAAAAAAAAAATGCTTCATCTGAGGGGCCCTCTGTGCCAGCTTCCAGGAGCCCTGAGGTTCTGGGCATGGAGGGAGCTTCCGGGGAAAGACTTCTACAACAGGGGCAGATATAGAGGGAAGCTGGCTGCCGCTGCCACGCCTGAATGTTTCCTCTTCCTTCTCCCCTGATTGCGTCCTGGGCCCCTTGGATGGAGCCCCCAGGCTGTGTCCAGCACTGTGTAAAATGCTGATTGGAATAGAAGTAGAGGGTGGAATGAGAAAGGGGCAGGGCGCCAGCCGCACTGCATCCAGGGAAAGGGGCGGAGCTGAACTGAGCAGCCTTGTGAGTGGCTGGAAGTAGGAAATGGGAGGAAGTGAAGGGGACTTTAAAGGCAGAAATATTTCATTTTAATTTACCCATTGCATGATACTGCAATAAAACGCTCCTCATATAAATAAATCCCTGAAGAGCGAAAAAAAAAAAAAAAAGAGGCTGAATCAGTCATCTTGTTCTGGTCTCTTACTATCTTTCAGCTCTGCTTCCTTCAGAAGCATCTCCATTCTCAGGCAAGTGGAACTCTCAAAGAGGCAAGATGTCTCCCAAAGTCTCCAGGACAATATTGTACCTCATAATTGTCCCCAAGGAAAATGAAATGCCTCCTTGCCAGGTGGTCAAGGTAAAATCTTAAAAACGCTTCTAATTGAAATTGATTGATATGGTTTCATGATGTGCCTATGTGTAGTGCTGTATTGGCCAGACCTAGATGATATGACCACCTTGAGAATAAAAACTGTGATTAATTCTACCCCAAATCACATCCCAAAATAAGAGAAGAATGAGTCCAAAAAGGGAAAAGAGGAATGAATGATGCATGAAAAGAACTAATATCAACTAAAAGCAAACATTTATAATTCATAAATAAATAAGGGGGACATTATAGAATTAGTAAAGTTCTTCTTGTCAAGATGAACTGATATTAATTGGTTAGACCTTAGAATACTGTTAAGGCAATGCCAAGAGTTATTTCTCAAAGCACTAAAATGCATAAACAGTAATAGTAATGAAGTGTTTTACAGAATGTAATTTTATAATACGAAAATACTTAATTTTGACCAGGTTAAATCAAGCTAAGCATTGTAAGAATTAATGTATTTATTTATATTAAAAAATTTAAATCCTTGGAAATAATTTATATGTATAGCATGAAACATTTTGTCTTAGTTAAATTCCATGGCCCTCAGTTAATTTGGGAGTAATGCCCTCCCTGTTTTATTATAAGTTTTCTTTTTTTCTGAGACAGAGTTTTGCCGTGTCACTCAGGCAAGAGTGACAGTGAGTGTCACAAGAGTGCAGTGGCACCATCTCGGCCCACTGTAACCACCACCTCATGGGTTCAAGCGATTCTTCTGCCTCAGCATCCCGAGTAGCTGGGAATACAGGCATGCACCACCACGCCAGGCTAATTTTTGTATTTTTGGTAGAGATGGGGTTTTACCATGTTGGCCAGACTGGTCTCAAACTCCTGGCCTCAAGTGATCTGCCTGCCTTGGCCTCCCAAAGTGCTGGGATTACAGGCATGAGCCACAGCACCGAGCCCCAACTTTTCTTTTTAAAGAGCTACATTCCTTCCAACAATATTCCAATGAGCCAAGCAGCTTACGAATGTAGGGAAAAGCCCACAACTCACAAGGCTACTTAGGGTTCTTTGGGTGGTTAAATACAACATGACAAAGCATTTTAACAAACTATATTTTTTTTGTTGCATATTGGAAATAACTACTAATCATTTAAGAAATACTAATAAATAAATGTTTTCATTTTCCGATTTTATGTTAAACAATGATTAGGAAACAACTATATAAGATGCAGACCAAATCTGGCCTGCCACCTGTTTTTGCAAATAAAGTTTTATTGGAATACACACCTATCTATTTACGTATTGTCCATGCTGTTTTTTGCATTACAATTGCAAAATGGAGTGGTTGTGGCAGAGACTATATGACCCACAAGTCTAAAATATTTACTATTTAGACCTTTATAAAAAAAAGTTTGCTGACTCCTTATATGGACAAAATAGGCAAACTACATCAATGACTCTAGGTCAAAACATTTTCAGCTTTGTAATATAGAAAAGCAAAATGTTCTTTTCCCTGGTTTGATAATATTATGGCAGCTGTTTCTACAAGCCATCAATAGCATCTGTGTTTTTAAATGATTTTGTATTTGTTTTGCTAAATCATGGAATGTACATTGTAATTTTAAAACTGGATAGAGGTTTCTATGGGTCCTCAGATAATTTGTAATCTAACAGCAAAAATACTTGGTTCTGAAACACTGCAATGATATTTGAGGACAGAATACCAGGAAACACCAATATGATATTCTGATGAATATTTATGAGCACCTCCACCTGGCCTTCAAGTTTTCCATGCTTCAGTGCTAATGTATTTGTGTCTGCATAGAGAAACGTGTGTGTGTGTGTGTGTGTGTGTGTGTGTGCATGTAGGTTGAGGAAAGGGAGAACTATTCTGATCCAACTTTTCATAAAATAACCAGATATGTTAAGTTCAAATTATTGCCCTCCTTCCCCACTTTTACATTCTAACTGGAGGTCATCATGGATTCATCAAACTCTTATGAGCATCTTTAGATCCTAAGTGTAGAATCCTCTTCTGATTCTTGTTTACTCACTGTCTCCATTTATGTAATTTTCTCTCCTTTCTTGGAACATTTTTTTCTACTTCTCTTACATCATTTCCATTAGCACACAAGCATGCTATGCTAACTCCCTCCAGTTTACACTATTTCATTATCTTTATAATTACACTCATTGAAAGACCTTTCTGTATTTGCTCTATTCACTTCCTCTCTTCCATTCTCTCTTGAATTCATTCCGATCTGATTTTTGGCCCCCTGCTTCATACTCCATTGAAACTGTCCTCAAGTTGTTAAAGACTCCCACCTTACTCAAATTTACATTCAATTCTCAATCCTTATTTTACTTAGGCTTTCAGCAAAACATGAATGTCTACCAATACCTTCTCCTTAAAACACCTTCTTTGCCTGGCTTCTGAGATACCACTCTCTCCTTGTCTTCTTTGTAGTTCTCTGGACGTTTCTCAGTCACTTTGACTGGCCTAGTCCTATTTATCTGACTTCTAAACATTGGAGTTGCTCTAGACTTATTCATCAGATATCTTCTCATTTTTTATACTCCCTTTCTAGGTGAATTTATCCAGTCTCATGATTTTAAGCAATTTTGTTATACTGATTAACTCCTATACTGGTTTTTAGTTTTCAATTGGCATGAACAGCAGGATGCCTTTGCTGTCTTTCTCAGGGATATGTCAGCTGTCCTTCTCTCTGCTGTAATCCCATAATCTAGTCCACAGGGACCTTATTCTTCTGGACGTTCTGTAGATCACCATATTGGTCTACCACACTGATGGCATAGTGCTGTTTACACCTGGTGAACATGAAAAACAATAAACTTCAGGTGACTTACTGGGACACATAAATGCCAGAGGATAGCCAAAAACCACAATAATTCTGAGGCCCACTATCTGTGAAGTTTCTAAGACTCCAGTGGTCTGGAGCAAGTTGAGCTACTTCTTCCATAGTCAAAGACAAATTGCAGCAACTTGCACTACCTGCAATTAGGAAAGAGGCAGAGTGCTAATTTGGTATCTTTGGGTTTTGAAGGCAAAATATAGCATGTTTGAGTATGCTGTTCCAAGTAATGTAAAGGGTAACTTTAAGGCTGCTAATTTAGCTATCTAAGTTCCCAAGGGAAGAGTGGTTTGGCCAGGTAACCCAACAAGAGTTCCATGTGACTGGAAGCTGACACCACCACTTGGTTGTTTTGGGCTCTTTGTACTACTGAAGTAATAGGCAAAGGTGATTAAATATTGCTTGGGTACTCGATGTAGTTTGCCAAGAGGGAACCAGGTTGATGTCATCCAATGGTAGCAGTGAGTAATATGTCTGGCACCCAGGAAATTGTTCAAGATACCTATTCATGTTTTTATGTCCAATAGTATAACTTATTGGAAAGCTACAAGAAAACATAAAGTCACAGACACGGAGAAGTCAAGCCTTTCAGACCTTTCTGAATTGAAGGCTTCATTTAACCCACCAATTTAAAAACAGTACAGATGAAGTACTGACTGATGGAATAAGGACTATGTGACGGGTAATGGAAGGAGGAAGTTATAAATATCAACAACATCCTCATGTTCACTTATGGAAATGGGGACTGTAATAGAAATTTATATATTATTTTATCCTTATTGTCTGTTCATTAATAATATATTAATTGGCTCACCCTCCTCATTTCTTTTATCACATAAGGACCTTTAAATTACAGAATATTCAGGTGGGACGTAAATGAATTAGAAGAAGACTAAACAATAGATAGAAATACTGACTGTTGAGATTGTGTCTTCCCTGTATGGGAGATCAGAGAGGGTCATGAGTGTATAAAGAAAAGTAAAAAACACACTAAAAACCCTCCAATAGATTTCTATCTTGTTCTGAATTAGATGCAAAGCATATAACTTGGCTGGAAGGTGACTACAAGATCTGCTTCCCGGAAAAATTTCAGGCCTCAACTCTTACCAGTCTCCTTCATATACCCTTGGCTCCAGTCACATAATCTCCTTAGTATTCCTTGAATACCCAAGCACTATCCCAGCTCAGAACCATTGCACTTGCTGAGACCTCTGCTTGACCCATTCCCCATTTCAATGGGGTCTCTACATAAATGCCCCTTATAAGAGGCCCTTTCCTGATCACTCTCTCTAAAGAACCCCATGTCATTTCTCTCTAACCTTTACCCCACTCTATTTTCTTCTTAGCATACCACCATATTACAGATTAAATCTTNTCTCTACATAAATGCCCCTTATAAGAGGCCCTTTCCTGATCACTCTCTCTAAAGAACCCCATGTCATTTCTCTCTAACCTTTACCCCACTCTATTTTTCTTCTTAGCATACCACCATATTACAGATTAAATCTTTATTGTGTATCCATTATTTTAAAATATTTTATTTTAATATTTAATAATATTTATTATTAGATTATTTGTATTCTCCTCTATCCAAAATATAAAATCCACAAAGACAAGGATGCTATTTTTGTTCATTACCTAATATAATGTCTAGGATACAGTACCAGAATCAGGATATCTATTTACCTTGCACTACCCATCTACCCACTCTTGACTGTTGAGGTAAGCAAGGGATTCACTGATATCCCATGTTATGCTCCTCAACAAATTTAACCTCGTCAGATGAGTGCAGTATCAAACACAGCACTGGATTCATCATTTAATAAGTGACACACTTATAACTCTATAAAGGCAATGCCTCTTCCTTGGTGCCAAATTCAACACTTGACTACTTGTTTGCCTTTTTCAGAGTATTTACTTACTTACCAACTCTTGCATCAGGATCCAGTGAAAAGAAGTGAAAATTTAGTGTCCCATTAAGAATGAAAGGCCAAAGGCTTCCTCTAAATATTATCAGCTTGTCAAGCCTCTGGTCTCTGTTTTTACCTCCCTAAGAAAACATATGCCTGCCTATGTACGCTTCTGTTCCTGACATGAGCAAAATCATAGGCTAACTCATTGTCACAGAAGTAGGTTGTACTTGTGGGCATTATGGGCACATCTGTTCTTTTGTGTTGTTTTAAGCTGGAAAAAAAATACATCATTAAATATTCCAACCAAATGATTCCACATGTCTATGTTCTGCAGAGATGGAGGTATGAAAATACAGAAAGACAAAATGAGGATGCATCTGCTGTATCTGATTACTCTCAAGGTTCTTTTGTAACTCAAACCTGCTGTGAAACTATTTAGAGAAGAAATGACTCTTGAAATAATTTGAGGAAAAATATGAAGCATGAACACTTCAGGACAAGTTACTGGTTGCCCCAATATCTGCTCAATTTTTACATAGGGTTAGAATTTTAGTTGGCACATGATCATCAAGAGGAAAACATGATTTATCATTTTCTCTTTGTGATTAAATATCACCATGTGACTATATTCTAGCCAATGGACATGAGATGTCATGTGTCAACTTTACAGTCAATGGATGTCAAAGGTGATGGGTTCTTCTTACATTGTTAAATGTGAGGAAATCTATTCATAACTTGCTTAAATGGCTATTAGTTTGGATGTCTCTTACAACTTCCAGACTGATACCCAATACATTTAGAATACTTTGACAGACTCAATGTGTCATCAAAGCCCACTTCTTGTGAAATAAAGTATAGAATGTAAGAGCATAGATTTAAGCCAATCTTTGGGTTTGCATCTTGGTTCACCATTTATTAGCTGTGAAACCTTGGTGATATGATTTTACCTCTCTGTGTTTTCAGTAAAGTCAGAAAAGTAGTAGTGCTACCACACAAGTTTGCCGCTAAATGCAAGGAGCTACAATCCTTTACATGCTTATAATAGAATGTGGCACTTAGTAAGCACTCAATAAGCATTTTCTAGTATTATTTATTTAGAAATTACCCAAGGCAAGTCATTTATTCAGCCAAGTTTGCATCATCACAATGAAGCTTTCTTTGTGTCATAAAAGTTTCATTCCCTTAGCAGTTTGTCTGACAATCCCTGCTTGAGGGAGAACTGCCTTTTCTGATAAAATTTTCTTATAAGCCCAATTAAGATAGGTGAGTATGTTGGGGCATGAGTGGAAACTGCTGCCTAAATTTTTAAAATGTGGTTTGATTACTCTGAAGAGAGCCAGAAGAAATATTTCCTTTAACCCAGGGGTGTATAAAGAAGGAAGTGGCAAGTCAAGGAAATGGTAGCAGGCTGTGTGACATCTGTCATCCCCTCTCTGGGGCAATGAACTACTTAGTGAATTTACTCAAGCCTAGTATGGTGTATTAGTCTGTTTTCACGCTGCTGACAAAGACATACCTGAGACTGTGCAATTTACAAAAGAAAGAGGTTTAATGGAGTTATAGTTCTACATGACTGGGGAGGTCTCACAATCATGACGGAAGTCAAGGAGGAGCAAGTCACATCTTAAGTGGATGGTGGCAGGCAAATAAAAAGAGAGCTTGTGCAGGGAAACTCCAATTTTAAAACCATAAGATCTTGTGAGACTTATTCACTATCATGAGAAGAGCACGGGAAAGGCCCATTCTCATGATTCAATTATCTCCTACCAGTCCCTCCCACAACATGTGGGAATTATGGGAGCTGTAAGGTGAGATTTGGCGGGAGACACAGAGCCAAATCATATCATTCTACCCCGGCCCCTCCCAAATCTCATGTCTGTACGTTTCAAACCAATCCTGCCTGGGTAGGTCTTCAGGTCATCTCAATGCTTGGACCTGGGCAATCCAGTGAAGTTCAGGTAAACATCCGCTTGCAGATGCCCTTCCCATCTCCTCATCACCATTCCAGGGAAATTGACCACCTTTTACCTGGTGTTTCCCTTGTACCACGTACATACCTCTTTCCTCTCAGCTACTATGTTGTACTGTGTTGCTTTTTGTTTCTTAAATACCTTTTCTCCTATTAGAATGTGGATCCTACTGGTAGGGATTATGTTTTATTTCTCTCTGTACTCCAACTTATTGCAGAGAATGCAATTGCTTGTTGAAGGAATTATATCAAATAATGTGCAGGTTTCTACTTTTCCACTCATATTCACAAACAAAGAGAAGAGGGTAGTGGGCACAGCCATCTATGATGATAAGGACGATAGTGAGAGGCAGAAAAACTACAGCTGTTCCATTATGTGCCAGTTGTGATGATCACAATAACTTGTCTAACATGTTATATTTTGTCAGTCGAACCTCCCAATGCCTAATCATTTTATCAAAGGTAGACTTAGTTTAGTAAGAGCATCACGTTTATTCAAAATACCTGTCTATATACTTTTAGTAGTATCTTGTTGCACTGCTCAATAGAAGCAGATGAAACATCTTAGAATCCCAATTGGGAGGAAATCTTTAATTCCCACACTACGTTATCTGCTACATAGATCATCACTTTTCTTCCACTTCCATAAGCTTTTCAGGATCTCTTGACTTAATTCAATTTTTTAACATTAGTGGAAATCTTGCTTAAAAATATATAGAAAACATATGTTAGTCATTTGGGACAAGGGAGGGTGAGACATTCATGGGAAACATTTAAATGATGTGTAGATGATGAGAACAACTATCCCTCGGCACTATTGACACTATACCCTTCAAGGAATCAGGGCATTTGGAGAGATTAGAGAGACTGGTTAATGCTTTCATATGTGTAATTAAGTGGAGATCAATTATTTAGTTTACACGTGGGTGCTGGTAATGCTCACAAGAAAGAAAATAATGGGAAGTATAAAATAAAATTCTCGGGCTGTGAGCTCTCCTGGGAAGGAAGATGGATTTATGATTTGCTGTGCCCCTGTCCCTGCTAACTCCAAATGGAACCAATGGAGATTGTTAATTCAATAATTATCGAATACATTAAACATGACTTTTTATTACTCTCATTTTGGAGTATTACATTTTATTTTTTGGTTTAAAAAAAGAGAGTCCATTTGGGGATTTTGATCTTAAAATCTGATAGAGTTCATCTGTAGCAGAGTAAATGCAAATAATATTCAACCCAACTTGTAAAAGACAGTATGTGTGGCTTAAGAGCAACTTATGGTGGAAAAAGAGAGCCCTAGTGTATTATGCACAGAAAAATCTCATTACTTTCTATTGATGGATGATGTTTCTTTGCAAAGCTGTTTTGCTCCTTCTAAAATGAGCAGAGGTACTACGAATTCAAAATTTTAAGTTGGGAGAGAAAGAGACTTAGATTTATGCACAGCAAATGCATGGATGATTTAGGTAGACCCAACGGACAAAGAAAGTTGACAAAGCCACGTGAGGGATATAGTCATCCAATCATTTAGCATTTATTGATTTAGTTTCAACCTGCAGCACAGCTTTTCATTTATAATACCTCACTCACCACTGCTACTGAATCACAGTACTTCTAAAGTTGGCTTTAAAATTCTTATTGACTCCATAGACCCTGCCCCAATCACATATCATTTGCATTTAGAATCTTTTTTTATTTGGAAGGTCTCTCAGAGACAGCAAGCAGATGTAAAAAAGCATGAAAAGGAGCTGAAGTGGTGACAAGTGAGGCATGAGGGACTGAAAGAACAGGACTCAAAGGAAACAAGTGTGAAAGTATGGAGAAAGCTAGACCCGGCCACAGTAGGAGGACATCTGAAAATGCAATTGCAGCAGAAAGAAATGAGTTTGGCCAGCATCCATATACAAAAGGCAGATTCTTTGTTTGCTTAACTTACTTTTGTAAATGTACCATTAACAAATTAGAACTGCTAATCATTTGATTTGTGAAGCCCTACAGTTAGATTTAACAGCTCTGTGCTTGTGGTAATACCCAAACCCAAAAGGATTAAATTATAATGTAGGATCTTAATCTGATGAGTTACTTGGAAAGTTTAATTATATTTGTGCAACAGTAATTTAAAGAATTATAACAGGGCTTTTACAATATCCTTATTAGTGATAGGGTTTGTTCTGGTTTTCGTCTTCAGCCAAATTTTTCTAATGTCACAGTATATTGGTAGAAAGCATAACTGGTTTTAGAATGTAGTGTCTATCAGTTTTATTATAACACTGGGTCAATTTCCAGTCTTTAAATCTACATTTCCTTATCTCTAAAATGGTGACAACAGCAGCCTCTATCTCATAGGTAACTAATAGAATTAAATGAAATAATAGTTTAAAATTTTTATTCATTGCCAAACATAATTAGCACTCAATAAATGTTAGCTGTTCCTGCTACTGTTATCATCAGTCTTATCTCAGGCACAATATGTTTAAGGAATGTTCCCATTTGGGAATACATTGTATAAGAATGAGGAGCTCTGTTTAAATGCTGTGCCTTCGAAGACAGAATTGTTCCCACAAAAAAAACTATGAACTAATATTTACTTAATTCCCTTCCCCCAAGTCCTGGGTAATCTAAGGTAAGCCACTGAAGCCCCTGTTTCTTTACATCTATCACATTAGAAAACATAACACTGTGTGCTTCAAAGAATTCCTTTGATAAATATGAAATAATGAATTTAAATGGTTTAGAAAATATCAAGTACTTATGCCAGACTAAATGATATTGACCTAGAAACATATTTAGCAATTATGCATAGCTTAGATAAGATAGAGAAATTATTTAAATCTTCTTCACCATACTGCTAAAGATTTTCAGATTATAGCCTACTTATTTTGATTAATTTTATCTCTATCTAAATGTGATAAACAGATAAAATAGCGTGCCTTTGAATCTTATGCTGACACTAACAAAATATGTGAAATAAACAGTATAATAAATGTCAAATGTCTATTTAAATATAATAAATTTTCATGTGATTTTTCTTAAAATTGTCTGGTTTCTTCTGAGGCTTTGGGAATTGTTATCATGAGAACATAAATTCTAATGTGTGCTAACAACAGATACTAAGATAATACAATTCTTTTTGAAATATACACAAATAAAACACATTTTAAAGGCATACAGATAGTTTTCTGTTAAGTATGATTTTCAAGAAACACTAATACCTATTCTCTAACCATCAAAGAAAAAGAACTCCAGGGGAGCAAAAGAAAATCCATTTTCAGCCTCAAACAAGGGAGAAACCATCTGTGCTAAATCATAAAACAAATGCACTGAGAGTTTATATCAATATACACATGGGAAGGAGGTTATTTACTCTGTGGAGGAAAAATCCTCGTTATATTTAATCATGTGAATTTCACGGGCAAGTAGATTCTAGACTATTTTTGTGTTTTAAAAAAATGCTTGAAATTTTCATCTTAAAGAAATATAGTCAATCCAATGTCAATTAAACCCCTCAAATAGAGCCAAGTTCAGGAACCTCCTTATCTCTATCCATAATGTTCTGAATTTAAATTCTGCAAGGGGATGTTAGAAAATTCTTCATTCACATTTTTTCAAGTTAATTATTTCTCTCTAGCAATCTTTCACATTATCCTTTTTGCACATTAACTGATTCTGCTTATAAACTCCCAAAGGCCTAACCCAGATTAACTAAGAAAGAATACAAAAAAACACTGCAGTGAGAAAGTACTCTAGAAGGCATCATTGTTTTTACTTAGGTTACTTATAAATTGTTCCTAATAGATAGGTTTGGATACCTAAGATATACTCAAATAACAAGACATTTCTATATTGGAGCTCAGAATAAAGCTGATCCATCTTCAGCCCACTCAAAGGTGTTCATGCCTGAAGTAATAAAGGGCCCTTGTTATAGCGCTATCCTATGGTAAAAGGTTCAAGGATAGCTTTCTTACAAAGTCACAAATTGTGTCTCTGTGAAATACTAAATTTGTAGAAAAGTAGAATAAGGAAAAACTGAAAAGCTATTGCAATAAAATTCAAAATAATTTGCTAATGTTTGAAGATGAAGAGGCTGATTTAATAATTAATAAGCATTTAAGTTGAAGCTTTCACATTCATAGAAATTTTTCTAATCAATATTTTAATTTATAATGTTAGCCTAAATAGGAGTTTTGCTGCCTTGGTGAGGGAAGAAATGGTTTTCTAACTTTCCAAGATCATGAAGTTTAAGTGGAAGGAAAGCACTTCCTAGAATTGAAACATTTCTCTAAACAATTTAATGAATAACTAAATGTCTCTGAAAGTTACACCCAACAATAAGAGTAGCCTGTATAACTAAGTTAAGGGAAAAATGGAAAGATGGAGGCACAAAAGAAAATTATAAATGTTTTGGAGTGTTTATTAGACATGGACTACAGGTATTTCTAGAATTCTAATGGGCTATTCCATAAGAATCTGCATAAATGAATTTTATACCTGTGGTCTGCATTGTATGCATCAACATTTGTTACATGCTGAGATAAATCTATAAAATATATTCATTCTTTGCATTTAAAACTTCACTCCACCAGAATAACTTTTTATTTCTCCACTAGTCTTTATGAATACTTTAACATTCATTTTCATTGTGTAAATGAAAAGCCAGCTTGTTATTTGGTTATATGCAAGATTCATAAAGTTTTATTTCTGAAATAACATCACTTCTAAACTCTCCTTCCTTATGCATTGTTGACTTCAGTTGAATATCTGACACTCCCTCGTGTCTTGTTTATGATCTACAGATGTGAACTTTCTGTAGGACCTTGAAGAGCCAAAAAGTTACACAAACTATCTCAGAGAACTTTCATTTTTTCGCCCGACATTCAGGAAGCAGGTACCTACTGAATACCTCCCATGAAGTGGTCCTTTGCTAGCTGCCAGGGATACAGGAGTCAATATACTGATCTGGTGTTCCAGTAGTACATACCTTAGTGAAGGAGACACATCTAAGGGCTGTTGAAATGGAAGATAGGCTCTTTGGAGAGACTATGAAATCTAATTTGTCCAAGGCAGTTTAAACTGCCTTTATTCTTTGCATCCCTAAAATACATAATCAGCTTTATTGGTTCGGGATATTGGGCTAGTTGCTAAAAGAACAAGCCATTGAGTCGAGGATTTTGTGTTTACAGATATAAATACCCATAAAATAATACTCTGGTTTTGGGGGTAAGAGTTTTTTTTTTTTTTTTTTTTTTAATTTATTTCTTCAAATTTCTACTTTAATATGATTTTGAGTAACTTAACTAAATGTAACCTCTAAAACTAGAACAGAGGTGGGAAACAGGTGATGCACATACCTCCACTTCTTTCTCCCCATCAGAACAAACATCAGTAATTGATAACGGCTTTTGTTATGATAAACCTAGATAAGATCTTATCATCCTTCTCAAGGCAGCACTTCAAGTACTGCTATCAGTTAACCAGCTGAAGAAATGAACCCTCTTTTACCATGTCATACTGGAGGATAAGTTACTCAAGGGCAGCACTAACATTTTCACCACTGCAGTCAGTACATGTTGTACCTGTAGTGGGTATTCAGAACTGTACAAATCCTAGGAAAACGGAACTTAGAGAGAGACATGAACTCATCTAATTCAACTCTCTCATGTTACAGATGAATTTGGGCCCAGGGTGACTAAAGATATATGAGGAAATAGGCCTTGCCCTTACTGTACTGTCTGTTTTTAATGACTTCACCCACACATGGCTAACTCTTGACTTTCCAATATTCCACTGATGTATTCTTCCTACAGTCATCTCTGGTTAGAAAGCAAAGGTTGTTGGTCGAGCCTGGTGGCTCACGCCTGTAATCCCAGCACTTTGGGAGGCCGAGGCGGGTGGATCACCAGGTCAGGAGATCGAGACCATCCTGGCTGACACGGTGAAATCTGTCTCTACTAAAAACACAAAAAATTAGCCGAGCGTGGTGGTGGGTGCCTGTAGCCCCAGCCACTCGCGAGGCTGAGGCAGGAGAATGCCGTGAACCAGGGAGGCGGAGCTTGCAGTGAGCTGAGATCTCGCCACTGCACTCCAGCCTGGGGGAGACAACGAGACTCTGTTTCAAAAAAAAAAAAAGGAAGAAAGAAAGCAAAAGTTGTCATCTCATATTTGGTACTTCTATGACACTTTCCACATACTTTGATTTCCCCTTGTCTTGTAATTCTAATAATCTGTAGGTGTCTCCTACTCCCTTAAGCTACAGACTCCTTGAGTGATTACATCTTATTCATTTCTGCACCCCATGTATCTGGAACTACATGTGGCATGTAGCAGAGGCTCAATAAATATTTTTCAAAAGGATGAATAAATGAATGCATGAATACAAAGCCATTCTCAATTTAAAAATAACTTGTGTTTTAAAACATATTGCTAAGTACTTTGTAATTTAAACTACACTTACTCCAGAAACAAATTTAGGAGGGCCATGCAATCACGTAACATGGATCTATCAGCCTGTGGCAATGTTTCAATATAGAAGAGGGTAGAGTCAGGAAGGACTTGCTGCAAGAAGTGGTACCTCCACTAAGTTCAAAATTATGGGATTTTAAATAACTTCCTTCATTCTTACAAGGAGAGCACCATTTGATTCAAAGAGTTGGGAAGTATATCAAGTCCTTGGAAATAATAAAAATGCATTTGCCTAGAAGAAGAAAACAGTGGGACAAATGGGACCAGGAGAAGTAAGGATAGTGGAGAAGGAGGGAAAGATGATAGTTGCTATTGATTCAGGAATGCATGAAAGAAAAAAAAAAATCATGAATCTTAATCAAGCAAAATAAAAGACACCTTACAATTTAGAATGGTCCAGGCATGATGGAGAGATCAGAATAGACAGAGATTGTGCAGAGAAGAGGAGGAGCTGAATAGTTAAGATGCTAGATTCAATCAGAAAAGTTCGATTCTAATGTCATCATGTTCTCATTAATGTAACACTAAATATTTATTCAGTGCTTTCACTTATGTAACTTACCATAATTTACAGAGACAAAAGCAAGTCAAGATTTACAAATGGTTTGCCCAGTGTCATCAAACAAATAATTGACAGAGTCAGGACCCACATTTAGATCTTCTGATACTACATTCTCTGCTCATTGCACATGTCAACCTTACAAAATACCATAGAAGAGGAGAATAGTAAAGAGGAGATAGGTATTATTTAAGTACGAATTATCTGGTTTAAATCTCTTTGCTTTTTGTCTACAAAATGTTAGTCAAATTTTGCTTTCAGCTATTTTGGAGTGTTTATATCTGTTTATTTTCCTCCATAAAACAACCACAGAGTCCTCCCTATCTTTAAAGAAAAAAATTAAATATTGAGTCTTTTGTGCATTAGTAGAATAAGGAAGAACAAAAGAGAGACTTTTTATTCTGCAGTGTACATATCATAGAACAATTTTAAGGTTTTACCAACTAGGTCTCCAATTAGGTATTTTCCATGCATAGCAACACTTTGCAGCACTTCTTTTTCTCTGGTAATTCTATATCATTTATTAAAGATGAGAAAACCAACTACTCTTCCACATAAACATCTCATATTGAATTACTTTTGTATCCCAAGTTACAAGAGTAATCTTGTAGCTGTCCTCCTTAGACTGATAAAAGATACCAGGAGTAATTTATACAAGAAAATAAAAAGAAATGGCATTGAAAGAAAAATCAAATAATAGGGCTAAAATAGGACTCCATGCAATCTTTCATCCTTAACTGGTTGAAGATTGCCAGATTTTCTAGACTTTGAAAGAAATATAAATGAATCATGATTTAACCTGTGCTTAAGAATAAGTTCCAAATCAAGTAGCTAAATTTAAGGAAAGTTAGATGCTAGGAACGTGTAAACAGGAATGATGGTAAGGGCACTTTCAACAAATATAAACCCTGAAAATAACAGACTAGATAGTAGTAAAAATGGAATAGGTTACCAAAAGGTGCATTAGATATTTCTTAAATTTGGAATGAGGTTGCTATACATTTTCGGGGAGGAAAGAACATAAGAGTAATATTCTTGTATGAATTGACTGGATTGAGGTAACAAGTTCCATTAGATAAGAATTCATACTTGACAATGATAAATCTGACTAGAATTGTTTGTATAAGAGCAAAGCATGTTTATTATAGAGAAATTTTAAAGTGAAAATATTTTAAATGTCTTTGCTAAATATACGTTGGCTTTGGAACAGTCTTAGTGGTTTCAAGTTGTTAGAAAGTTTAAGATGACAGAGAACATTCTTTTGCATTATTTCATGAATGAAAGAGAAAACAGATTTTTTCAGCATTGACTAAAAACTTGGTTAAAAACATGGTTGCATCATGGTCAGAAGCATGAGTTTTGGGGTCAGAGAGACTTGGGTAAATCTGACTCTGCTTCATCAGCTATATGATCTTGCAGAAGTTATTTAAACTCCCTAAACCTCCATTTACTTGTCTGCAAAAGAAGGAGTAATAATATACAGATCTGTTGAAAAGATTAAATGAGATAAAGCATTCCAGATACTTAGCAAAAATCCCTGTATATGACAGTAAAGACCTCCAGGAACTGCATAACGTGTTCCCTGCTTCTCCTCTGCTCATCCAACCCAATTCCAACCTCATTGAGTAAGTTTTGCCAGACTTACCTTCTTTCTGTCATCCATACATACTAAGCCTGTTCAGATTCTGCCCTTTGTCCTGTCTGGAAAGCTTTTCTCTAGGTCTTTACACAGCCAACTCCTTCCCTTAATTCAAGCTTCAAAAGGGATTTCATCGCAACAGACGTTTGCCCTCTCATCATGCTACCTAGAAGAGCTCCTTTCCCTCTGCTGTTCATCCAAAATCCCACCACCCCTTGTTGTTTACTTTCCAGCACTCATCACTACCTGCGATTCTTATTTATATATTTGTTTTCCTGTTTATTGTCTATTTCACTATACCAGAATGGTTGCTCCATACAAGTAGGAACCTCATCTGTCTTACCAAATATAATAGCACATTTGGCAGAGATTAGCTTAATACTCACCAAATTTGTTTCCTCTCTTCCAAGAAATATGGTTATGCCACATTTCCCACTTTCTTTGAAATCAGCATGACCATATAGCTGAGTCCTAGAACACAGAATGTGGAGGCAGTGATGTGTGCCCCTTCAAGGCCAGATTCACAAAGACCTCTCAATTGCAATTCCCTATTCTCTCATCCATTATTTGCTAATTGGAATGATGAGGTTCTTGGGGATTGCCCCAAGGCCAAAGGGGGTTGCAAGTTTGGGACAAATAATGAAACTAGTACCCTAATTCCTGAGTGGAAAAACTTCTGACCCCTTAGTGGACTTCACATGAATAACAAATAGATTTCTATTTTAGTTTAGCCTCTGAGATTTTTTAATTTATAACAGCAATTGGCCATGTAAATAGTAGAACAAATACACTATAGGACCTAGAAAACTGCCTGGTGCATAGTAGGTGCTCAATAAATGTGCAATGGATATTAGCTAAATAAGCAAAATAATTAAATTAATGGTATTATGTGTCATATTATATCAAATAGCCCTAAACCATTTTATTTCAAAGTGGGTCAAAGAAGACAATATCAGTCTGCAGTGAGAAATTCCATTCAGATAACTCTTAGAGACCTCCAAGGTATATATAATACTTAAGATTCCGAAAACTACACATCCTGGGTTTAGAAATTTAGTGATTATTAACATAAAAATGAAAATCAAAGAGATTTTAGTGTATAGTGTTACTCATTCCCCACACGGACATTTCCTGTTTGGGGTCATAAAGGGAATATGAAGGACTCGTAAAAACCTAAATGAATTGTGCCATAAATGTTAACTACCACTGATAGCAATGTCGAACACCACTCCAAAGCAATGCTACTACAGGGTAAATTTCTGCTGTGGTACCTGAGAGAGAATGCAAAGCCAACATCAGGTCCAAATGTGTATCTGTTAAATATGCACTACCTCTCCCCTACAAAATGAGGCTACATCTTTATTCCTGTCCATCAGTAAAAATCTTTGCCAACAAAAGTTTTATTTGTTTAAACAAGACAGACCTCCCACCCTGAAGAGTCAGATTCACAAAATATTCCGATGTGTTTTAATTATTAAATCCCAAAGTGACAATTACCCTTTCAGTGTGATCTAGATGATCACGAGAAGTCCATGACACTTATCCTTAGGTTTCAATAACATGCACATTTTGGGAAAATTCAGAAATTTACTCTCTCAATTTAGGAAGCTGTGGAAGGTTATGAGCATCAGGTCTATAGTATAATATATGCAAACTATCAATCAAGGAGAACAGTTGGCTAAATTAAATATGTGTATATATTTTCACACAAGTGGTTTGGAGTAGATTTGTTGAGTCATGTACCATGCCTATTTTCATTCTTTTCAGCAAACTCTTTTAAGAACTTTTATTACTTGTGGGGCCATATGAACTCAACAAACTGAGAACTGAAGTAATTGCTATCATCGGAGTGTTCCCTCTGTCAGATTAGGTTGAGGCATTGAGGCTACTCAGAACTGGAGAATTGGCTCAGCAAACCCTGCACTGAATTGCTGCCAAATGCACTGGCATTTGAACCCCTTGGATGTGATCATTAAGCTTTAGAGTGGTAATCCTTTTTTATATGCCACTGTAGAAATGAAAAAAAAAAGCACTGAGGTTTTAATTTTTTTTAAGTATTTTACAAATATGAGAAATTATAAAGTATACATGCAAATGCTTGTGTTGATATCATCCAGCTTCAGAAACAGAACATTACCAGGAAAGTTAAGATGCCTATATACTCTCCTTAGTGTTTCCTCTTAATCTGAATTTTGTAATTTTCCTGGATTTTATTTATGCCTTTGTTACATTTGGTCATAACACTTACAAATATTTTCGCTAAAAGCTTGCTCTCTGGAATAGAGATTAGAATCTTGAATATGTGACACCTGTTTAAGTACTTTTGCAGCAATAAATAGATAAGCATTTTGTTGTTCTTTGTTTTGTTTAATTTGACATCTGTTAATTTAACGATTTGTTAGAAAGATGTAATGGATCAGATGAGATAACATTGGTGAAAGTGTTTTGAATATTTGCTGCTATTTTATTTTATTTTAAAACGCCCAACTAAAGGTTTCAGGCAGCAAACCCAAATTTGTTTATTTTTAGCACGGTTAGGTTTGTGATTTTGTAGATGAAGTACAAATAGCCACAAAAATGCCAATTTGCAGGTGATGCAAATTTAATTCTATTGCTTTTATGATGAAAATACAACTGCAGTGAAATGGCAAGCATCTCTTCAGTTACACTGCTTTACATTATCACTCTATGTTTATTCATGGAAGGAACTCAAATGTTAAAAGTTATAAATAGCTGAGAAACATTCAAAAACAAGATTGGCTAATGCAGTAATAAAAGAAATACAAATTAGAACAATAAAATACTATTTTCACTAAAATTAACAAAAGTCTACTTAACTGACAATATCTAATGTAAGCTAGAGTGTGATGAAGCATATCCTTGTCAACTTTGGTGATAAGGCAATTTAGCATTTCCATAAAAATTTTAAGAGAAAATATCATTAGTCATAGCAATTCTACTTCTCTAAAACAATTATAAAGAAGCTATATCACAAACATATGGAGATACATACATACTGACATGTACATATACACATAAACATATATACACTATGTTACATACACCCTCATTCACTGTATCATTATGAAAATAAAGAACAACTGGAAAACACATTTTGGTTCTTACTAAGGGAAGATTTAAATACTTTACTATAAAGCTATATTATTACACTTTATGCGAAAATCAAAAGGAAGATACATTCTATATATCTAGCAAGAAAAGAAAGTTCACATACGTTGTTGATTGAAGACAAGGAAGTCCTAGACTAACAAATGTGACGGCCTTCCCTCTCTGGTCAGTCCTATGTGTCCTATCTATCTTGACAGAATTCTATCAGGAATAACACTGTACTTGTTGAACAGAAATTCTTTGATACGCTTGTCTGGAATAGAATCTGAGTTAAATGTGCCATTGTTCTTCCTCAGATAACTTTTTGGTGGCTCCATAGATCACATACAAAGAGAGAAGAGAGAAACAAGCCAACAGATTGGGACATGCTGCAACACACTGCACTGAACATCTGACTTCACTTAGCCAACCCTCAATTTCCAATACAAAATCACAAAAGGATTTCTAAGGGAGAATTTATAATGGAAAAGAGGTGAAAAATGGCTTATTTGCTTCGATTATCCTGTAAGGGAGACAGAGGAAAAAAGACACAACTACTATCTGCCTTGTGGTAAAAAATAATTTATCAAACAACACACAAAATGTATTATCCATTTTAAAAAGAATTTTACTACATTCAAATTAAGAATGCTGTTCATCAAAAGGCACCATAAAAACGAAATATAATGAAGAAATTGATAGGAGATATTTGCTATATAGAGAGCTGACAAAAGATTATTATTTAGCTATATAGAGAAACCCTACAAATCATAAGGAAAAAGACAAATATTGCAATATAAAAATGAAGAAAAGGTAGTAGAGCATTTCACAGAAAAGGAAAAAAGGCTCATGCTCAACTGTAAGTTATAATATAGTCACAATCTGCCTAGACAATTTGATTATGCTACACCCTACAACCCAGCAATACCAATGCTTGGTATAGACAACATGTGGACAAGAAAACAGGGATTCAGCAGCATTGCTCATTATATACTAAAAACAAGAAACAGCCTACATTCCCTTCAACATTAAAATGGATAAATCAGTCATGATATACTCAGACAATGAACTATATATAATCAAATGTCCTATGGCTAATCACATCATAATGAATGGATCTCAAAAACATAATGTTGAGTAAAACCAAAAAGATTCTCAAAATACCTGTGGTGCCTTTTGCATTGATATAAAGTTAAAAATGAGTCAACAATATATTTAGGTACCTAAAAGTGGCAAAACTATGAATAAAGGCAAGGAAATGCTTAATAGAAAATTTTGGATTAGGGTTATCTCTGGGAGCTGGAAAGGGGATGCTTTAAAGGGGAATAAGAGAGCTTCAAAAGTGTTGACAATACTCTGCCTCTGCAGCTGGCTGTTGGGTTTAGAGGGGTATAATTATTATATATATTATATATTTTGTTT
>NW_016803192.1:1067226-1075258 GCF_001698545.2 Rhinopithecus bieti
AAAAAAAAAAAAAAAAAAGGTCAATTCAGCCTTATTGGGTCTCCATACACAAGTGATTACAGAGATGTTCCAATGAACCCAGCTGATAAGTTGCTGTAATTTAAGTTCATTGCCTGTGACTACTACAAAGCTTGGTCTTAACAGATTGCATTGAAAGTCTCTTCATCAATGTGACTGATAGAATTTGCTTTCCCTGAAAGGGTGAAGGGAGCTAATCAGAAGCATTTTTGTTTTTAAGCTTAAAATTATTTTACTTTTCAAAACGGACCCCTTATAATGTAAATATGTTTTGTCATTGTTTCTATCAAATAATCAAATACTCAGCTTTAAAAGATTGTGTTTAGGAGGCTTCATTCATAGATTAAAAAAAAAAAGAAAAAAAAAAAGATAAAACTAGTAATGTATGTCAGCCACAGCATTGAGAGCACCACTGATCATAAACTAAAACCTTTCCATCTCATGTGCCTTTTGTAAGAATGGCACCATGTTTGGAAAAAAAAAAAAAAAAATCTTTAAATTCTTCTCATGTGTCAGATTCCCTGTTATGAAGAGAGTTTAATCTTATCCCAGTGATCATAACCAAACTGTATAAGACACCATGCTAGCAACTAAAATATTTGCATCTAGCTTATTTCCATAAGGTAATATTTTATTGATAATTTTAAAATTTACTATTTAATGTGACACATACTGCATGTTGACTTCAATGTTACTTTTTAATAATTATCAAGCCAGGAGATTTTTTTAAAAATCAAACATACAAAACTGGGTAGAACAGCATAAAATACCACAGCCTGGATTTCCAACAATGTCTTATGAAATTTAACCATCTGCCATGGGAGGTATAGACCAAGCCCAGATGAATGGCTGAATCCTTTCCCCAGAACACCTGTTTGGAACACTCAGAACTGAGTAGTATCGAGTCATGCATTATGGAAATGGTGTAAGTGACTATTAGGAGAGAGGAAAGGCCATGGGAAAGGAGACTCCATCATGGCTAGGAACTAAACGAAGGGAATGAAATATAGCAGATGAAATCTCAGTCTTTCAGACCATGTGTGAAAAATAAAAGTCATAAGGGAGAAAAGCAGAACAGGAATCTCAATTTTATCTGGAAAACACTGCCACTTGGAAAAAAACATATGAAAAAAAATAGCATTTAAATCTTAGACCTTTCTAGAATTGACTAAATCTTGGCAAAGTTTTAATGCTTTCATTGTCTTGATCTACTAAAGTATGAATGTTAAACAGCAGATAAAGGAGAAAGGTTGAAATTTCCAGGCAGACACGAATAAGTCTTTTTGTACCTGAGGGGCTCTCAATAGTTTAAAGCCTGAGTCTCAGGGTCTTAAAAACAGATGCTACCCTAAGAGTATAAACCGGGAGTCTGTAAGCCTTCTTTGATGACTCAAATTGAAACTGATTTCTTTCCTATTCTAATATGATTTGTATTTATTAAGTGGTTTACAAGAAACACAAAAAAATAAGAAGTCGTATCACCACCAAATAACACAATCTCCTAGAAGCAGACCCCAAAGAAATAGCAATATACAAACTGCATAACAAAGAATTCAAAATAGTTATTTTTTAAGAAAGTTAAGCAAACTTCAAGAAAATAAAGAGAAATAATCCCAAAAAAAAAAAATCAGAAAACCATAAGTGACCAAAACAAGAAATTTAACAGAAAGATTAAAACATTTTAAAGAGAAATTCTAGACCTTAATAATACAATGAATGAAATTTAAACTATGTGGTAGAGAGCATCAATAGCAAAATTAATCAAGCAGAAAAAAATAATCTGTGAAGTCAAAGACAGCTTATTTGAAAACATATAGTCAGAGAAGAACAAAAAAGAATGAAAAATAATTAAAGCTGATACAAGTTATGGGATAGCATCTAAAGAGAAAATTAAAAGAGTTCAAAAAGAAGACAAAATGGTACAAAGCTTATTTAAAGAAATAATAGCAGAAAATAACAGAAAACTTTTAAAATGTGAAGAAAGATATGAATATCCAAGTGGAAGAAATGTCTCCATTCAGATTCAATCCAAATAAGACTACACCAGAATATATTATAATCAAACTGTAAAAAATCAAGGATAAAGAAAGATCTTAAAAGAAGTAAGTGAAGAGAAACAAGTAACATATAAGGGTGTTCCCATAAGGCTAACAGTGGATTTCTCAGCAGAGAATTTACAGGGCAGGAGAGGGTGAGATAATATATTTAAAGTGATGAAGTACCTGGCAAAATTGTCCTTTAGAAATAAAGGAGACACAAAGACTTTTCCAGATGAATAAAAGCTGAAGGATTTCACTGCCACCAGACCTGTCTTATAATAAATGTTTAAAGGAGTTCTTCAAGCTGAAAGAAAATGAAGCTAATTAGTAACAAAAAACATATGAAATTATGAAGCTCACAGTCAAATCCAGACCACTCTAATACTATAAGATTGGTGTGTAAATCATTTATATCTTTAATATGAAGGTTAAAATAATAATAATTACTATAAATTTTAAGGGATACATAATATAAAAAGATACAAATTGTGACAGCAAATGTTTAAAATGGGGCCAGGCACAGTAGCTCACACCTATAATCTCCACACTTTGGGCAGCAAAGATGGAAGAATCACTTGAGCTCAGGAGTTCAAGCCCAGTCTGGGCAACATAGTGAGACCTTATCTCCACAAAAACAACAAAATTCTACAGGGAGAGTGAAGTAAAATCATAGTTTTTTTTTATGTAATAAAAGTTATTGTCAGCTCAAAATAGCCTGTCATAAGTATATGATGCTCTTTGTAAACCTCCTGGTAAGCAAAAATCTATAGTAAATACACAAAAGATAAATAGTAAAACATCAAAGCATATCAGTAGAGAAAAATCACTTAAACATAAAGGAAGACAGCAAGAGAGGAAGAAAGGAATAAAGAACCTATGCAATAACCAGAAAACAATTAACAAATGGCAGCAGGGAGTCATTACATATCAATAATTACCTTGAATGTAGATTGTAAGAAAAGAGACCCAACTGTATGCTACTTAGAAGATACTCACTTCAGCTGTAAGACACATGCAGACTGAAAGTGAAGGGATGCAAAAACATATTCTGAGAAAATGGAAATCAAAAGACATCAGGAATAGTAATTACACTAATATCAGATAAAGTAAACTCTAAGTCAAAAACTGTAAAACGAGACAAAGAATTTCATGTTATGATAAAATGGTCAATTCATCAAGAGACTATAACAAAAATACTAATATCTATGTACTTTACATTAGACCACCTAAATATATAAAGCAAATGTTAATAGATCTAAAGGGAGAGAGAGACTAATTAAAAAGATAGTAATGAACTTAAATACCCCATTTTCAACTACTGAGAGATAATTCTGACAGAAAATTAGTAAGTAAATATGAAACAAACTACACTTTAGAGCTAGTTGACCTAACAAACATACACAACATTCCAACCCACAACAGAATACACAGTCTTCTCAAGGGCACATGAAACATTCTTCAGGATAGATTCAGATAGACAATCACAAAACATGTCTTAACAAATTTAAGAAGACTGAAATTATATCAAGTATCTTTTCCTACCACAATATATGACATATATTTTTCCATATATATATATATATATATATATATATGTAAACTAGAAATAATAGGAGGAATTCCAGAAAATTCACAAATACATAAAAAGTAAACATGCTTTTGAAAACCATTAAGTCAGTGAAGAAATTTAATGTCCCACTTTAAAAGAAAGCATACCAGTAGAGAAAATCACTTAATCACAAAGGAAGACAGCAAGAGAGAAAGAAAGAAAATGGAACAACCAGAAAACAATGAACAAAATGGCAGTCATAAGTAGTTACATATCAATAATTACCTTGAATTTAAATGAATTAAATTCTCTAATCAAAGAATTAAAAGGGAAGAAATTAAAAGGGGTATTTAAAAACATCTTGAGATGAAAATGGAAACAAAACATACCCAAACTAGTGGGATGCCACAAAAGCAGTTGTAAGAGTAAAGTTTATAGCAACAAACACTTACATACATCAACAAAGGAGAAAGATCCCAGAGAAACAACCTAGCATTACACTTCATGGAACTAGAAAAACAGGAACAAACTAATATCAAAGTTGGCAAAAAGCAGAAAATAATAAAGACCAGAGCAGAAGTAAATGAAATAAGACTAGAAATATAGTAGAAAAGACAAACAAAATTAAGAGTTGATTTTTGAAAAAGGTAAATCACATCAACAAATCTTTACCTAGACGGAAAAAAAAAAAAAGACAGAGATACGACTCAAAACAAGAAAGGAAAAGAGGAGACATTATAACTTATATCATAGAAATATAAAAGATCATGAGACTACTAGGAAAAATTATATGCCAATAAATTGGATAGGCTGGAAGAATTTGATACATTTCCGGACACATGCAACCTACCAAGACTGAATCACAAAGAAATGGGCTATCTGAACAGACTAATAATGAGTAAGGAGACTGAACTAATAAAAAGTCTTCTATCAAAGAAAAGCCAAGATCTAATGATTTCACTGCTAACTTCTATCAAACTTTTAAAGATCTATTTTCAATCCTTCTCAAACTCTTCTCAAACTCTTTCAAAAAACTGAAGCAAAGGGAATACTTCCATGCTCCTTTTAACAAGGCCAGCTAATTTATTCTGATACCAAACCAGAGAAGGACACTACAAGAAAAGAAAATTACAGGTCAATATACCTGACGAACATGGATGCAAATATCCTCAACAAAATACTACCAAACCAAATTTCACAGCATACTAAAAGAAAAATGTTCAAAATCACTAATCACGAGAGACATACAAATTAACACCACAATGAGATACCATCTCATAGCTACAAGAATGGCTATTATCAAGAAGACCAGTGATACCGAGTGTTGAAGAGAATGTGGAGAAAGGGGAACCCTTGTCCACGTTGGTGTACAGTCATTACAAAAAAACAGTATGAACGTTTCTTTAAAAAGTAAAAAGAACTACTATGTGACCTAGCAATCCCAAAACTGGACATAATCCAAAGGAAGTAAAATCAGTATGTTGAAGAGATATCAGCACTTCCATGTTCACTGCAGCATTATTCACAGTAGCGAAGATGGTATCAATCCGTGTTCATCAACAAATGAATGAATAAATAAAATGTGTGTGTATGTATGTATAGATATACACACATATATGTGTATATATGTGTGTTTGTATGTATGTATGTATGTATCTCCATGTATGTATATCTGGGTGTGCAGGTATATGTGTGTGTATACATGCATATACACACATTTGTATACATATACACACATATACACAAAATGGAATACTATTCAACCTTTAAAAAGAAGGAAATTCTAGCATTTATGACAACATGGATGAACCTGGAGTACATTATGTTAAGTGTAATGAGCCAGGCACCAGACAAATAAATGATCTCACTTATTTTGTGGAACCTAAAAACATTGAACTCATAGACGTAGAGTAGAATGGTGGTTACCAAAGGCTGGAGTGGGTTAGAGGAATTGGGGAGATGTTGATCAGAGGATACAAAATTTCAGTCATATGCTAAGAGTAAGTTCCAGAGATCTATTGTACAACACTGGGAATACAGTTAATAACAATGTATTATACTCTTAAAAATTGCTGGGGGCAGTTCCAAGATGACTGAATAGGAACAGCAACAGTCTACAGCTCCTAGCCTGAGTGACACAGAAGACGGGTGATTTCTTCATTTCCAACTGAGGTAACGGGTTCATCTCACTGGGACATGTCAGACAGTGGGTGCAGGACAGTGGGTGCAGCCCACCGAGCGAAAGCCGAAGCAGGGCGAGGCATCACTTCACACAAGTGCAAGGCGTCAGGGAATTCCTTTTCCTAGCCAAGGGAAGAGGTGACAGACAGCACCTAGAAAATTGGGTCACTATCACCCTAATACTGTGCTTTTCCAAGGGTCTTAGCAAACGGCACACCAGGAGATTATATCCTGTGCCTGGCTCGCAGGGTCCCACACCCATGGAGCCTCACTCATTGCTAGCACAGCAGTCTGAGACCAAACTGCAAGGTGGCACTGAGGCTGGGGGAGGGGCGCCCGCCATTGCTGAGGCTTGAGTAGGTAAACAAAGTGGCCTGGAAGCTCGAACTGGGTGGAACCCACCGCAACTCAAGGAGGCCTGCCTGCCTCTGTAGACTCCACCTCTGGGGACAGGGTATAGCCCAACAAAAGGCAGCAGAAACGTCTGCAGATTTAAATGTCCCTGTCTGACAGCTTTGAAGAGAGTAGTGGTTCTCCCAGCACAGAGTATGAGATCTGAGAACGGACAGACTGTCTCCTCAACTGGGTCCCTGATCCCTGAGTAGACTAACTGGGAGGCAACCCCCAGTAGGGGCAGACTGACACCTCACACAGCCGAGTACCCCTCTGAGATGAAGCTTCCAGAGGAACGATCAGGCAGCAACATTTGCTATTCAGCAATATTCACTGTTCTGCAACCTCTGCTGCTGATACCCAGGCAAACAGGGTCTGGAGTGGACCTCCAGCAAACTCCAACAGACCTGCAGTGGAAGGTCCTGACTGTTAGAAGGAAAACTACCAAACAGAAAGGACATCCACACCAAAACCCCGTCTGTACGTCATCATGATCAAAGACCAAAGGTAGATAAAAACCACAGAGATGGGGAAAAAACAGAGCAGAAAAGCTGAAAATTCTAAAAATCACAGCACCTCTCCCCCAAAGGAACACACCTCCTCGCCAGCAATGGAACAAAGCTGGATGGAGAATGACTTTGATGAGTTGAGAGAAGAAGGCTTCAGATGATCAAACTTCTCCGAGCCAAAGGAGGAAGTTCAAACCCATTGCAAAGAAGCTAAACACCTTGAAAAAAGATTAGATGAAGGCTAACTAGAATAAACAATATAGAGAAGTCCTTAAATGACCTGATAGAGCTGGAAACCATGGCATGAGAACTACATGATGCATGCACAAGCTTCAGTAACTGATTTGATCAACTGGAAGAAAGGGTATCAGTGATTGATTATCAAATGAATGAAATGAAGCAAGAAGAGAAGTTTACAGAGAAAAGAGTAAAAAGAAACTAACAAAGCCTCCAAGAAATATGGGACTATGTGAAAAGACCAAATCTATGTCTGATTGTTGTACCTGAAAGCAATGGAGAGAAGTTGGAAAACACTCTGCAGGATATTATCCAGGAGAACTTCCCCAACCTGGCAAGGCAGGCCAACATTCAAATTCAGCAAATACAGAGAACACCACAAAGATAATCCTCCAGAAGGGCAACTGCAAGACACATAATAGTCAGATTCACCAAAGTTGAAATGAAGGAAAAAAGTGTTAAGGGCAGCCAGAGAGAAAGGTTGGGTTACCCACAAAGGGAAGCCCATCAGACTAACAGCGGATCTCTCAGCAGAAACTCTACAAGCCAGAAGAGAGTGGGGAACAATATTCAACATTCTTAAAGAAAAGAATTTTCGACCCAGAATTTCATTTCATATCCAGCCAAACTATGTTTCATAAGTGAAGGAGAAATAAAAGCCTTTACAGACAAACAAATGCTGAGAGATTTTGTCACCCCCAGGCTGGCCCTACGAGAGCTCCTGAAGGAAGCACTAAACATGGAAAAGAACAACCGGTACCAGCCACTGCAAAAACATGCCAAAATGTAAAGATCATCGAGGCTAGGAAGAAACTGAATCAACTAATGAGCAAAATAATCAGCTAACATCATAATGACAGGATCAAATTCAGACACAACAATATTACCTTAAATGTCAATGCACTGAATGCTCCAATTAAAAGACACAGACTGGCAAATTGGACAAAGAGTCAAGACCCATCAGTTTGCTGTATTCAGGAGACACATCTCACATGCAGACACACATATAGGCTCAAAATAAAGGGATAGAGGAAGATCTACCAAGCAAATGGAAAACAAAAAAAAAAAGCAGGGGTTGCAATCCTAGTCTCTGATAAAACAGACTT
>NW_016803192.1:1076248-1094275 GCF_001698545.2 Rhinopithecus bieti
AGCTTCTGCACAGCAAAAGAAACTACCATCAGAGTGAACAGGCAACCTACAGAATGGGAGAAAATGTTTGCAATCTACTAATCTGACAAAGGGCTAACATCCAGAATCTATAAATAACTCAAACAAACTTACAAGAAAAAATCAAACAACCCCATCAAAAAGTGGGCAAAGGATATGAACAGACACTTTTCAAAAGAAGATATTTATGCAGCCAACAGACACATGAAAAAATGCTCATCATCACTAGCCATCAGAGAAATGCAAATCAATACCACAACGTGATACTATCTCACACCAGTTAGAATGGCAATCATTAAAAAGTCAGGAAACAACAGGTGCTGGAGAGGATGTGGAGAAATAGGAACACTTTTACACTGTTGGTGGGACTGTAAACTAGTTTAACCATTGTGGAAGACAGTGTGGGGATTCCTCAAGGATCTAGAACTAGAAATACCATTTGACCCAGCCATCCCATTACTGGGTATATACCCAAAGGATTATAAATCATGCTGCTATAAAGACACATGCACACGTATATTTATTGTGGCACAATTCACAATAGCAAAGACTTGGAACCAACCCAAATGTCCATCATTGATAGACTGGATTAAGAAAATGTGGCACATATACCCCATGGAATACTATGCAGCCATAAAAAAGGATGAGTTCATGTCCTTTGTAGGGACATGGATGAAGCTGGAAACCATCATTCTCAGCAAACTATCACAAGAACAGAAAACCAATACTGCATGTTCTCACTCACAGGTGGGAATTGAACAGTGAGAACACTTTGACACAGGAAGGGGAACATGACACACTGGGGCCTGTTGTGGGGTGGGGGGAGTGGGGAGGTATAGCATTAGGAGATACACCTAATGTAGATGACGAGTTAATGGGTGCAGCATCCCAACATGGCACATGTATACATATGTAACAAACCTGCATGTTGTGCACATGTACCCTAGAACTTAAAGTATAACAAAAAAAATTGCTGATGGAGTAGATTTTAAATGATTTCAGCATAAAAAATAAGTATATGAGGTAATGCATTTATTAATTAGCTTGATTTAGCCATTCCACAATTTATACATATTTTAAAACATGACGACATACACCATAAATGCATACAACTTTTATTTGGCAATTAAAAATCTTATTTAAAATGTTTCTAAAAATTGTAGCACAAGGTAAAATCCCCTGCTTTCTTCCTACCTTCTTGGAGCACTATACTACATAAATGAAAGCTTTAGATTTGCAGGTTTCATCTTGTTTCAAAGAGACATGACATCACCAACATACAGAGGATGGCAAAGAGGAAAGGCAGACCGAGCCTGTCTCTTAGATGATGTTGATCAACTGCTGCACTAAATGTAGAAATAGTTATTGTTTCAGTTACTATTGTTGAAAAATAAACTATCCCAGGTTTAGCAGCTTAAAACTACAGCCATTTTGTTATGATCATTGTTTCTGCAGGTGAGAAATTTAGATAGGACACAATGAGAATGATTTGTCTCTTCTCTCTCATTCCTAGGACTTTAAATGGGAAGAAACCAATACCTGAAAGTGGCTCCGACAGTCAGAGAATGTAATCATCTGGAGAGTCATTCACACTCACGTCTGGTACCTCAAGAAATAGGCCCAGGAATCTACTGCCCAGAGAACCTACATATGGTGTCTCCATGTGGCTTGGGGCTTCCTCATTGCATGGTGATTGGAAGAGTGTGGTGACAGTTTCCAGAGAGAATGCATTCATTCAGAAACTAAGCTTTTCAAGAAAACCAGATAGAAGCTGCATAGCTTTTTCTAAGCTAAAAGTCACACTGCATCACTTCTACCACATTCTATCAACTAGAAGCGAGTTACGAAGGTCAGCCAGTTTCAAGAAGAGGGCTTTGAGACCCCACTTCTCGGTTGGGAAATGGCAATATCATATTGCAGAGAGAAATGTGGACTGGGTGGCATTATTGCAGCCACCTTTGACTAATATAAATGTACACCCCTACATGCAGGCTTTTCACTAAGGCAGTGAATATAAACCTTACCATTTGAAGCCACTGTCAGTTGGATGTTCTGTTATGAGTAGCAAAATAATTTTAATTGATAAAGTTTTTTAACCCACCTTAAATGAAGTCAACCATGTTAGTATCTGCCTTGTATATTTAGTCTTGGAGATTTTTGTTAGGGGAAAAAATTATGACCTTAGATGTGCTATACAATGAAAGAGATACAGGTGTGCTGAGTATTTAATCTCTTGGCCTTTGGGAAAATTGAGCAGAGTTGGGGGCAGCTAGAGTTCTGAATTCTGAGCAGCTCCTTTCACTAAGAGTGGCCTCCATGATGTAAAAAACGGATGAAGCTTAGGGAAACTACCATCAAGCCAAGGTCTTCAAACTGTTCACATATGCCTAGAAGAATTTTGAAAAATTACATGCCCTGTATCCCATTTCTCAGCTATCTAAAAATCTCATTATAAGTTTAAATAATTGCAAAAGATTTAAGTTCCAGACTATCCTTCTCCCTTAGCACAGAGATACATACATGGCTGGAAAAGACTAGAAGCCCCATTGGTTTATGGTACTTGATTAATCATTACATGAGGCATCTCCTTTGTTGGTGCTCCCTGGGGAGACTTTAAACTCTGCAGCAATGAATCACAGTAAGATTTATGTGCAAGGAGTATGCCTTTTTTTGTAAAGGACTGTGGTAGGGAGACCATACAATATAACTTCTAAACCTAAATACTTTTTAGAGATAAAGAGGATATCATTAATAACTGTACTAGGAAATAAGCATAAACTAAGAAAACTGGGGAATATGTTGACCTTAACTATTGTAATACTGGTGAGTTTTCAGGCAAATCAGTTTACAAAAGAGAATTTACAGTATCTGGAGATCTGTTCATTTTATCTTTGAAAACTGTCTATTTTCAGTACTTTTTGAAAAGTTTTCCATAGCTCCAAGAGTCTAGGTAGACCTACTATTAAGCTAGTATAGAGCAATACTGATTGTTAAAGTGTTGACACACTTCCACACATTAGTAAACAGAATAAAGTAATTAGAATAACCAATGAAAATTAGTAATCTAAATCCCAGTATTTTTGTATCATTTCAGAAACTACAACAAGTAAGCTGTGATTCCAAGATATCTTTCTGGCTTAGGCATTGGAGTGCAGAGATAGAGGACCTGTGACAGAGGATTTGCTATTTATTTGCAAAGTTGGTGGGTGGTCTTGAGGCATAAAAGTCCTCATGTAGAAGAAAGGAGACTTGCAATCTCTTCCTATCTTTTCTATACACTTCTAAAAAAAAAAAAAAAAAAGAAAGAAATTGCATGTCCCTGTCCATCGGGAAAAGCATGGTCTAGGCCGAGGAAACAGCTATTCAGGCATTAGGTGTCATGGATATAGTTAGTTGCCATGGATATAGACAGAAAATGCGTTTACCGTGGGCTAATGTCCCTTCTGGTAGGTTTGGGAACCCTTGTTCCATTTGACAACCTAATTCTTGGTGAAAGGCAGTTGTCTCTGAGCCTTGTAAAGAAGTTTATAGGGAGGAAACCTCCTGGAAACCTATTTAATGACTAAAAGAGAAACTCTTCAAGCAAGACAGTACTAGGTCTGCACCCTTCCCCTTTCACATCTTTTTTTTTTGGAAAGACAAAATTACTACAGGCTTCCCACTTTTCCTCTCCTTTGTGCCTCGTATTTTCTGAAGGGATAGACGAAGGCTTAGAAGAAGCCTCCACTATCTGCAGACAGCATGAACCTCTGAGCGCTTTACTGTCACTATTCTATTTTCTTTACCTCTTTCTGCTTTGTCTCCCTTATTAACTGGGCTACACTTGGGCACCGTCTCCTGATTAACCTCAATGAGGTGTAAGTCATATTGTACTTCCTCACTGGAAAAGGAAAAAAAAAGAAGGTACACAGGCTCCTGGCCTCAGCACATAGGATCAGATCATTCCTATCTACTTTCTATCTCTTTCTAATTCCCTTCTTCTTCTCCATGTCCCTAGGATCATATAAATTATAATAATTTCAAATGTGAGAAAAGAAAGGAGTAAGAGAGGCGTAGAGGCGGGGAGACCAGAGAGCTAGTATGAAGGCAGCCAATGAATCCTCTTCCTTATAATTAACATTATCCTCATATAATGGTTCTCAATTAATAGAAAGTTGTTGGAAATTTGATGTTATTCCATATGTTAAGTCATGAAGCAGACAGAGTTATCATTTAGCTACTAACAGAAGTGTCAAATGAAAGATCACACCAACACACAAGTCCATATACTATTTGGAAACTTGTGGAATGATTTTTGGAACAAAATGTACTACAAATAATATGACTAAGTAAGTTCACTTATATATTAGTAGCTTCCTTGGATAATAAAAAGTATTTCAATATTTAATATGTGGCTTAAAATTTATAATATTGCATTACTTGAATATTTTGAATATTACTTTTGCCACTTTTGAACATTATCCAAGCTGGTGAGGGCATTCTAGATGCCTGGAAATTGTTTCTTCATTTATTAGTGCAGTGAATAAAACATTGGTAGAGCTTTAGTAATTCTGTCTTTGTATTTTCTTTTAAGATATGTATTGGAGCAGTTACCAAGGGGATAGTTATCATCGACTTCATTTTAGAAGTGGAAAAACAGTGGATTTCTGGAAAATCAAACTTATATTTGTGAGTTTCAATAATTTTGAATTGCCACAGGGATTTCATCCTCCATCACTCAAAGAATCCCTCTCATATTATCTCCGTCAATAAGATAAGCCTCATTAATTTCAAGAAGTCCCAAATATTTACCTAATGACTCAGAAATTAGTCGTTGAGTCATGGAATATTATAATCAGCATAAGGTGAATACTGGTTCACCAGAATGTCTATGACCCAATCTCCAGAACCTGTGAGTATGACTTTATATGGCAAAACAATATTTGCAGATGTGATTAAGTTAAAAATATTTAGACATGGAGATTATCCTGGATTAGACAGGTGGACCCTTAAATGAAATCACAAGTGACCTTGTAAAAGCAAGGCAGAGAGAGATTTGACTATACATAGGGAAGGTGATCTGAAGATGGAGCAGAGATAGATTTGAAGAGGCTATGCTGCTGGCCTTGAAGATAAAGAAGGGCCTATGAGCCAAGATACGCAATGAATATAGCTCTGGAAGCTGGAAAAAGCCAAGAAATATATTCTCCTCTAGAGCCTCATGAGTGAGCACAGCCTTACCAACACCTTGATTTCAGCTCAGTGAAACTCATTTCAGATTTAACCTCCATAACTATAAAAGACAGACATGTTGTTTTTAGCTCAACATTGGTGGTAATTTGTCACAGCAGTAATAGGAAACTAATACAGTGATGTACAAAAGGGCTCTGAGAAAATCCTTACTTGGTCAGGCAGAGGCCTAACTGCATTCTGAGATAAAATCTCAGATTAAATCTGAGAATAAAATTTCAAGGTTACCAATTTCAAGTTAACTAACCAGACATTCATGGGATATCAAGATTCCTTAGAAGCAGTGGAATAGAGGCAAAGGGGGAACCCTTTGAGTCATATATACTTACTACACAAATACCACATTGGCTGACACCCTTGTAACTCCAGGAAATCCAGTTAAAAAACTGGAAATCTTCAATCAAACTAGTGACTTGGAGAAAAGGACATGAGGCTTACAAGGGAGGCAGAGCATTTATAGCTCCATTAAAGGCTACTAAATTATGACTCAAGAAAATCACTGGGAATCTATTCAGACAAGAATTCCATTTCTGTGGTTTTTAACCACGAAACCACTGTGGATCTTAGACTGCATAGCAACTATGGAATCCACTCTCACATTTTGAAGCTCCAAATATTTCTCTTGCAAAATGAACTCAAGTAAAAACTACGAAATAGTCAACATTTTTGCATGTTGTCTTCCAAACCCAGCCCTCAAAGTCTCCCTATATTGAACCTCTGGTTTACTTTTAGATTATATAATTCCTTACACAAAGCAGTAGCAGAGTTAAATGAGCACTGATCATTGAGTCAAGAGTTTAATGCCATCTGATCAGGCACAGAAGGAAATTTGAAAGAAAGTTATAATGTTGGAATAATGAAAGAATGCCAAGTAGGCTTTAAAGTTGATTCTTAGAGTGTCCTTGAAATCAGGAGTATATCGCCCGTGACTATTTTTTTAAGGATTTTCTAATCTTTTGCTTCTACTTTTCTTACTTGACTCACTTGACTCACTTGACTCACAGCAGTGGGACAAAAGAAAGTATCAGATGCTGGGCCTTAAAGCACAAAAAGTAGCTAGATAACCTGTAATTTTCCTGGTGGTTTCTAAGACATGATAGCACCTATTGTTTCCTCCTACCCCCAGAGCTAAAATCAAGTATCCTATAAACGCAAATATTTCTCTAAAGAGTAATGTGCACATTTAAGCTAAATGGTTAACAAGGGTTCTAAGATATAATCATGTAATTGTCCTTGGCATGTAAATAAAGACACAGTGATTCACTGTCAAGGGACAATATAATACAATGGATAAGAATACTAGTGGGAGGCTAGACAGCCAATCTTTGAATCTCAGACCCCACTTCTTGTTGTGTCACTTAGGGTAAAATACTTAATATTTTCTGAACTTCATTTCGCTAACCCTTAAAATGATAATAATAGTACCTACCTCCTAGGGTTGTTTTGAAAAAAGTGTGTGTGTGTGTGTGTATGTGTGTGTAAAATGCATGTAAAAGTACTTAGTACAAAGCTTGGAAAACATTAAGTGCTCAATTAATGTCAGCTACTTTTAGATGACCTTGAAGTCAATAAGAATATGAACGGAAATACTTTATTAAATTACAATTTGTCAACTTCTGGCTTGACAAATAACTACTCAAGAAGAAACTAGTGAGACATTAGATATGAAGCTGGTTTCTAAAGAAAATTTATGCAAAATAAATGCAACTTGGTTTTTCATTATAAAAACAAGTTCCATATATTTTGAACATCAAATAGGTCAAAGAATATTACAAGAAAATGTATTTTTTTTTTTGCAGTCACACACATGTGTGTGTAATACTCTCCTAATTTGACTCTGTGCTTTACTTCATATTACTCCACCAGAAATTTTCCACTTAGCAGCCAGACTGAGTTCTAAAAAAATTATGTCATGTCATTTCCTTGCTTAAAACACTCCGATGGTTTTCCATCACAGTTAAATAAAACACAAACTCCTTACTTGGTATTACAAAGTGCTACTCTTCAATCTGAATAAAGTGGCCCCTGTCTCTCTCTCTGACTTTGTCTCTCTATTCTCTCCTACGTTCCAATAACTTTCTCCCTGTGTAGGGAAGCAGGCTTATTCCTGCCTCAGATCCTTCACACTGTTTCCTCTGCTTAGAATGCTCATCCTCCCGAACTCTGCCTAGTTATATCTCTTTTTCATTCAGATGTCAGATAAAACCCGGCCTCCTGAATGAGGACTTGGTAGACCACACAATCTCAAGTAGCCACCCAGTTATTCTCTGTTACTTCAACTTTTTTTAAGTCTCTGTGTAGAATTTATATTGCTTAGCATATGACATTGTGGCATAATTTTCTTTCTTGTTTGCTTCTTTGTATTTATATGTTTATTTACATAATAACCAACTTCCCCATTCCCTAGAATAGAAGTTCCATAAGAGCAAGATTTTGTCTTGTTCACTCTTGGGTTTCTTAAACCTAGAAAAATACTAATCATATTAAATTGTTAATAATGTTTAATAAATTTTTGTTAAAAGAAAAGATAAATGAAAAGAAAAGATGGTTATTTGGGTCCAAGTAATTTCAAAACTGTTGTTAACACTATCCTTGTGTATATATCCTGTACATGTCCAATTAAATGCCAAAAGTTTAATTATTGAGTCAAAAGTATGTGCAATTTAAATTTTGTTAGTTATTTCCAAATTGCCTATGAAAAAAGTCATACTAATTTACATTTTAAGTGAATTCCTTGAGTCTTCTTTTAAGTGAAATTATGACATGATATTCGAGACACATTCTCTCAACTTAGAAGCCCTGCGTAGTTTATAGTTCCATAATTTTAAAATGCCAGCAGGATAGCCGAAGTACAGAAGTCTACAATAGGTCTTCCGAATGAAATGGCTGCAGAATCCATGCCTACTGTGACTCACCAATTAGACGATCCGCTACGAGAGGCATGTGTGATTCACTTTCAAAGGTCTTTCACTTTCTAGGAGTCTTGTACATGGGTTCTTAGCAGTAAAGAGAGATTTACTAATCAACATTAATCATGACGTTTTCCAAGTATACAAAACATAATTTACAATCAAAGAAAAATTTTATGTCGTAAGAATTGAATTGAAACACAGAAAAACATACTGGTGGAACAGGTTGGTACCTTATTCTAAAAGGTCCTCAAATTCCATGAGCTGATTTTTCCCTTACTAGAGGTTTATTTCCCTTGCCCTTTGAGTCATCTATGCCAACAACCTCAGATGTCTGTGTGATAGCAACTGGAAAATACTCTACTGATGAATCGATTTCCACATATTTATGTCTGTATAAATATGTCAACTAGGCCACTGATGAAAGTGGGGGCATCTGGGATCCCCCGGCACTGGCTTCTTATGTCATTTTGAAAGGCACTCTGTCTTAGCACAAAAGCAACCAACTAAATTCATAAGCAACAGTCAAAAGGAAAGCAGAAGAAAAAAACTAGAGGTATATGTGTATCCAGTCTCTACACCAACACTACATCACTTAGAAATAACTTTTAGTGCAATATCAGTTTTCAGCAAAAATCATCCAAATATATTACTTAAACACTTAAAAGACTTCTTAAATTCTTATCTCTTTTACTCAAGAGCAGCCTATTCTTCCTACTTTAGAAGGGTGACATTATTAGAAAAAAAAGTCCAATTAATAGATACCCACTCTAGATTGAAAACATAACTTCATAAAGCATCCAATTTTCAAAATACAGAAAAATGAGGTACTTACAGCAGGGTGTCCAGTACAGTAGGTATAGCTGGCATGGGACTGGTAGTGCAGGCTGGCTCTTGGAAAGGAGTATGTGTTCCAGGCTGGTTGGCTGCTGTTCCACTGAGAGCTGAAGCCAGGGCTCATGGTCACTCGTGACTTACTAGTTTGATAGGCTCTCACTGTGGAGCTAGACTATCAAAAAGAAAGAAATGCAATGTAAAGATAGCTCTTTATTAAACTTGAGCCAGCAATATATCACAGCATGTGTTCTCATGCATGACCAAAGCACAGGACTCAGCTGATTAAGAGAAATGGCTGATGGCTTAAGAGGATGCATCAAATACTGTTCTGAATAGGATAAAAGTATTTTCTCACTATTCGAATTTTGACTGGATCACAAAGCACAAAAGTTCTTTGAAATTGATCTTATTGAAAACAGTTTTTTTTTTTTTTTTCTCGTTGCAAGATGCAACTCCAGCCTTCAGAAATAAGATATGTTTTAGTGGTGACAGCAACAGTGACATTTTCAATTATATAAATGTCCTTTTATCATAGTGTTCACCTTAGAAATTCACCATTAGTCTCATCTGAAGGCAGTAAACAAAAGTCTTAGTTTATAAGGATTGGATTAAGGCACAGGCCTTCTCAACTCTAGTCTTCAAATTCCATAAGTCTATTGCTGTCCTGGGAGGCATCAACAGGAATCTGGATACATTTATACAGGTCACCATTCTACTTTCTAAACACAGCAAAATGGTGAAGGATTTGAAATCATCATTCACCCCCAACCTGCTCCACCAACATAACTGAAAATAGAGGGGTAGGAAAATATGCATTTTTTGCATGTTAAATATATCTGGTTGTTCGTAACTGTGCATAGGACAGAATTCACTGAAAACAAAACTCACTTGTATCTTCTGTCCTTCTTTGTCCTCAGATGGCCGTGGCATATAAGGCATATAATAGTTTCTTTTCAGAGAACACTTTCTATCCTCAAATTGCAATAGCCACTTACCCCAGTAGCACAGTAACTTTCACAATAAATTCTATTTATAAATCTATGGGCACAAGCCAACTCAATCACTGGGAAAATGTGCTAATCGCATTGCCATTATATTCAGGAAACCCAGTGGGGAAGAAACTTTTATCCATTATTGTGTTTCCCATTGGGGTAGATTCTGATACCATTAAATACTTAGAAGAACAATTTTCTGAAGACAGGTTTGAGCATCTTGGGATAACCAAAAGAAAGCAAAAACCTTAGTGATTTAAATGCTCTAAGTGGGCCATTTCTTTCACAATGACCTTAAAAATATTAGGAAAGTGAAAAGAAAATTTAAATCTGTGATTTAATGGTAGTTAACAATTTAAAATATGTAAATCAAAAACTGGAGATCACAGCCTTGTTAAGGTAGCCAAACTTATTTGGTTATCTATCTTTCCCCATTAACATTCTCCATCACCACTCTACCATGTATGCTGTCCACATGATTCGATAGTTCAATAGTTCAATGAGATCTGCAGATATAGCATTACAAAGGTATGCATATTGCATACCTCCCCAGGACAAACCTGTGTTGAAGAAGTAACAGTGGACTTTTGTAAAAATAGACATTTGTGCTTGAAGTACGTAAGCCCTGTATTTATGTAAAAAAAAAAAAAAAAAAAAAAACCCTGTTATTTGTATGCCATACACAGTCACTTCAAAGAATAAATGAGCCCACCACAAAACTTACCTTTGGCCTTGATAGTGTCTTGATTTCTGCTCTGCAACTACAGTCACTAAAATCAAACACTTTCACTTTGGTTGCTTCTGTAAATAGTTATTTCAAGACTAGCCCTTGTAGTTACATGTTTGTCTCTTATCTGTTTTCACACTTAGATTAGAAGAGAGGATTTAAATTTATGCATAAATAACTTTGTAAATACTCTCACCTCTTAGTTTCCTTATGTTCCCAAGTGGCATTAGTCTCTCCTCAATGATTTTAATCACGGTGGTCTCTTGCAAACTTTCCTTCCCCTCTTTTGTAAAGCTCATGCTCAAGTTGTACCTTATACTTGTCCCCACTTCTAAGGCCTCCAGATTATGTCCTTCTCTTTCCTGCTCTCACAGAGCCTATATGGTGTTGCTCAAATACTTCAGCATATGATTATGTTGTTGTAGATTATTCCCTATGTGCATAAAACTTAGCTTCCCAACCAGGCTTCAGAGAGCCCACTTAGTTCTAGACAATATATTGTCTCTTGTCTGGCTCTAAGGAGTTTCTTCCTCCTTGGCTTTTGAAACCTCTAACAGTGTGTACTCCCTCCTCATTACAATCATCTTTCCCTGAGACTCCTTGTCCCTTCTGATTGTACCTTGTCTCATGTCTCACTATCTGCATCCTTTTTTCCTTATTCTCCCTAAATTAGGTTATTTTTCAGGCCTTACTTCTTGGTTCTGTATTCTTAACTCTTCTAACTTTTCTCCTTCGTGAATTTATTCATGGTCAAAGCTTTAAGCATTACTTCTAAGAAGATGACTCCCAGATATAAATTAACAGTCCAAACAGTCTCCCGAATTCCAGTGCCAAATCTTAAAATATCTGCCTAATATCGAGGTGTAACTATGAAGCATCACAAGAAGAACCAAAGTTTAAATTACCATGCATAAAATTAAATGAATTAATTGTTTTACTCCAAGATTTCACCTCCCCCACAGTTCATTTTCATTTACTTTTGTTAATGTTGTGATCACCTTTAAAATCAGTGTCCTCAAAGACAGAACAACTTTGACTCATTTATCTCTCTTTCAACTCCCGTTATCAGTGTCACCAGATTCTATTGTATTTATCTAACAGTTCTTGAATTTATGTTGTCCTTTTCATTCGCATTATCACTAACCGTTTTTTAGGATTTAGTCAATTTATGTCAGAGCCACTAAAACTAAATCAAGAACCTTCCACTTTAAGCCTCGATTGACTCTCCACAATGACACTAGATTTGTCTTTCTAAAAGCATGCTTTTACTATATGACTACTCCTTGCTGAAAAATATTCAATGCCCCTCTACCATCTACTAGACAAAGTTAAAACTTCTTAGTCTCTCATTTGAGAGTCTAATGTCATTCTAACTGACATTGCAAGGTTTATTTTTTGTTCCTTTCCATATAATTTCAGCATCCAGATAGAGTGTTGCTCCAGATAGTTTGTTACTCCAAATATGACTTATATGTTCATGCCACTGTCACAGTCATCACTTTCTAAAATGTCTTCACCTCCTCTCAATTCACACTTTGATGAACCTGCCAGGCTCAACCTTCTATAAAACCTATTCTAACAGCCTCAGCCACCAGCCCACAGGGAATTTCATTTCCATAAGGCACTGACATTACTGATTTTCTGCCATGATCATCTGATCTTTTCCTCTCTGTGGCTACCCAGGAAATTAACATAATAATATCATCAGCATAACTCACCAAATTTCTTAATTAGCCTTTCATACTACAACTCTGATGTCCCAACACACATCTTTTAGAATAGGTGCCTATTTGTCTTTCTTAAGAAGCATATCACAACGCAAGAACTTGTGTACAAGTAATTCATCTTGGAATTGATCCCAGAGAAAATCAGTAGGATAAATCAGCAGGGATAAAGAGCGAGCCAGTATGTTTGCATCACTGGATAAGTTATTCCTGTGGAAAACTGAGGCTCAGTTCCACTGAGGACTCTGGGAGATGGTGTAGAACATGCCGTGGAATTATTCCCCTCAACATGTGAGGAAGCTGAAGGATCTAACCTCCAGTTCTCATTTGCACTGGCTAAGGGTTGTTCCTTGAAGCATTGATTTCTTGCCACTTCTGGTCTGTTCCACATACAGGCCAAAGGAAAGTTCTCAAGTAGAGTGTCCCAGCACACTGTTGACATGCTCTAGAAAAGTAAGTGTCAAGAAGGTATGACCAGAGTATTGGTAATATCTGACACTAAACAGATGACTCCATGAACGTTTTTGCATCTATCATATAACTCAAGACACTCACATTTTTATTCTGGGTAACTGAGAGCAAGGGCTCAAAAACATTGGTCAAACTGTCCTGACCACACTGCCATTACAGACTTGCAAAAGCAATACACAGAGGAAGATATCAGAATGGCCAGTAGATACAGTAAAAAATGCTCAAAATCATTAGTCATCCAGAAAATGCAAAACAGAGCTACAATAATATACCAGTTCATAACCACAAGGATGGCTGAAACTACAAAGACTGATAACACTAAATGTTAATTAATCATTAAAGACCTAAACTTCCCAAATATTGTTCATGGATGGGTAAAACAATACAGCTACTTTGAAGAGCTGTTGGGTAACATTTTCTTTTGTTTTGTTTTGAGATGGAGTTTTACTCTTGTTGCCCAGGCTAGATTGCAATGGCGTGATCTCGGCTCACCACAACCTCCACCTCCTGGGTTCAAGCAATTCTCCTGCCTCAGCCTCCCAAGGAGCTGGGATTACAGGCATGTGCCACCACACCCAGCTAATTTGTATTTTTAGTAGAGACAGGTTTTCTCCATGTTGGTCAGGCTGGTTTCGAACTCCTGACCTCAGGTGATTCACCCACTTCAGCCTCCCAAAGTGCTGGGATTACAGGCATGAGCCACCACACCTGGCCTGAGTAGCATTTTATAAAATTAAACAGGCAGGGCATGGTGGCTCACACCTGTAATCCTAGCAAATTGGGAGGCCAAGGTGGGCGGATAACTTGAAGTCAGGAGTTTGAAATCAGCCTGGCCAACATGGTGAAACCCTGTCTCTCCTAAAAATGCCAAAAAATCAGCCAGGCATGGTGGTGGATGCCTATAATACCAGCTATTCGGGAGGCTGAGGCAGGAGAATCTCTTGAACCCGGGAGGCAGAGGTTGTAGTGAGCCGAGATCGTGCCACTGCACTCCAGCCTGAACAACAGAGCGAGACTCCATCTTAAAATACATAAATAGACCGGGCGTGGTGGCTCATGCCTGCAATCCCAGAACTATTGGGAGGCTGAGGCAGGTGGATCACGAGGTCCGGAGTTCGAGACCAGCCTCACCAACATGGTGAAACCCCGCCTCTACTAAAAATCAAAAATCAGCTGGGTGTGGTAGCACACGCCTGTAATCCCAGCTACTCAGGAGGCTGAGATAGGAGAATGGCTTGAACCTGTGAAGCGGAGGCTGCAGTGAGCCGAGATCGCACCACTGCACTCTAGCCTGGGTGACAGAGCGAGACTCGGTCTCATAAAAAAATAAATAAAATAAATAAAATTTTTTTAAAAGATAAAAAGAAAATTAAACGTACTTTCACCTATGACCCAAAAATTATACCCCTAGTTATTTACCCAAAAGAGAAAATATATACACAAAAACATTTTATAAGAATATGAATAGCAGCTTTATTCACAGCAGCTCCAAACTGGAAATGCCCCACTGTCTATCAATAAGAGAATGGATTTTAAAAAATGGAGTACATTTATATAATGAAATACCCTTCAGATACCAAAAATAAACTTCTAATACGTACAGAGACATGGATAAATCTTAAAATCATGCCAAATAAAAGACAGGAGCAGAAGATTAGATGTGTGTTATTTATTTATATGGGGTCTAAGATGAGAAGAAAATATACAGTCATAGAAATCAGAAAGTTGTTGCTCGGCAGTTAAGTAGTCAAGCCAGGAGAATAAGGTAATAGTCTAGAGTGACAGAAATGTTTGCTATCTTATTTTTAAGGTACTCATTACAGGAATGCATATACTTACCAGACCTCACCAAATTGAACACTTGAGATCTTTGCATTTTGTCTTAATTATATTTCAGTTAAAAAATATATATTGCTATTGCAAAAGACTCCGAATTTTCCATGATAAGAAAGGTTAGAGATGACTCTGAAACTGAAGCCCATTGATCCCCAAATTCTAATTTTATAGACTCCATAATCAGTTAATCTGAGTTCTACTATCTTTCCCCTCCTTGGCACGACCTCTGAGAGCGATGCCAGGGAGTATCTAACAGCCAAAAGGCAGGCAGCCAGAAAGAAGAGCAAAGATTCTGGATAAAGAGCCTCTGAATAACCAAGAGCTGGCAGCATTATACGGTGTCTGCCAACAGATCAGGGGTCAGGGCTGTTGGAGCAAGAAAAAATGGAGCACAGCACAAAAGAAGAGGCCTCTTACATGCTTCCAGAAATTACAGAGCTCCAGGGAACACTTGCTGTTCTATCTACTCAGTCAGCACTAGCAAACAAAAGAAAGAAAGGGAGGGGCAGAAGGACGCTGCACTAAGGAAAAAAAAATGCAATGAGGAAGCCGAAAATAACCAATACGATAAGATTCCTAGGCACAATTTAATAAGTGTTGGGAGAAATAATAACAGCTAATACTTACATGCAACCTACTATCTATCAAATACTGTTTCAATATATTTATACTGTAGCTACTCATTTATTCCTCATAACAATGTTAAGAAGTAGTTATTATTATAATTTGCATTTTGTAGGTTAGGAAACTGAGGAAGAAAGAAATAAAACAACTTTAAAATTTAAGGTCATATAACTGCTAAACTGTTGAGTTGGGATTCAAATCCAGGCGGAGACTTCTTTCTTGGATTGGAATTCATACTCTCAAATATTCTGCTATAATGCTGCTAAGCTTGGGTTCTTCCAAAGCAGATTCTAAGACAAAGACTGGGTTGGGTTTGTCTGTCTGTTTGTTTGTTTGTTTGTTTTATTTGGGGGGAGGGGAGAGGTAATCCTGAAAAGCAAACAAGGAGGAAGAAACAGAGAGAAAATGAAGAATCAATATAAATGTGTGTTATTGAGATCTATGTTATAAGGTATAATCCAAAAATATAATTCTAAACCTTCCAACCAACTAAACGGACCCCTCCTCTCAGCCAAGGGCATTCCAAAACTAACCTGAAACACTAGTTCAGGCCATGATAGGAAGATGGGGTCAGACATACCTCATTGTACCCTCCTCCCTTTGGAATTCAGGCACAACAGACCAGCATTAACATTGAAACACAGACCTGAAGGCTGACCAAGCAGACCCTTTGTAGCAAAAAGAGATTAACATGACAGATATCACGCCCTGAAATAAATTGAGTATTTTACCCCCAATATATTTAATATTGAGTTGTAACCAATATTAGTAACCAATTACTTTTGCACCAACCTATTATGCCTAATATTTCTTTGACATATTTTGAAATGGGCCTGTAAATCCATCTCTTGTGGGAAAAAAAATCTATATTCTGTAGAGAATCCCCTTCCCTTTCCAGGTCTTTCCTTATCCAGGAGAGAGTTAACTAAGAGTGTAGTAACTTTTTTAAGTTTGATAAAAACATTTACAATCTATTGTCTCAGAAGCTTGCTACCTGGGACTTCATCTGAATAATAAGAACCTTGGTCTCCACAACTCTTAATCTTAAACCCAGACACTCCTTTCTATTGATTCTATGCTTTTAGGTAAACTCAACCAACTGCCAACCAGAAAATCTTTGAATCTACCTATGGCCTGGAAGCCCCACCCACCCACTTCGAGTTGTTCCGCCTTTCCTGACTGAAGCAGTATACATCTTATACTTACTGAATGATGTCTTATGTGTCCCTAAAATGTATAAAACCAAGCTGTAGTGTGACCACCTTGGATACATGTTAGGACTTTCTGAGGCTGTGTCATGAGCATGTCCTTTACCTTGGAAAAATATACTTCTGAATTGAAGCCTGTCTCAGATACTTTGTGGTTTACAAAGGTAAAGGTCCTGGATCCTGCTGAGGTCTCTGAGTATTCAAAATGTCACCCAGAATTGTCCACTGAAAGATGAGAGCTAGAGATTTTGCCACTGGGTAAGGGTTGCCCTCAAAGGAATTATCCCACCAGTACTTCTAAGCTGTGTCTGGGCATGAGAAAACAAGCTCCCCTGGCATCAGAGAAATCCATGGGCAGAAAGTGGAAAGGCACACAGGTAAAATCAGGCAGGATGCTGTCAAGTGCCAGGTGAGTTAGAACTGTCCATCATAGTTGCAGTAGAAACCAGAGATGAGCTAGGGATGAGGATGGGGTAATGTGATACAGCTACTACTATCAACTAAGTAACAATAATACTTACTTAGAATACGTATTCTGAGAATGCTTACTCTAAAAATAGTGAGTGCAATGGTGATAATCATAATATCAATATTAATTGAACACCTGCTTCTACACATCTTTCATGCATTGTCTCTCTGAATCATCAGGACAATCTAATGTTGCAGGTGTTATTATCCACATTTTACTGATGAAGAAATTGGAATGTACAGAGTTCGAGCACCTTGCTTAAGGACACACCAACTAGTACAGATCCAGAGCTAAGGATTAAAGGTTCAAAGGAAACACAATTATGGTTCATTATCTTATTAACAATCTGTTGTGTCCACAGAATAAAGCTCAGAAATGTACCACATATCCCACTCTGAAATGGAGATTAAAAGAGAAACCATTATAAGTATATGGTAACATAAATATATAGAGAAAGTCAATGATCCAAAAGAGCAGAAGATTGTTATAAGATGCAGGAATGGGAACTGCTTGCTGTTATAGAATAATACCATCTTTGCCTGTTGCTAATATGAATATCATGTGATAATGTACTAAAGTTACCTCAAGTTCAACTATCAGTGACAATGCAATAGCCCACTCATATTGCCCACATTTGTCTCCTTTAAAAGTTACTCAGGGTGGGGTGCGGTGGCTCATGCCTGCAATCCCAACACTTTGGGAGGCCGAGGAGGGCAGATTACCTGAGGTCAGGAGTTTGAGACCAGCCTGGCCAACATGGTGAAACCCCGTCTCTATTAAAAATACAAAAAAATTAGCCGGGCATGGTGGCACATGCCTGTAATCCCAGGTACTTGGCAGGCTGAGGCAGGAAAATCGCTTGAACCTGGGAGGTGGAGATTGCGGTGAGTTGAGATCATGCCATGGCACTCCAGCCTGGGTGACAAGAGCGAAACTCCATCTCAAAAAAAAAAAAAAAAAAAAAAAAAAGTTACAAAGTCACA
>NW_016803192.1:1094450-1144789 GCF_001698545.2 Rhinopithecus bieti
AAAAAAAAAAAAAAAAAAAAAAAAAAGTTACTAAGTCACTATCGGTGAAGGTCCTCAGCAGTAAGAAATTGCAAGATAATTCTAGAAATAGCCAATAAATTTACACTGAAACCACTTTAAGTATATTCTAATTAAAAATACTGCCTTCGTCTTAAGGATAATTTATGACCTTTCTGGTAAGTACTATTAAAATATTTGGAGTATACTACATGTACTAGTAGACCAGAGTATCCTATAATAATTATTGTAGTAGACATTTTTCTGCAGCCTTTGCAGTTCAGCTAGTCCTCTTACAGCTCCTACTGAAGCACACTTTTATACACACATGGTTGTTCCAGGTGACTTCCCCAACTTGAGTCTGAGTGAACCAGGCAGTCACCTGAAGAAGACTGAACCAATCAGATGTCTTTTCTGGAAATGTAGAAATGTCATGCAATGAACTGTAAATCTCTATAGGGAATTTGAATTAAGAAGTGATGCCAAGGAAAAACTGGGATTTAGCTGTGTGAATGAAGACACAGACAAAAAAAAAAAAAAAAAAAAAAAGCCTATCTGGGAAGGGATAACAGAGAGTATGAGTGAGAGTGAGAGAGGCAGGGGTCTGAGACAGAGAGAGGGAGAAAGAAAAAGTATAGACAGTAATAGAGATAAAAGAAGATCTTATTCAAAGGTGGTAAAAGAAATGTTTCACTTCTGGATGGCTTCTTAGTTTTTCACTCCAGTTTCTTGCAATATGTGGATCCACTACTGATTCTGAGCTCCATTTGGCATTCCTTTATCCAGATATTAAGTTACTCTTTTCTGCTTAGATGATCTTGAGTAGAAATTGCAATTAAACGACCACTGACTAGGCAAAGTGGAAGGAGCAGATGCACAAAAAGAAGCAGAGCTGAAGGACCACGTGGCTCAGAGAGAGAAACCAAGGACTTTCTGGTTCTGATAAGATGTTTAACATGTTTCATAGGAATCCTGTGTATCATTCCAGTAACTCCCACTTTGTCTTTGCTAGCTTGAATAATTTCTATTCCTAACAAACAAATGGTTACTATTTTTTTTTTTTTTTTTTTTGAGATGGAGTCTTGCTCTGTCTCCCAAGCTGGAGTGCAGTGGTGTGATCTCGGCTCACTGCAAGCTCCGCCTCCCGGGTTCACACCATTCTCCCGCCTCAGCCTCCCAAGTAGCTGGCGGTGCCCGCCACCACGCCTGGCAAATTTTTTGTATTTTTAGTAGAGACGGGGTTTCACCGTGTTAGCCAGGATGGTCTCGATCTCCTGATCTCATGATCTGCCCGCCTCAGCCTCCCAAAGTGCTGGGATTACAGGTGTAAGCCACCAGGCCTGGCCAATGGTTACTTTTTAGACACTGGTAATCTTCCCCTTTGTTCATGTCCTTTCATTTTCCACTGTAAAGTGCATTTATTCTCCTTCATCTTTGGTTTCAAATCAGCATTTCCAGTTCACATTAAGGATTCAGTGACCCTCCATTGAAGATGTTAACGTTGTTTCAGTTCTAAAGCCAGAGTCACGTAAGTAAAGATAAAAAGCCTGAACCAAACATTATACATAAATAATGACATTGTAAGTCAAGAAGTTATTATAAAACACTGCAAAGAATATGTGAGAAAGGCCATGCGGCAGATTCTTAAATATTTACTTAGAAATGTATCATGTATATGTAGCTTCTACTCCAAAAACATAGTGTTATAGGTTTCCACACCTATATTTTTTGTGCTAATTCTTTTTTCCCCCATTGTTGGTTTTAGCAGTATTCATTATGAACATCATGATTTGGGAGAATTAAAAAATGTTTACATACGTGTGTGTATATGTGTGTGTTGTGTGTGTGTGTATTCACACACACACGTACATGCATTTTTTCAAGTACCCACAATGGACTTTTTGGTAAGCAAATGTCAACATGAAGTTCACAGAGAGGCTAAACGACTTCCTGTGTGTGTTTATTTCCCGTACTGCCTGTGAGGAAGTCTAAAAAGAACAATTTCTACCCAACAGCTCTCAGAGTTTCAATAGGTTTTTCAAAGTTACCTCCCCACCCCGTGCCCCAAGCAAAGGATTCCCGCTGTGTGGTTTCTAAAGATTTCACTTACAACTTGATGAATGCAGAGCCTGAATGGACAGTAAAACCCACACCAAACCTCTCTTTGCACCCTGTGTGGGACAAGTGGTTACTTTGTTCATTTACAAAGGCCTAAAAAAGAGAGAGACAAACTGCCTCTATGGTATAAGAAACTTCTTTCAAATAAATCCTTATAAAGGGATCTAAATCATGGCATTCAAAAGGAAGGAGGCTGCACAAGGAAATGGGTAGAAACTTTTAAGTTCTTCTCATACCCTGTCACCCCAGAGGAACAGAAAATATACCTTCTCTTCTTTGACATTATCTTTTGTAACATTCCTCAAAGATGAGTCTCTTGCTTGGTCTCCGTAGATTTGCTTCTCTGAGGAAAGTCAGGCTTTTTTGTTATTGTTACTCCCTTGACATGGGGATTGTCTTTATTTTTCCAGCATCACTTGTTTTATGACTTGTAAACATAAAGTATCTGAGTGAGCTTTGCTTATCAGAAGCCCTTTTTATAAAATAATCATAAAACATGGTGCTTTCTGGCACTTAATTTTATTGTTATTGTCAAGCTTCAAAACTTCAAAGGGTGGAATGTGATAGCATATTTTTTGTGCTCTAGCAGACATGTTCTAGGGCTCTTACCAGCCATACTGTGCTTCCACAGCTCCCACTGAAGTCTGTCCCTAGACCAGCAAGGTTATCCCAGGTGCCCCTCCTACTTACATCTGATAGGACAAGGGAATCTCTTGATCTGCCTTGACTCCTCATATTCTGTCTCCTAAAAATTGGAAATTGCCACTCAGTGACTAGGAAACCTCTATTAGGACAAAATAAGAAAAAGCTCTGTCCACTATTAAATACTAATGATTACAACGACTCAGAGTTCTTCAGAGATTAGAACAAGGGTTTCTGGTATGAATGTGAATGCAGAGGCAAGTTCAAATTCTTCCAGTTGCTTTAACACAATTAGCTGGGAAAGGATAGGTAGGTATTAAAGCCTAGACACCAATTTTGACCATGCCCACTCATACTTAATGATCCTGAGTGAGTCACTCCAAAACTGCACCCTCCCCTTATCTGAAAATCCCTGGCTCATTGGGTTACTATGAAGGTTAAAATAAAAGGAGGTATGTGAAAGTGTGTCCGGAATTGGTGGGTTCTTGGTCTCACTGACTTCAAGAACGAAGCCGCAGACCCTTGTGGTGAGCGTTACAGTTCTTAGAGATGGCGTGTCTGGAGTTTGCTCCTTCTGATGTTCGCACATGTTAGGCGTTTCTTCCTTCTGGTGGGTTTGTGGTCTCGCTGACGTCAGGAGGGAAGCTGCAGACCTTCAAGGTAAGTGTTACAGCTCTTAAGGCGGCACATCTGGAATTGTTAATTTCTCCTGTCTGGAGTTGTTCATTCCTCCCAGTGGGTTCATGGTCTCGCTGGCCTCAGGAGTGAAGTTGCAGACCTTCACTGTGAGTGTTACAGCTCATAAAGACTATGCGGACCCAAAGAGTGAGGAGCAGCAAGACTTACTGCAAAGAGCAAAAAACAAACCTTCCAGTGTGTGGAAGGGGACCCCAGCAGATTGCCGCCCACTGCCTGGGACAACCTGCTTTTATTCCCTTATCCAGTCCCACCCACATCCTGCTGATTGGTCCATTTTACAGAGAGCTGATTGGTCCTTTTTGACAGGGTGCTGACTGGTGCATTTACAGTCCCTGAGCTAGACACAGAGTGCTGATTGGTGCATTTACAATCCTTTAGCTAGACACAAAAGTTCTCCAAGTCCCCACTAGATTAGTTAGACACAGAGTACTGATTGGTGCATTTACAAACCTTGAGCTAGATGCAGGGTGCTGATTGGTGTGTTTACAATCCTCCAGCTAGACCTAAAAGTTCTCCAAGTCCCCTCCCGATTAGCTAGATACAGAGTGCTGATTGGTGCACCCACAAACCCTGAGCTAGACACGAGTACTGATTGGTGCATATACAATCCTCTGGCTAGACATAAAAGTTCTCCAAGTCCCCACCTGACTCAGGAGCCCAGCTGGCTTCTCCTAGTGGATCCCACGCCAGGGCCGTGGATGGAACTGCCCGCCATTCCTGCACCAGGCACCCACAGTCCGCAGCCCTTGGGCCATCACCAGTCCCAAAAGTATCTGGTACATAGATAATATTCCATAAAAGCATGTTGAAAAAGAGAATAGTAGAGAAAAGTGGCTCAGAGCACAGGTTCTGAAGGCTGACTATTGTGATCAGCATAACGCTGCTTACCCCCAGCTCTCTAATTCTGATAAACTCCTGTACTCTTCCTGTGCCTCAGTTTCTTTATCTGTAGAATTGGACTAATAACAGAACCCACCTTCTAAGATTGCCATTGGGATTAAATAAGTTAATAAAGCATTTAATAGAGTTTCTTGTACTCATTATATGATGCTAATAACTATTATTGAATTCAAAAGCTACTATTATGTTTTATTCTTAAAACAATATAAACATACAACCTTAAGGACAGAAATTTGTGAAAGCCTTGTCTCCTCTCCTTTTCTGCTTCCTTCCATTCCCCCCTCCTTCGTCTCTTTCAATTTTCCTCCTCCCTCCTTCTTTCCCTCACTCTCTTCCATTTTCCTTTTTTCTTTGTTCCTTCCTTCCTCTCTTTCTAAATGAAAAAAACAAACAAAAAAAAATAGCATAGGCTAATTTCTTTATATTTGAGGAACTGATTCTAATACTCATTTTCCTTTTCCATACTAAAAGTCACTCTACACCTAATTTCTGGCCCAGTGCACATTCAATGAGCCCAAGCACACTAGTGCTCCTGCGTGAGGGTGTTGGAAGTTAAAGTCACATAGAGCATCCCTGGAGGACAGTCCCACAGCCCCAGAGTAACTGCGACTGAAATGGGCTGATTCCCCAAAACGAAATTAGCCTGTAAAAATGACGATAAATTGAGAATGATTCTTACAAGTCTTTTAATAGTTTAACATCAAGAGGTAAGCTAGTTTATCTGTTTTAAGAGAAATTTCATTATGCTACACCATAAATGATTCTAGGGCGGGAGTTAATAATCTTATCTCTGCACCTAATACCATGTCTGGTACACAATGCTCCACAAGAACACCTGTTCATTCATTACACTCTTATTTAATGGGGCTGACAATGGGCCAGACATTGTGTAGAAGCTGGCAGTACAACCATGAGAAAGAAAGACATAGACTCTGCTTTTATAGCTATTAATAATTAGCAAGAAAGGTAGACATTTTAATAAACAAAAATATAGTGATATATCTGATATTTCTGTGGGTCTTGAGTTCAGCAGAAAGCTCTGTCCTGGAGATTTAGAATTCATCAGTGACTAAAACCATGCAAATGGACAGGCAGAGAGCTTAAGGCTATCACCACATTTATTAGTATAAGCTTAAGGTGATGAGCTAATTCAATTAGGCCCAGTATCCTAAAAATTAATTTCCATTGGCTAAAGACATAAGGAATGGCTTATTAGTGGAAAATTTTATAAAATTACTGTTTCCATGCTGCAAAGTATGGCAAAGTACCATGAGTAGTTTGCCCTTAGACAAGTTCATTCTAGTATTAGTACCACTTATTGAATCTCTACTTCAAAGGGCACAGATTATTGGGAGTTTTCATTCTCAAGCACAGAATGTACTCTCTACCAGTCACGAAAATCATTATAGACTAAAAAACTGTTTTGAGTATCAGAGAAATAAGAATAGAGGAACCATGGCCGGGCGCGGTGGCTCAAGCCTGTAATCCCAGCACTTTGGGAGGCCGAGACGAGTGGATCACGAGGTCAGGAGATCGAGACCATCCTGGCTAACACGGTGAAACCCCGTCTCTACTAAAAAATACAAAAAACTAGCCGGGCGAGGTGGCGGGCGCCTGTAGTCCCAGCTACTCAGGAGGCTGAGGCAGGAGAATGGCGTGAACCCGGGAGGCGGAGCTTGCAGTGAGCTGAGAACCGGTCACTGCACTCCAGCCCGGGCGACAGAGCGAGACTCCGTCTCAAAAAAAAAAAAAAAAAAAAAAAAAAAAGAGGAACCACTAAATCGTAGTAACAAATGATAATCATCACCCAAGAACTATCCTATTCACCACAAAACTTTAGTTGCAATAACCCCCTCCTGCATTCTCTCTAAGGAATCTTGCCAGAAGTTATATGTGTTCAGCGTTGTATGATTTATGCTGTGGAATGTTATCATGCATTTGTTACAAACTACTTCATCAGCTATTGAATAACAGACATGTATTGTCAACTTACCATGTGAGCAGTACTATGCTAGATCTTGCAGAAGGCACAAGAAGGTGACAGATACTCATGGTAAGTAAACTTTCCATCTATTGGAATATGCCAATAGACACTCACTAAATAGTTATTGAAAGAACTTTCTGTGCTCACCTGCTGTTACCAAATTTTACGATTTCAGATGTTCTACTGACATTTGAGCTAGTCTGTAAAATATTACCCAACTTGTAGTTCTTCAGCAGATTTTATTGTTCCTTCATCTTTATTATCACATCATTTTGGAATTTACATTTTTTTGCAGCAGATATATCTAAGTTCAAAAGCATTAAAATATGTGTTTATGCATGCACTTAATATCTTACCCTATCTCTTACATACACACAAAATTCAGAATCTTTTAGACCGGGGCTTGGCCATTTGTTTTATGACAAAGGGTCAGATGGTAAATATTTTAGGCTATATGAGCTATACAATCATAGTAGCAATTATTCAACTCTGCCATTGTAGCATAAAAGCAGCCATAGACAATCTGAAAAAAAAAAAAAGGAGTGACTAGGTAACAGTAAAACTTTATTTACAAAAGCAGGCAATGGGCTGGATTTGACTTGCTGGAGTTTGCCAAATTCTGTTCTAAACTGTCAACTTTTTAAATTTATCGTGCTTTCTCCACCAACAAGCATAATGTTATGGAAATAGAAGTTGGGGAAAGAAAAGGCGTTGAATCAATTCATAAATTACTTTATGCCTATTGCAGAAAGTAATTGAAGTTGAAATTCACAGGAAAGGATCATCAAAATAGAAGGTCTTTAAAACAGTATGAACAGTGATATTGATGAGAGTAATGCGGGAAAGGGAAATTGTTTTCTTCCTTCTATATCTACCAGTAGTTTGTTCCATATAACTACAGAATATCCAATTAGAAATACCTTACAGAAACGAAGAGGAATAGGTATAAAGTTAGAGAACTATAGGTTGAAGAAGTTTATTTTTGACAATACAGATGCAGAATTCATTGTATATATCTCACAGTTGTATTGTGTTACACAGTCATGAACCGCATAATAAAGTTTCAGTTAACCACAGATCATATATATACAGTGGTCCCACAGAATGTTGTAGCCATCATAACATCATAGAGCAATGCATTACTCATGTGTCTGTGGTGATGCTGGTATAAACAAACCCACTGCACTGCCAGTTGTATAAAAATATTACACATGCAATTGTGTATAGTACATAATACTAGATAATGATAGTAAACAACTATGTTACTGATTTATGTATTTACTATGCTATACATTTTATCATTACTTAAGAGTATACTTCTTCTACTTATAAAAATAGCTGTAAAATAGCTTGAGGCAGGTCTTTCAGGATGTATTCCAAAAGAAATCATAGTTACGATAGGAGATAACAGCTCCATGCACATTATTGCCCCGGAAGACCCTCCAGTCAGGAGAAGTAGAGGTGGAAAACCTCCACATTGGTCATCCTGACCCTGTGTTAGCCTAGGCTAATTTGTGTGTTTGTGCCTTTGTTTCTAACGAAAGGTTTTTTAAGTAAAAAAATAATAATAAACAATTTAAAAATAGGCAGGGCGCGGTGGCTCACACCTGTAATCCCAGCACTTTCAGAGGCCGAGGCGGGCCGATCACTTGAGGTCAGGAGTTTGAGACTAGCCTGACTAACATGGTGAAACTGTATCTGTACTAAAAATACAAAAATTAACTGGGCGTGGTGGCTTACACCTGTAGTCATAGCTACTTGGGGGGCTGAGGCAAGAGAATCTCTTGAACCCAGGAGGCAGAGGTTGCAGTGAGCTGAGATCATGCTACTGCACTCCAGCCTGGAAGACAGAGCGAAACTCTGTCTCAAATAAATAAATAAATAAATAAATAAATAAATAAAATAATTTTGAAAAAAGTACGTAGAATAAGGACAAAAGAAAGAAAATATGTTTTCTACAGCTATACAATGTTTTAAGCTAAGTGTTATTACAAAAAACCCAAAAGTTAAAAAAATTTAAAGTTTATAAAGTAAAATATCCAAGCTAAAGGTAATTCATTTTGAATAAAAAATATTTTTAAATAAATTTAGTGAAGCCTAAGTGTCCAGTGTTTATAAAGTCTACAGTAGTGTACAGTAATGTCCCAGGCCTTGATATTCACTAACCACTCACTCGCTGACTCACTAAGAGCAACTGCCATTTTTGTAAACTCCATTCATGGTACGTGCCCTGTACAGGTGTGCCATTATTTTGTCTCTTATATCATATTTTTACCGCACTTTGACTATATTTAAATATGTTTAGATACACAAATTGTACCATCGTGTTACAATTGACAGTATTCAATACAGTAACATACTGTACAGGTTTGCAACCTAAAAGAACTAGGCTATTCCATACATCCTAGGTATGTAGTAGACTATACCATCCAGGTTTGTGTGAGTACCCTTATGATGTTCACCGACAAAAATAGCCTAGCAACCCATTTCTAAAAATGTATCGTTGTTGTTCAGGGATGCATGACTCTCTCTCTCTCTCTAGCAATCTCTTTGTGTATGTGTGTGTGTGTGTGTGTGTGTGTGTGTGTGTGTAACAGTTCATTGTATGACACATATACATATATATATATACATATATGGAAACATACAGAGTGAACAAGAGAAACAGCAAGAGTGAAAACGTGTGAGGGAGAAACAGAGCGCTTATCATCCTTCAGCACTTTGCAAACATTATATAATTCATTTTTACAACCATGTGCACGAAGTCTATATTAAGGACTCTGGGACTTGGACTAGCAAATAGAGAAACTCAGTTTCAAAAGTAAGTATCTGTAACCTCAGTGCACATGCTCTTCAGCCCCTTTGCCAAATTGCCTTCAAGTCAGTGAATAAATGTCAGCAGCAGAAGTAGCAGTAACCAGAAGAGTCCAGAAAGACACTTGGAACAAATGAGACAGTGAGAAAGATGAGATTTTTTTAGCTATGGGAGAGGGCCCTCAAGAGCCCTGCTTCCACTTGGGGATTTATCATATGGGGGAACAAACCGTTATCTGTCATTGTGCAGTGACATTCTGAGAAGCCCTTTACAGTGGCTTTTCTGGTGGCGCTCTGTGCTAACTGGTTGAATAGCCACAGTTTTCTAATTCTTGACCCCCACACCACCAGTCCAGTCTTACTCCCAACCTCTATAGTTTCTATTGACATAATGAAGAAAGTATCTGACATGAAGTGCATCCACCTTCCACAAACACACTAAGGCTGATGGAAGGCAAGTCAATGAGAGGCTGCTTCTAGAACATCTGCCTTGAGGTTGCAAATATCAACATGACTGATAACTGTTATGGGATGACTGAAGCTTAAATGAGGAGCTTTAGAGTGGAAATCTGCTTCAAAAATAAACTAGCAATTGTTTGAATGTTGGAATAAAACTGACAGCAGAATTTCAGTGATGCCTCAGTCACTGCACATGTAACAGATGGTGTCTCTGTCAGCAAGGAGGGAACTTGGCAGAAAAGAAACTAAGAGAAAGAGGAATTGTCGGTTCTTGGAACAGCATTGAGCTGTCCAAGTAAAGTGGCTGAGAAATGCCTAGACATTCACCACATTACTTTTAAAGTTACTGAGTACGAAAAATGGATAGGGATTATCTCTATCTCCATAGTTAGAAAACTGCCAGTTTTGCAAGATGTTTTGCAGCCTACACATCAGTAACCCTTTCAGGAAGAAGCTTTGATTTGTTAAATTGATTCTGAAGATTTTTGTTTTTTCTTTTTTCGGGATGCCTAAGTAGATACCACAAAATGGATTTCACAGTCATAAGAGAAAACATATGTGGCCCAATTAAAGAATCTAATCTCATATTTCCTGTCAAATCGGAAGTCCCAACTTTGTAGGCTATAACCCATAAAATTAAAAATAAAATAGAAGAATCCTCAATAACTCATGGTTCAGATTATGCAGGAAATACAATTTTATTTGTGTAAGTTGCAATTTAACCTTTAAATTAAAAAGTGGTATATATTTAGTGTGACAGAAAACCTAAGATAAATATTATGTGTGTGTATGTGTGTGTATGTGTTGACTTTTTTTTTTTTTTTTTGAGACGGAGTCTCGCTCTGTCGCCCAGGCTGGAGTGCAATGGCACGATCTCGGCTCACTACAAGCTCCGCCTCCCGGGTTTACGCCATTCTCCTGCCTCAGCCTCCCAAATAGCTGGGACTACAGGTGCCTGCCACCACGCCCGGCTAATTTTTTGTATTTTTAGTAGAGACGGGGTTTCATCTAGTGTTAGCCAGGATGGTCTCGATCTCCTGACCTCGTGATTCACCCGCCTTGACCTTCCAAAGTGCTGGGATTACAGGCAAGAGCCACCACCCCTGGCCAATATTTTTATATCCTCCAGAAGCTTCACAGTAGGAAAATCTACAATTTGGGTAAATTATATTAAAGCACTGAGCTGGTAAACTTCCTAATTCCTCACCCCTATATCATCACTGTTTCCACCATCAACTGGGAATCACAGCCATTCTAGGGTATCAGCAATAACTATCGCTTTTTCAAATCTTGCACATTCTCAGAAACAAGAACCAAACATTGGGTACACATGGACATAAAGATGGAAACGACAGACACTGGGACCACAAGAGAAAAAAGGGAGGCACAGGGGCAAGGGTTGAAAAACTACCTATTGGGTATAACGCTTGCTACCCGGGTGAGGAGTTCAATTATAACTCAAACCTCAGCACCATGCAAAACATTGTTGTAACAATCCTGCACATGTACTACCTAAATCTAAAATAAAGATTTAAAAAAATGTATAAAAAAGATAAATGACCCAACAAGTCATGGAAAGACATGGAGAAATATTAAATGCACATTGACAAGTGAATGAAGCCAATTTGAAAAGGTTATGTTCTATATCAAACTATATAACATTCTGGAAAAGGCACAACTATAGAGACAGTAAAAGGATAAATGGTTGCCATGAGTTCAGGGGAGAGGAACAGAAGACAGATGAATAGGTAAAGCTCAACAGATTTTTAGCGCAGTGAAATTATTCTGTATGGTACTTTAAGGGTGGATACATAACACTGTGCATTTCTCAAGACCCACAGAATTGTACAGCACAAAGTGTGAACCCTAATGTAAGCTATGAACTTTAGTTAATAATACATTGATATTGGCTCATCAACTATAACAAATGTACTGCACCAACACAAGATGTTAGTAATAGGGGAAAGTACTGGAAGAAGGAGGGAGGTATATGACAACTCTCTGTAGTACTTGCTCAAGTCTTCTATAAGCCTACAACTGTTCTAAAATTTTTAGAAAGAACTGTAGGTTTTGTGTTCATGTATGTTTTGTAAATGCATCTCAACTCAACTTTATAAACCTTGTTTTCAGAATGAGAATTTTTTAAAGTCAGGACTTAAAATTGTGATTATACACTCAAAAAAGCAATGGTTATGAGTAAAAACCAAAGTTGTTATGATGGCTTTCAAGGTCCAACCTTATCTGAGTCTCTCGCATGAATCTCTCTCTGTTGTCCCCGTCAATCACTCTACCTCAGCCACACAGGACCCCTTGTTGTCTCAAACACATATTCATCCTGCTCTTGCTTCAGACATGGCACTTGCTATTCCTTAATCCCGCAAAAAACTCTCCCTCCAAAAATCTTACAGCTGTGTTTAAAGGTCACATGCCAGAGAGCTGTCCCCTATCACCCCACATAAAGGGCATCAGGCTTATCTCACTTCTGTACTATCTATCCCCTTATCCTATGGGGGAGACAGAATTCTAACATGGCGTCTGTGATCCCCACCCCTTTGTGTCCATGCTCTGCATAATTCTCAGGAATGTGAATATGATGGATTTTACTTCCCTGATTAGATTATGCTAAAAGCCATAGTTGAGTTTAAGAAAGGGAGATTTTCTGTGAACTAATCATTTGAATCCTTTGACTCTGCATTTACAGGTCAGAGATAGGTGAAGTCAGAACTTCAGAGCTGCAGGGAGATTTTTCTGCCGGTCTTAGAGAAGAAATTGCCATGTTGTAGAGAGGACCACATGGCAGAAAATGGGGGGCAGCTTCTAAGAGCTGAGAATAGCCCCCTGGAAGATAGTCAGTAAAGAAACAGGGATCTTATTCCTACAAACATGAGAAACTGAATTCAGCCAATATGCTAAATAAGCTTGGAGGAGGTCCTCAAGCCTCTGATGAAATAGCAACCTTGAATGACACCCTGATTTTGGCCATGTGAGATCCTAACTAGAGAATTCAGCTATACCATGCAGGATCCATCACCAAAAGAAGCTGAGATAGAAAATTTGTGTTACTTTTCAGCTGTTAAGTGGCAATTTCTAGATAGGTGACAATTTATTACACCAAAATAGAAAATAAATAAAACCTTTTTTTTTTTCCAAAGCACTTATCTCTACTTGGCATATCATCAATCTGCTTCTTTATTTATTTATTATCTGTCTCCCCTCACTGAAATGCATGCTCCATGAAAGCATAGACTATATTAGTTTTGTTCACTATGGTATCCTTACCTCCTAAAACAGTGTCTACAACATAATAGGCTCTTACTGAGTATTTACTAAATAAATGAAGGAAACTTTGCACTTGGGGAGAGTGGATGCTTTCTTCAGGAAAAAAAAAAAAAAAAAAAGAAAGGGCAAGGCAGAATCCCTAGCACTCAGTGACACTCAGGAAAAATGTGAGAGCCCTTTCCCAGAAGATTGGCTATTATCTTGTTACATGTTTCAGCATCCCGCTCTCTTCTCTTGCTGTCCACAGAAATTAAGCTGAAACATATCTTTCCCAAAAATAAGACTTCCCTATATCTCTAGACCAGGTGTTGGGAAACAAATATGGCATCTACTGAAGGGCTCAGAGGAGATCTTATGAACAAAATTGAACCCCTAACCACAATGTAAGTAAAAGCTGCAATGAAATGCCACTTCACAAGCATTGGGATGGCAACTGTTAAAAAAACGAAAACAAACAAAAAACCCACAAGTGTTGGTGAGGATGTGGAGAAGTTGCAACACTTGCACACTGTTGGTAAAATATAAAATTGTATAGTCATAATGTAAAATAGTATGGCAGTTTCTCACAAATATTAAAAATCAAATTATTATTTGATTTTGCAGTCTCACTTGTAGATTTAAATCCAAAATAATCAAAAGTAGAGTCTTGAAGAGGTATTTGTACACTCATGTTTATAGCAGCATTATTCACAATAGCTAAAATGTGGAAGCAACCTGTCTATCAATAGGTCAATGGAGAAGTAAATAATATTCCATTATTCATAAATGAAATATTATTCAGCCTTAAAGAAGAAGGAAATTCAGATATACACTACAATAGGGATGAAGTTAGAGGATATCACAGAATGACAAAAAAGCAAATCATGAAAGGACAAACACTATATGATTCCTCTTGTATGAGGTACTCAGAGTAGTCAAAAACATAGAGGAAAACAACAGAATAGTAGTTACCAGAAACTTAGGGGAGAGGAATGGGAGATTATTGTTTAATGGGTACACAGTTTCAGGTTTGCAAGATAACAGTTCTGGACATGGATGGTGGTGATGGTTGCACAATATAAATGTATTTTATACTACCAAACTGTATGCTTCAAGATGGTTAAAATGATACATTATATATGTATTTTACCACAATAAAAAATAGGAAAAAATAAACCCAATCATAAATTGCTAAATATATTTTTTTAAAAAACCAGCAAGAATGACACTTAAAACCGAAAACAAAAACAAAAACACACAAACAAAAAACATACCCAGAGAACCAATATACTGACAGGAGATTCAAGGATAAAACTGTTACAATCGGCAAATGGATATTTCATATAGATTAGGGAAAAACCTACTCAAAAGATGAAACCTTAGAAACCTCAAGCAGAAAATATAATTGAAATGATTTTTTTAATCAAGAGGAAAAATGTTAGAGAGATGCATACCTATATAACTATAAAATTTTGTTTTATCTCTAAGAAACTCACAGATTACATAGGCCCCCAAAACGTGGTGCTATAGAGGATTTGAATATAAGAAGAGACAAGACACAGATATACATACGTGTATAATACTTTGTTTTCTAAAAATAGGATACACATTCTCTCTTTGGAAATATAACTTATTGACTAAAAATATGTCTTAGGTTACCAACCAGAAGAGTACCTACAAGTCATTCTCACGGGTCACAATGGAAAGATTATGGAAATATATAAAAGATCTCCTCCCTTTCCCTAAAAAATCTGATCTTCAACTAAATAAAATATAAAGAAGGAATTAATGAAAGCAAAATTATGAAACACATATCTGCAAAAAGTATGATTTAATGAAGTTGAAAGTTAGTTTTCTGAAAAGCTCACTAAAATGGAGAAAAAAATTGAAATTACAGTATTTGAAAGAAAAAAAGAAGGTTGAAAGAACCCAACTTTAGGTAAAAAGAAAAAAAGGCACCAAGAAGCCAACTTTGGGGGGAAATAACTATAGATAAAAGGGATGACTTAAAGAAAATAAAAGAAGGCAAGAAAGAAAAAAAGGAAAATTATGTTTAATGTTAAGCTAATATATTAGACAATATTCTTTGGAAAAAATATTCTTACCATCATTAACTCTTAAAGGAAAATGAAAACAAAGTCAAGCTTTACCTTTAAAAGTATCACTAAATCCAAATAGACTCAAGGTTGGCTTTCATTAAAGCTTTAACGAACATAATATCTACCTCACAGATATATGCATATACTCATGCACACATACATATGTATTCCATGGCACGTCAATTCCTTGTCATTGTATTGCCATAAGAGAAATATACCACACATGAACCAGGAAGCACATAGGACAATTTTTATTGAAGTTTATTTTGTTTTTGTTTTCTTTGAGACAGAGTCTCCCTCTATTTCCAGGCTAGAGTGCAATGGTGCGATCTCGGCTCACTGCAACCTCCGTCTCCTGGGTTCAAGCGATTCTCCTGCCTCAGCATCCCGAGTAGCTGGGACTACAGGTATGCACCACCATGCCCAGCTAATTTTTGTGCTTTTAGTAGAGATGGGGTTTCATCATGTTGGCCAGAAGGATCTCGATCTCTTGACCCCATGATTCGCCCGCCTCAGCCTCCCAAAGTGCTGGGATTACAGGCATGAGCCACGGCGCCCAGCTTGAAGTATTATTTTTAATAGCACAGATTATACATAATCTAAATGTCAATGAGTTTGGAAAATTAAATAACTGCCTTCCATGGAAGATTATGTTAGCAACCAATTTGTCATCACTTTCTTCTTCCTTATAAGAGGAACAGTTTTGTTTCAGCAATATGTGAAGTCTCAATGATATGTCATTATGGGTCTAATCCAATGAAAACTGTGTGTTTCCCCTTTGCTGGATGTTCATATCTCCACCCTCCCTTGCAACTGGTGTGGAATTGACCCAATTTTGGTGATTAAGGTTCTATGGGAAGTTTGTGGAAAGGTACTGGGCTTTCTAATAAAATAAAAGCTATTTTTTCCTGGCCTCCTTGCTCTTGCTTTTAAATGCAGAATAAACAGAGCCTAGAGCCAAAGTAGCCAAAAAGCATGAAGCGCCAACATGTGAGGATGGTTAGGGAAGATAAAATGAATATTGGTCCCTGAATAACATTGCCAAGCCACTGACCCAGCCCTGAAAATATTAACTTCAGTTATTGTGTTAGTGAAATAACAAATGTCTGTATTGTTTGAGCATAGCTAGAGGACGTTTGGCTACTTTCAGATAGATGTCTGCATTATACATTCTGTGGAATATTATGTGGTTGTCAAAGGGAATCAGATAATCTGTATTTTCTGATATTTTGCTAATTGTTAAAAGGTATAAAATTACATATATAAATGTACACATTATGAAAACATTTATGAGGATTATATATCTCTATATATTGATATCTATATAAACGCTTAGAAAAATGTCTGAAATTTTATACACCAAACTGATATTTGATAACAATGGTGTCTAAAGAGATGGAACAAATTGGAGATGAAGGTGCAGATGGGGATATATTCATTGTAATTTCTTGTATGACTAAAGGTAGATAAATCAAAAGTTAAGTGAAAAAATAATTTCAAATAAAAACAGTGAAGAGTTGAAATATGCATTTTGTTGATTTCAAAGTCTTACCAAACTGCATCAAATGGTCAGAAACTCTCAATAAGTTATGAATGTAAAGTATTTTCAGGATCTATTCATATTTTAAATGTGTGGAGGGAGACAGACATGGTGGTATATGTCTATAATCACAGCACTTTGGGAGGCTCAAACTGGAGAACTGCTTGGAAGCTAGGAGCCTGAAAGCAGACTAGGCAGCAAAGCAAGACCCTATCTCTACAACAAAATTTAAAAAATTGCCAGTCATGACTAAAGGTAGTGTGTTTGCCTGTTGTCTGAGCAACTTGGGAGGCTGAGGCAGGAGGATCTCTTGAGTTCAAGAGTTTGAGGCTGTAGTGAGCCATGATCATGCCACTGCACTCCAGCCTGGGTGACAGAGCAAGATTTCAACTTAATAAATAAATAAATTTTAAAAATAAAATATTAAAAGTATAAAATGTGTGGAGGGTATTGTGTGTATGTGTGTGTGTGTATATATACATATGTGTGTGTGTATATATGTGTATATGGAATATTTATACATTTTCAACTATCCTGTGGAAAATAAATTTATTTATGCTAAATAAACAAAGGCATGGACAAACACATCTCCTAACCATATGGAGGTATAAGGGAAACAGATGCTTTCATACACAAAAGGATTTATTTCTCCACAGATGTTGTCACAGAAGGTCTTGTGTTGTCCTGTTGTTGTGGTGAGTACACTGTGAAAGAGAAGTACAGTGTTGCCTTCATTCATATACACTTTCCCCAAAGCACAACACACAGTATTTTCCTGAATCCACCACAAGATAGCAGATGGTGATGCTACAAATTACAGAAAATTATTAAGACATTACATGTTGAATACATTAGAACATTTATTCACAAGATTAATAATGGAGCTAGACAGACATTTGCAGATAGACAAGAGAAAAGGATACGTTTAAAAATGAGATTCAAATGAGATAGAAAAAAAATATGATAAATCAGCAAAGCCTGACAATAACTTCATGAAAACATAGAAAACTTTAATTTATACAGGACAAAAGATAAGTTCTTTCTCCAGCTTAGTACCTCAGCACTGAGGACTAGATGTTTATTCAATATTCACTGTACATCGCTATGTGCCAAAGATTGTGCTGGGTGCTTGGAACTCCAGAATCAAAAGGCACAGACATTCTTCCTATGAAATTACATCTAGTTGTTACAACCAAGTAATATTACAGTACAGTGAAAAGAATTTTACTAAAAACAAGTAAGGTAAGGAAAGTGGACCAATTTGGGAATAACTAACAATGTTAAAGGAATAAATAAGTAAAAAGGTGATATAGGACAAATATGGTGGTGTCGGGAACAATTAGCCATGTTTAGGGAACTGAGAGAAATCAGGTTTGATTGATACACAAGTGAAAAGGAGGCATGATGAGTTCTGCATGTTGCTAGAGCCAAACTCAGAAAGGCTGATAATGCAAATCAAAGTGTTGTCCTGTGTCCTTAGAGTTAGGATGCAATCGTACTGACATGGTGAGACTTACATTTTGAAAAGTTTAGACTTGCGTGTCACTCCAGCATGGGTGGAGAAGAGGAACTGAAGGACTAACTGGAGACATGGAGACAATTTAAAAAGCTGTTGCAATAATCTGTGCAAGCAATGATGACAGCTTGAATTCATGCATATGTCAAGTGCTTAAAAAAGATTTGGTGAATAAAATAATTTGAATGACACTGCTACCATATTCACTTTAATGTAAGGAAAGGGGAGAAAAAAATAAAGAAGACAGGAGAGAAGAGAGAAAGGAGGAAAGACACATAAAAAGAGAAAGAGAACCCGTCCATGGCATAGCAATTCTAATGTTTATTTCATTGGAACGGTAAGCAAATAAATTTTGTAGCAGAGGCTGCTAGCCATTAGGCAAATCTAAGTATTTAAGTTCCACTGAGATCCTAACAGAAGATATAAGAGGGAAGATTGCTAAATGAAAATGTAAGAGATATTGTACGTGAAAACTCCATCTCTTTACTAATGAGTAGGAGAAGATATGTGCTAGATGTACAAAAAAGGAATGGATTCTGAACATTGTAAAAAGGTGATCATGATCCCACTCATGGAAAACTCTGAAGTGAGGAAAACAAAGAGTGTACTGTAAATCCTGCAACACTCAAAGGAAATACTCTCTCTCCTGAAAGCAACAGTTAAACTAATTGCAAAGAACTTCAGGTCTTGCACTTGAATTAAATATTCATAGAACTCCATTTATGTGCTGCATTTAGAAGTTAAGAGACTTTAAAAACCCTTCTGCATTCCCAATAGTCAGCTAATCCATTAGAAATGTGATACCCACTCTAACCCACAGAAACAGAGTGCCAGCCCAGGCAGCCAGCTGAGCTTGGGAGCTTTTTCAAGGGCTTCAGGAAGGGGCTTGAAGATGCTAAGTCATTCTGGCAGCAAATCTCTGGCCGTTCTCACAAATGAGGCTTATCGCCAGCAGTTAAGTAAAAGAGAAGGATATACTAAGAGGAATTATGTTAAGGGGGAGGACAATGTTTCGTGGTGACAAACGCATTATTTTCTTATTTGATAATGGCAACTGATTCATATGCGGTCTAGGGGAAAAAGATCTAATTCTCAAGAAATTTAAACATTTAAGTCGAACTTGATTATAAATGTGGTTACAAAAGACATTTGGATATATAGACAGGTGCTTCTTTCCCATATTACCCATTTTGCATTTTGCTAAAATAGAGATCGTTAAACTACAGGCCTGTGGGCCACATTCAGACTGCCACCTGTTACTGTAAATAAAGGTTTATTGAAACACAGGATGTCCATTCCTTTTGTACTGAGTAGTTTCAACAGAGATGGCATGGCCCACACAACCAAAAATATTTACAATTTGACACTTTCAAGAGAATTTGAAGCAAGCTGATGCTTGCTTTAAAAGATATGAATGATATATACAAAGTTCAAATCTTTACTTGCATTAAGACACATGTGGCTTCACTGTACTTAAATGTATTAATGAAAACATCTACACACACATATTAAGAAGGGAAAATTGATGATACAACATTCAAGAGAATTCAAAATTCAGTGAAGTTTCTTGCACCTGCTTTGTCTTAAAGGACACAAATGGGAGAAGGTTTTTGATCATTATAATGTAACCATTACTGAGTAACAATGTTTTCTATCCTGTCTCCTTGAATATCCTACCACTTGTCAGCATTTTCACAACTTACTGGTAGAAACCACATTTTACTCTCATGATTCCTTCTACCCAAAGAGGGTGGGGTAAAATAATTCCTGGGCACAAAAGAAATCGCTTAAGTTAAATCTGTTTGTTATATACCAGATGGATTGGAGAGCTTGATGGAAACAATCCTTTGGAACCTCTCTCGCTATCCTCTGAATGCTTTATTATTTATTCAGAGTAAGTCTTCCATGGCACATAAGAAATACATATATTGTTTCATTTATTATTTACCTGACATGTTGTTAGCAACTAGAGTTGGAAACCAGTCAGAGCACAATTTCTTAAGGAAAGACCAAGCAAAGGGAGCAGAAGAATCAGGCCAACATGGTCACTAGGTACACAATTTGTACTGGAGTTTTCCAACTCAGATCCCTTTGGGAACAAGATGAGGTAGAAATCAATCAGTAGAAACACTGGGGTTCACTGTATATACGAATCTTTCCTAGTATGGCAGAATGAAAGGGAACAGGACTGAATAGGGAAGCCAACCACATTCTCCCTCGGAAAGAAAGAAGTGCTCAAAGAAACACGTGTGCCTTTGCACCTCTGGAGAGCCAACTTTTTAGATAATCTGACAACAGCTATCTCAGTCATCTCTTAGGCAGTGGGAATGTAACTTTTTATAAAAAATAAACTTATTTAACCTAAACTTTTCTTTAATTACAAACAGATCACATAACACATTTCTAAGCTTGGTTCAGTGTGGCATTTATTGAGCTCTACTGTATGCTAGACTCTGTGGTTTCAAAGATGAATAAAGCACGGAATCTGCTCTTGATAAGTTCATCTTTTAGTAGAAAAGGAAGATATTACAAAATATGTAATATGTATTCAATAGATCAATATATTAAATACATATATATACACACACACACATATTTCTCAGGTTATTTCAAAATAATGTTGTAAGAGCTAAGAAAAGATATATAAACCATAATCCTCTTTCAATAATTTTGCTAAGAAGCAGGTAATGCAAAATAAATCAGTTAAAGATATACATTAAAATAATGCTTTTAATCATTCCTTTTCAGCCTGAATATTAACAAGACCAAAAATGAAAATTCACTGGTGCCTCATGAACGGTTTTCAAGAAAAGATGACTCTCTCTTGACTATTCTTCCTAGAGGGCCTAATGTATTAAAAGCTCCTAAAAGACAAGGAATGTGTATTGAACATCGTTGTACTTCCTATAACACCTTTGCAGCACTCTGAGTGAACAAAGGGAGGCACTGAAGGTTCCACAGTGAAAGAAGGACAAAACATTGGTCCACTTCTCAAGACTTTTAGCTTTTCATTACATCATCTTCAGGACCAACCTTGATGGTTTGGGAGACTAATCAAATTTCAAGTGATGGTTTCCACACGCCAAAACTTCTGACAGCTCATTCTCATAGAGCATATATGCTTGGTTTTGCTCAACTTCCCCTGCAAGAGGAAGAAATTGTTTCTATGCTATGGTTACATAAGTCTGCAAAGAACCAACAGCTTCTCACCACAGGTCATTCCAGTGTCTAACCCAAACAAAGGCCCTGGACTTTTGTTACAACTTCTCTCATTAAAGCTTACTGTTGTCTTTTCTTTTTTAGTTTTGCTTTAATAAAACAGGGAAAAAGGATTGTGCTGCAAGGCACATTTCCAGTTGTAAATATTTTTAGCACCTCCCCAACATTTTTCTCTCCCTTCTTTTCTCTTTCCTTCCTTTCCCTCCCTCCCTTTTTTCTTTATCTTATTGTGTGTGCACACACACATGTGGGCTTGAAAAAAAAAATCAATGCTTTCCCGGTGGATTTATTTTTGAGCAGACAGTTTCATTCTTTTAGTGTTTGGGTCTAAACAATAAGAACTAAAAATGGAAAGGTGAAGATAACCAGTAGAGGAAAAAAGTGAAATGTAAAATATGAGCAAAGCTAATTTAAAATTACAGAGTGCTATTAATATGACATGAATTTGTCAGATTTTAAAGATGATGCTAACACGGTGCCTTTCAAGCAGTTCAGGCACACAAACATGATCTCTCCAAGTTTATAGATGTACAGCATTAATTTTATAACTTGTTTCTGCTAGTTCACTTTTACAATTTTTAAAAATCATCCGAATCTTCTTCAGTAGAAAATAAAAGTGTGGACTCAAGAATCTGGGGTGAAAAGTTCAATACTGAAAATATCTTATTTGTCACTGTGCTTAGCGTGCTTACAGGCTGATTTTCTTTAACCTGACAAATAATTAACTTTATTAAAAGAGCAAATTATATTTATATTTTTCTCACCTAAGTAAATATTTGCTTGTGAAAATCACATATGTAAACAAATTATTCAGACACCTTCCCAAAATGTTTCTCAAATTTCATTCCATTGGTCTATACATAGAAGATTCTAGAACATATTCTTCTGTAATTTAATAACTATATTAGAAGTTATGGCCTAAACTCTTGCTACAAGTCGTGCTCTAGGAAGAGTGGAAACTAGGAACTTCCGCATAATTTGGATTTTATAATAATGAATTAGACTGCTACCAAAAGTGAATTTGTTTCAAAATAGTATAGTAATAATATGAGCAGAAAGCTCATAATGAAAAAGCTGTATTTTGCAGCTCATTTCCAATGAATGAATCAGGCACTAGGTAAGTGGTTAAAGCTCAATTCACAAATCTTGAAGGAACGAAGAAGCATCCAGGCAACAACATAACAAAGGAGCCCCACAGCAGAGCTATTGGTCCAGTGGTTCTCAACTGGGGATGATTTTGACCTCCAGGGCACATTTGGCAATGTCTGGAGACATTTGTGATTGTCACAACTGGAGGGGGGATGCGACTGGCATCTAGTGGATAGAAACCAGGGATCCTACTTTTCTCAGGACAGCACCCTGCAACAAAGAATTCTCTGTCTTAATATGTCAATTATGCTGAGGTTGAGAAACCTTGTGCTGGCCTCATGATCCATAATCCTTGCAAGGTGCTACTCTCTGATTTCAAAACACACTTCTAAACATGCTGTATGGCATGTATTCATCTTATAAATGGACACAAACAAAAATTTATTTTCTTTTTAGTATTTCAGCAACACCCCTTAACATCACCAGACCACCATTGGCTGTTGTGCACCAGGACCATGGATTAATGATCTTAACTCAGAGCTGACCCAGTTAAACAGACATACTTTGGCATATCTCAAAGAATTTAGAAGGGTAGTATTTTATTTCTCATTCATCTGCCAACTCCACAGAAGTCTTTACAAAAAAACAAACTCAAAGTTTAGAATATAAGGTCATAATCACTTTATACTTATATAGTTTTTCACCTTTAAATAGAGAAAGAACATTTTACAGAGGAAAAATATTCTTTGACTTTTGATCTTATCTTCTTGTGAAATTTCCCATGTCCAAGTTAGGAGTTGAAATAACATATTAGATTTACTAAGTGCTACTTAATTTTAGCTTTGTAAAGTCAAGAGGACAGCCAAGGGACAGGAACCGTATTCCCGGTGTCAGCTATCTATTGCAGGACTGTTCAGAGCCCTTAATATATTAATGTGTCCTATGTATCTCCAGTGGCAGACCATACCCCATAGGGTCTTCTGAACTAGTTTCACTACAGAGCCCTTTTATTTGGTTGCATTTTATAAAATTGGAGTTCCACAGGTCATATTTGGAAAGCACTGGAATGGTAAACCTGGCCTCTTCCCAGTGAAATTTCCCTCCATGTGGAATAAAAGCAATGGCTGTGGCCAGCTTATCTGATGGATCTATTAGGTAGCTTGTCTCTCATTTAACTGGACCATGGAAATGCAGTTCATCAGCTTGTTCTAATCGATTTGAGTTGTTCTCATTCTTTAAGAGCCTAAACCCTTCCAGAGCTAACTACTCACATTCTATAGAATATAAAGCACTGTAGATACCTGTGAAGTGGTAGATTTTCCATTTCCTTTCTTATTAAAAAAAATTTCCAGTGTATTGCTTAATATATACTTAAAGCAGTGATGCCACAGAAAACACAAGGATACACGATATAGCTTTCAAAACAGCATTGTTTTCTCAACACCAAAAGACAAGGGAAGTTTATGTAAAAATCCCCATGCACAGACAAGTATAAATAAGAGCGCAGTAATGACATTTTCAGTGTTCACAAGAGATTTTCATTAACTAGGATGGATTCTGTGTCCCTGAATTAATCATAAATATTTTTCTGAATATGTTATCCTTCACTTATATAATACCATTTATCCACTGGACAGAGGATATGTGCTGTCAGGCACATTTTCAGTTACAGGGAAGGATACATTTTCATTCACCAACATTCTCTTCCCTAGATCTTCTTATCAAGAGTAAGCATTTACTGGGTGGCTGTTCACATTTTTGTTTGGGTGAGGGAGAAGGGACAAGATGGAGGAAGGTAAACAAGAAGGCACCACCCCTGTTGCTTCCAGTTCTTCCTCACCAACTTACCCACGCGCGGGAAAATGCAGCCGGCGCCTGGGAAGATGCAGATCAACCAAGCATGCGCCAGGTGACGTCAATCCGAAGAGATGGACACTTACCAGGCCATGCCTATGGAGACACCCCTATCACGCCCTTATCCTGCCCACTGCCCTCCCCCTTCCAGTATCAATGCATAAAAGTCCACTGCCGGCAGGAGCTGGCGTGACTTCTTGGGTCCCCGCATTCGTGGACCGGGGAACCTCACCCAAGAGCGCCGGCGCGACTTCCCTGGCCCCCCCACACCTGAGGACCAGAGAACCTCGCCCAGAGTGTGTGCATATTTGCAATAAAGGGCTGCTGCTTTCTTATGTACTTTGGCCTCATGTTTAACTACTTAGCTCTCCTAAATTAAGTTACATTAAATTAAATTAAGACAATTTTGAAGTTAAGTCTATTGCTGTGTGAACTGTTGGTGTACAGATTTGAACCAATAACTTCAAGATTATTATTGGCCAAATGAACCATCCACATATAGGGATGTAATTTCATTGTACTGTATGGCATCTTTTAAAAAAGAGCAAAAATGTTTTTTATTCTGATTTGGACACAGAAAATAAAACCCACTAAAATATGAGGCAACACCAAAGGACAAGTAGGAGGAGCAATGGATTTATATCCAATTCAAAAATTTTTTCTGTTTGGACACAATACAAAAGTACTGAAATGGGAACACACAGATGATCTTTTCTTGCAAAGAACTTATTTATTTTTCCACTTCACCAGTTATGAAATTGTCTCCATTTTAGGTGCTGTCTTTCTTCCTCTTTCTCCCCATCCTCTTTTCTCATTCATGCATTCATTCACTCAACATTGTTTGAACACCGTCATTCATTCTACCAGAAGTGTAGTGTAGTGTCACTAAAATACCAGTAGAAAGGATGTTAGAGGACATTGGAAATGGGTCTGATCTGTAAACGACTACAGCAGAAAATATGAATGAGGGAGAGAACAAACTAAGCACTTTAGGATGACAAGATACATTGAGGCTTAATAAATATTTTCAGTGTTTAAAACCCCCCTTTTCATATAATTCAGGTGTCAACAAACTATAGTCCAAGGGCCAAATCCAATCCACTGCCTGTTATTATACTGTCTGCAAGCTAAGAATGGTTTTACATTTTAATAGTAGGAAAATATCAAAAGAATAATATTTTGTGACATAAAAATTTTATGAATTCAAATTGCATGTAATACCTATAAATAAAGTTTTATTGGTACACAGACATTCTCATTCATTTATATATTGTCTGGGGATACTTTCATGCTATAAAAGCAGAGTCAAGTAATTGTAACAAGATTTCAGAAACTACAAACCTAAATTATTTACTATCTGGCTCTTTAAAGAAAAAGCTTACCAACCTCTGATATAATTGGTCTGAGAAAAGCATTGTATGTACACACTATAGCTTCAAATTCTATACTTCTAAAAGCAATCAGTAAGAAGGTTTCATATTTGTCTACCAACATATAAAACAGGCTGGAAAAAGATAAAATATCTAAATCCACATGTAAGTATCTGAAGAACGGATAAAGGCATCACAGTAATCTATGACTTTTGTAATGTGACTCTGGGATATAACAATAAACATATATCCAAAAATCATTAAGTAATCCATCTACCCACTCAGGTTAGCACTGTCTTGATCCTGCAAAATAATAAATCTGTTTTATATGAAGAATTTAGAGAGAATTAAGAGAAATGTAGAAAGCTAGAAACAGATAGATGGAAAATGAAGAAAGAAATCAGGATAACTGCATAAAAAGACAAGAAAGCCAAAGGATGATTTACTGCTGAACTTTTAGGCGTGAAGAAGGCAAGGCATAGACAATGATCTTGAGATATAGTGGAAGGCACTGAGTTTACCCATTAGGGAAACTTTCTTGACAAAGTGTGATATTAATCATGGAACTGTGTTATCTGTAAAGACAATGGTTTTTCAAGGCTAGAAGTCCTTACAAACAAACAAACAAACAAAAGACATTCATCCACACTACTCTTTAAAGGAAAATTGATTTAAACAAATAGGCTATATTAAGTGGTTCTCAGGATGGTTGGCCCTTTAATTATTCTAAGACTATTTCTGCAAATAAAGTAATGCTAACAATTTCCATTAGCAGTTGGGATAAGGAAGCCAGAGGCATGAGCACATACATAAAGATTGTGGTGTCTGCCAGTTGTCACTAATGAAATGGGAGTAGGGTGAGGTAAAAGCCTTCCTGAGTACCTTTGCTGCAAGAGCTCAAAACAACTCAGAATCAAGAGTCTTCTTGCCAAAAGCAGCTTTCCAAGCAAGACCTTGATTTATACTGATCAACAAGTATATGTCTGTAGGGATTAAATTAATTAGAGGAGATTTGCTGGATAATGTTCAAAGACAATAAAATTCCTCAAGGTTTATAGGCCATACAAGTTGAAGCACAAAATGGTACACCTTGGGGGAGGATTAAGGAACTAATTTTGTACCCAAAGTACTGTCATTTTCTAACCTCATGCAAAAGGGGGACTTTGCTTCAACACGTTTCCAACTGGAGACTAGGTTAATTTCTATAGAGTTACATTTGCTGAGAAATAAATCTTGAAAAGACAAACTTAGAAACAAAGGATTACATGAAAAAGCATGAAGTATAAAAGGCAAGTAGACTATTTAAAATACAAGTTTTCCTGGCCAGGCGGTGGCTCACGCCTGTAATCCCAGCACTTTGGGAAGTCAAGGCAGGCGAATCACTTGAGCTCAGGAGCTGGAAACCAACTTTAACAACATGGTAAAACCCTGTCTCCACTAAAAACATAAAAATTATCCAGGCATAATGACACACACCTGAAATCCCAGCTAAAAGAGAGGCTGAGGCATGAGAATCACTTGAACCTGGAAGGCGAAGGTTTCAGTGAGTCAAGATTGCACTACCACTTCACTCCAGCCTGGGTAACACAGCAAGATTCCGTCTCAAAAAAATAAAACAAAATAAAAAATTTTTTCAAGTGTTCAAAGGAAAGGGAGGGGAAAGTAAGCAGTTTTCCATTAAATTTGTTTTAAAATAGAACAACAGAGTGGTTTGCCTTAGTTAAGCCATATAATAAATTTCCAGATGAAGAGGGCTGTTAAATTTGGGGCAGATTAATTTTTGAAGCTGTGGAATGTTTTAAAAACAGTTTAAAATAATTATTTTCAACTAGGATGACTGCCTGGGAGTATAGTTCTTTCCCACAAGGTGGGAGACAGAGATACAACTTGACAAGATTGCTTCTAATCCTAAACAACCTCAAAGTTGCCTACGCTCTATGACTTAAGGGTTACCCAAAGGCCCACCTGCATGAAGACATTTTAAAGATCCTGTCTCTCTATCATTAGAATCAATCAGGGAAGGGCCCTAAAATTTACATTTCTAGCTAAGTTCTCAGATGATGTCCCTATTGCTGGTCCAGGAACCATTCTGTGAGAACCACTGGTCTAAAGTCATCTCTTTTTCCTTTTTCCATAATACAGAGGGAAAGCACCAAAGACCCAACACTTTAACTCATAGTCTGCCACTGCTGAACATGAAAATTTTTACATTAAGCTTAATTGGTACCTCCTGTAAGACTTATATCAAATTAGTTACTGACTATGCAATCGAGTTTAGTCATGGTCCATTCTATTAAAAAAGACACAAAGCAGACAATTTGTTCAAGTTCTGAAAAACCATAGGACAAAAAAAGAAATATTTCTTTGGATAGTGCTAAAAGATAACGAGTCCACCAGATCTTCCCTACCTACCTCCTAGTACCCCAAATTCAACTTTAAAAAAATAAACAAATAAAGCTATGTCAGATTCCAAGTGACATTTCACATTTCAGAGCCTTCCACAGGCAATGTGAAGGAATGAAGAGATGTAATGGCACAAACAACTAAGAAGCCTGACCTTAGAGACTACAATCGTGAGAAAGTGAAATGCAAAGTAATCATTAGGGCCTTGAACATACTGAAATATGCATGTCAACATGTGACTATTTCAAATGCTATTTTCCCCAGTGTTATAATATGCCCAATAACAAATATTCTTGTTTATTCTTGTTAATGATGATTTACAATATTGTTTTTTGTTTTGTTTTGTTTTGAGATGGAGTCACACTCTGTCACCCAGGCTGGAGTGCAGTGATGCAATCTCGGCTCACTGCAACCTCCACCTCCCAAATGCAAGCAATTCTCCTGCCTCAGTCTCCCAAGTAGCTGGGATTACAGGCATGTGCCACCACACCCAGCTATTTTTTTTTTTTTTTTTTTGTATTATTAGTAGAGACACGGTTTTGCCATGTTGGCCAGGCTGTTCTCGAACTCCTGACCTCAGATGATCCGCCCGCCTCAGCCTCCCAAAGTGCTAGGATTACAGGAGTGAGCCACCACACTGGGCCTACAATATTGTATTTAAACCTGTAGAAAGTACCATCTCTAAGACCGATTCCTTTATCCAGTCAATATTTTATGACTAGCTAAGAAGCATACTTTTACAGAAAATATATGTTCTAAAAGCATCTTAAGTCAATTGTATATATATAAGTTGAATTATATGTGTAGTATGAATCTTTGTTAAAGTAGTTTACAATGAATCTTTTGATTAGTATTGATTAGTGTTTTTAAGTTAAATGATTTAACTCTCTATTCAACATTGACAAGTTTTAGTTTTCATGTAACAGCTTGGCATATGAGAAACTGACACACAACAATTGTATGTTCTTTACAGAAGGCAATTCTGCTTTTCATAAAACTTGACCCTTTATTGTGAAAACAACTTGAATAAACAAAAGAAAAGAAAGGGCTGGGTGTGGTGGGTCATGCATGTAATCCTAGCACTTTGGGAGGTTGAGGCAGGTGGATCAACTGAGGTCAGGAATTCGTGACCAGCCTGGCCAACATGATAAAACACTGTTTCTACTAAAAATACAAAAATTAGCCAGGCGTGGTGGCATGTGCCTGTAATCTCAGCTACCCGGGAGGCTGGGCAGGAGAATCACTGGAACCTGGGAGGTGGAGGCTGCAGTGAGACGAGATCACACCACTGCACTCCACCCTGGGCTACAGAGCAAGACTCTGTCTCAAAGAAAAAAAAAAGAAGAAAGAAAAGGAAGGAAGGAAGGAAGGATGGGTGGAAGGAAGGAAGGAAGGAAGGAAGGAAGGAAGGAAGGAAGGAAGGAAGGAAGGAAGGAAAGGAAGGAAGGAAATTTATTCTTTCTTTTAAAATGGGAAGTGATTCTAAACTCTATATTTTGAGATTGCTCTGTCAAGGTTTAGCATAAATAACTTCCTAATTGGATACTAGGAAGTTCATGAATACCAGCTAAAGTTATTAATAATGTACAACATCTCCAGTGCCCTGCACATACCACCAGTTAGGTCTTATACAGTGGATTTTAGTCAGCTACACAGGAATGAGGGAATGAGGAATTTTGTAATTTAAATGAACTATTTTATCTTGATGTTTTCAAAGCATTTGAGTTCAAGCTCTTATAGACGTATGCATGTTAATACCTGTGACCAAAATGCTACAGATCCCATCTTGTGAAATACATTTAAATGGTTATCACTTTCCAAAAGTCTTAATTACCAAGACCTGTTAAAAGACATAGCTGAGTCCAAAATTCTCTAATTTTACAACTGTGCAACACATCCACTTCAAAAGTTTGTATACTCATAGAAGTCTGATAACTCTGCTGACTAGAGAGTGGAATGTCTCACATAAAGTGAAAAGACAGGCAGATAGTAACACATGTCCCTTTTGTAAGATGCAGTTGAGTTTAGAGCTCCATCTGTTCCCAGACTTGAAAAGTCTGGGGTTTTCTCAAAACCACCATAAAAAATTTGTATGTTGTACCAACAGAATGTACATATTTTATAAGCATTGTCTGGGCCAAATAATCATTTAAAAATAAATCCCCATTATCATAACCAAGACTATTTAAAACATTCAGTTAGAATGCTCCAGCCTTTAACAAAATACCATTAGACCCTCATGTATTGTCACTATTATCATTTGGGAAGCACCCTTTTCATATATAAAGAGGAAAAAGGTGATAGCCATTTTTCCCAATCTTCAGGGTTATTGTCAGGACTTCACCCTTGAGAAAAGTGGATTTCTCTGTAGTTTCCTCACCAAAATTGTTTCAAGCTCTTTCTTGCAATTTTCTGCAAGAAAACACTGCAAAGCAAACATCAGTGATCTAACATCAAGCAAGCTTTCCTCCTTGATAATAAATATGTTTGTTTGGAACAGGCTCACGAAGAATCCAGACAGCTCCAATCTGGCCCTAATCCAGGAGAGAAGCGTCTGGTGTCGGGAAGAAACATTCTGCTGTCTTTCAGATGTGTAGTTCTATCTACCCCTACTGTCTGCAGCTTGAAACAGAAGCGGTGGCTATTAAAGACCTGTCTTTTGGGCACTGGTGTAAAACATCTTTGCTAAAGACTATGTATAATCAACTGAAAACATCCTGTATTTACTGGGGATTGATCTTTTGAAATGGTATGGTATATGTCAGGTTAGATACTAGAGAGTTAACAAGAATTGTAAGCCACTCTTTGTCAGAATTAACAGTCAGAATTGTAGCATTAGTGTAGGTAATCCAGAGTTTCTTTTTGAATCAAATTTACTTACTTTCCCCATGGGCTTCAGGGATGCCAGTCAAGTGCTGAGCTGGCAGCTTCTTTTATGTAAGTTGAATGTGTTAGGGCTTAGCCAAAAGCCCAAGCATGGGGCATTTGGCCAACTTCTCCACATATGCAGTACACTGACTTAGGAAGGAAGTAATAGTGCTTCTACTACAACACCTCACTTAATGCTTGATAGAGGGAATGTGCTCATAACTTACTGCAAAGCACAAAGCAGATGATAAGAACAACATTTAGCAAGAACATTTAGCAAGAGACTCCCAGCAGCTTTGCTTGTGCAGTTCCTCAAGACTGACTCAAATATCACAAAAGGTTAAAAGAGACTGGGTTGAAAGGGAGAAGCAGTCCTTAGGTGCTGAGAGTGCATCAGAAGCCCCTAAGTCAGCAGGGTTCAGAAGCAGCAGCAGATATGGTGACTGTCATGTAGGGCAATCCTGGAACAAGGCAGTGGAATGTAATAAGCACTGGGCCCAAGTCAGGGACCAACAGCCAGTGAGGAATCAAGACCTAGTTACGACAGAACAACAAAGATAGTTGGGAGTCACTCAAGAAGTGGGGAAAACCAGAGTCAGTTTGAACCCAAGACTGGTTTGATGGTGAAGTCAAAACAAGGTGGAAGGCAAGTAAAAAGCAAAGTTAGAAACAAAGCAAGGGGCATCAAGCATGACTGAAACTCAGTTACCTCTGGATATCCAGAAATCCAATGCTAAAGCATTAATCACAAACTCAAATGACTGCAGCTCCAGGCTGGTGACCTGAAGGTAGGGATCTGGTGGCTAAGAGTATGACAAAGAGAGTTGTAGTGTGTAGGGCCAACCTTAGAGAGAGGGTTTCTCATTCCATTTTAAAAACATACCTGATTTTATATTCTGGTAGCTATATTTATCTACCATTGTATGTTCTAAGACAGGCACCCTGCTGGGTGGCACTAACTGGGTAACCTTAACCAAGTTAGTTAACCTCTGTGTAGTCCATTTTTCTTCTCTGAGAAATGGGAACACCCACACAAATAAGGTTCTCTTATAGAGCTATTATGAAGAATGAAATTGTATTTGCAGAACACTCAGACCCTGCTTGGCATACAGTCTTATGAAGTTTAAATACAAATGTGCTGGGTAATTTACAAATATTATTTTTCTTAATCCTAGCACATCCACAAGATTACTATTCTCCAATCACATTTTATAGATAAATTAAGGTTTAAATTACATCAGTAAGTTTCGAAGGATCACAGAGCTGAGAGTTGGCAGGGCTGGATTAGGAGTCTCACCTTCTTGTTGTATCACACCACCACCAGCTCCAGGGCATAAAAAATGTCACATTCCAGAAGCCTGCCTGGCAACTTTCTCCACATTGAGGTTTCTGCTTCCTAACAGTTTATTTTCTGGAATACTTCTTACCTTTAGAAATCGACCAAACTCTTTACCAGGACTGTCAGAAATTGTTAAATCACATGCAACCATGTTGGGAATGAGAAGACAGGAAGGGAAATAGATTTTCTCATGAATATGCAAATGAAATTTATCTATATATTTAAAACAGGCATTAAGAGGAAATGTGAGTCTCTGTCAGAGACAGAATGATGCTGGATGTAAGTTTGTGGAATTCACTATCTTAACTATTGTAAAATAATTATACTGTCAACACACTGAAGTTCCTTATCTAAATGTGAACAATTCCAAGCTATACATCAGAATAAAGGTCCAAAAAAGGAAGAAGAAAGTTATAGAAATATTTTTCCCCAATAATTATTAGAGGCTAAGTTTCAGATTTGCTTTTGTAAAGGCAAACTGGCTGCCCATAGCCCTAATATCACATCTGGAAATTCCGAGTTCTGGCGTGCAAGCATTATGGACAAGACCTCTGGAAAAATCTCATGCCAGGGAGAATTGTGGATTCTCTGCCATTCATGCTGAGCTTGGAATGTTACTGTCCTATTAAAGTTTCCAAGCTCTTTTCCCTAAGAAGCTTTGCGGGTACCCTGAGCAGTCCTTGCTCAGAGCCTTAGGACTCAGAAATAAATCATAAAGGGAGGATACCTAAAGAGGAAAGCTAGAAGGAAATATACGATGAGAGAGAAAAAAGGAGAAACGTGACCGTATCAAGCTCTTTGAGAGTAAACTTGAAAAGGCTACTTAAAAACAGGAAGGAGAGAGAATGAGAGAAGCAGAGAGGAGAGAGGCAGATGGAAAATTTAAACACAGCCAAGAGAAAGGAAGGCAAAAGAGGAAAATTATGAACTATGGAATTAGATTTCATGCAAGGGAGTCATCAGTGTATGGACTATGGCATGTTTTCAGAAGAAATTCCCCACAGTTTCTCCTACTTCAGGACAGAAAGTAGTACAAAGCATGAAGGAAGAATAGAAAGGAAAAAAGGAAGGGGAAAGACCTATGATGATACATTTGTTAATCCTTCTATGCCCTTCACTCTTATTCCATTTACTTTAGGATTTATTCCCATCTACCCAGTATATAGAGAATAAACAAAAATACAGGAGACATATATGTATCTTTTACTCAGAGTTCAAAGCAATCCACAAATAACTCAAATGTTTACCATGCCTCACTGTCCAAAGCAGGATGTAAATGGAAAAGCAAGTCTTGAAGGGAAGAAAGCAAAAACCAGGTCATCCAGCGTTCTTCTCTATTTCAAGTACCATTTGGCTTCTACCTTTCCCCTAACCCCCAAAGCACACTAAAAGAATATACTGCTAATACCAGCTACACCGGGCAGGACCTCCCTAAGGGGCCCAGATTTTTCTCTCCCACTTTCTCTTCTGCTTCACTTCCTGATTATACATGAGCAAGGTTTCTGCTCACACTTAAGAATAAGATAAAGAAGAAAGAATCATCTTACATATCAATTGGCAGCGATACCCCCCCCACCCCCTTCAAGCCAGAGTGCCCTAACTGAATTCGATGCTGAAATTGTGGTTTTCAAAGAAGTTTCCTGGTTGCTGTACAGTTAAAAAGTTGTGCTGCTTTTGTCCCCTCCCTCTGACTTCAAAGCCTGCCTATTTGTGACATTAGCAGCTGCTGAGATGAAAGCAGTGAGGAAATCAGTCTACAGTGAGTGGACTGGGGCTGGCGGTTATGTGTGTAGCTTTTATCCTGAATGAGAAGACTACAGAGAAAAATACAAATGATTTATTGTACACTGAGCCAGACAATTCTAAGTTACTAAAAAAAAAATCTAACAAATGCATGTTTCTCTACTCTCAGAAGATTCTATTGGGGTGAAATGGAGAGATTCCACTAGATTCCTCACATGCTTGCCTTACATATATTTATTTTAAAAGAGCAGTATTTCCACAATGAGAGGACTTTCTACTGAAGTTTCTATTGCATAAATGACACAAAATTATGCCCTCAAGTCCACAGAAGTGCTATGTTGATCTCTAGAATATTCTAGTTTATTGGTTCTCAAATTCTGTTGAATAGCATGAAATTTAATTTTGAGAACTGGGAAGAATTAAGATCGTAACTATGACCTCACATTCCAGGAAAAATAAACGACTAAATCAAAGTGTATGCATTGTTTACCTCTAGTTTAGTTGCAAATGACAGAAAACCCAAAATGAAACTAACTGAAGCTGAAAAAGAAAAATTATTGTGTCTTGTAACTGTGGCATCCAAGGAGAGATCACTTCAGATAGAGTTTGATCTAAGGTATCAAGGGAGTGACAGGCGCTGGTTTATCTCTTTCCACCTCTCAGCTCAGCTCAACACAGCCCATCTCCATATTGGCTTCTCTATGAGGCAACCTTATGATGGCATGATAGCTACCAGCAACTTTAGGCTTTAACTGCTACAAGCCTAAGTGCATTGGGGAAGAGAAAAAGTGGCTCTAACCAAATGCTCCTTAAAATCCCAGGTTTCACTAGCTGGATTGACTGTGGTCACATCACCCCTGAAGCATTCATTGAGATTAAGGAAGTTCTGTGCTCTGAATAGGCCGGCCTGAGTTATAAGTTCCCTTCTTTGAGGTCCACACAAACCTCATGAGCTGAAAACTAGAGTTTTTCAGAGGGAAGCTGTGTTGTTACTCAAAGTAAGGTAAGTGAAATCTGAGCAGGCAAAACAAAAGACATACTAATGCATATGTATATTACGCATATACTAATGCATAACAGATTCTTTCGAAGATGTATTACTAATATGTGAATGTCGTTTCTCTATTAGTACTCAAAGACAAATGAGTGGTAACAGGTTACAAAGGGATTTCAAAAATAAGAGATAAAATGCACCACGGATAAAATTATATTTTTCTGTAGATTCCTATAAAATAAATCTTTTATTTCTAATTTTTTTTTTTAGCTGAACCCATCTATCCAGCATGATAAACATTCAGCATGAATGTTGTTCAACTGGTTGACACCTATAACACTGACTGGGCAATGTGCTAATTGGGCCAATGTCCAGTAAAACGGGGTCTAAGACACAGTCACCATTTATTCTGCTTAGTAATGACCAGTTATTGAGCCCCTAAATGCATTAGATGCTGTGCAAAGCACTCTTCAAAATAAAGTCTCTAATTTTTACTCCAAGAAACTTTGTCACTTGGATCAAAGTCACAGTTGGTTGGTACTGGAGTCAAAATGTGAACCAAAATTTACCAAAGGGCCTGCCTAGGCCTTTTCACTTACATTAAGGGGTCTTGAACTCACTGAATATAATTCTACCAGGTTGACATCTTTCATACTTTGAGTTGGACTTATCCCATTTTACCAACTTTAATCTTGGAGATGCTTGTACCACCCCTTGTGGCTTCCTTGTGTTTTACCTGCCTATATAATTTGATCTTTCCATATGTTTCTTGTCAAAATCTTGATTGTAATATACAAATACAAACATACTTATGCATAAAAGCAGGGAAAAGGCTTATAACAATATGCTGCTAAAAACCAACAATGATATCTCACTAGGTGGTAGGATTATGAGTAATTTGGATAGTTTTTTTTTCTCTTATGCTTTTCTGTACTTTCCAATATTGTATAATCAATATATAATTTTGAAATTTGAAATAACTACAGGAATTATGTTCTTAGAAATCTAACTTGTGACAAATGTTAGTTCTTCAGTAAATCTTTCCCTGATCACACACTCTCTAAACTTGCCACTTTCTAAACTGAATTCTTTTGCTATATATTTTGCATGTTATTTATGTGACACTTGTAACTTCCTGGTGGTAAAGCTGTGTTTTAATGCATATTTATTTATACCAGCCTTTCTCAATGGGGATTTAAGATGGTATGATTTGTGCACAGAACTCCTCTTTATTGGGATAAAAGTTTTCTGGAGGGCAGCACTGTGCTTTATGCTCTCTCTATCCCCTACTGTACCTATTATGCAGTAGACAATCAATAAATATGGATGGAATAAATGAAATCTATAGAAGAGACTTAAAATCTCATTTCTGTCATTTCAACTTCCTTCCTATCAACTCTCCTCTATAAGCAATAAAAATGAATTATTTGAATTCAATTTCTCTAGAGATCCATCTTTTAGTGAAAGTGCAAATCAGGGATGAAATATCTCAAGGCAAGTCTGAGGGACAGGAGAGAAAAAACAGAGGGTGGCAAAAAGACACTAGGAAAGTGCAATGATGGGTTCTTGGGTAATCAAGATATGGCTAAGTTTTAAGACTGGTCTTTCTCATGGATAACAAATCTTGAGGTTCTGGTTTTATACTACTAAAATTTATCATTGGATGAGAAAATCTGAACAACAGCCTTCAGATTAATTGGGTCATCATTATTCACTGTGGGAAAGAAAGCAGGTAGGCTAGGATCAGCCTTACAGAAGAACCAATTGTGACCTGATTCCTTAAAGCGCTAAGCGTTACTTGCTGTTTCCATTTTTCCCAATCTCCTAATATAAATATTATGAAGTCTAATTAGGTATTTGAATATTCACCAAATATAATCTTCTTTCAGCAACTGTTGATTAGTGTACAACTGAGACAAATAAAATGATATTCTTGGAGTTTAGAGGGGTGGCTAGTCAAAAGTGAAAGAAAGAAACATAAAAAAGAAAACCTCTAGATTTTCGTCATTCTTCTGGAGACATCCTTGCTGTGCTCTCCATTTCTGATTATCTTAACCCCACTGGGTGTGTCACTCCTTCCAGGATGGTTACAAGTAAGTGGGAAACAGGTTTTGACACAAGCTGCATGGTGAAAACACAAACCCAGTATCATCAGCCAGTCCACATGAGTCACCAGAAGAAGCAGCTCCTGGTGCCTCCTGTTTCAGCAAGTGAGGCAAAGGTGAGGCAAAGGGAAAGCACAATAAGTACATCTAATTTACTTGCATTCATGTGGGTGAAGATAAAAGAGACAATTGTCTTCAACACCTCCAAGAAGTTCTGGACCATGCTGTCTCATGAAAATTAATTTTATTGCGATCCAAATTTACATACTCCAGCTTTCACTCTCTGTCTATAATACAATTGCCTTTCCCAGACCACATGTTTTTTGGCCCTTTATACATAATTCTATGGGACTTTTTAATAACTTCAATACTTTTATTACTTTAAAAATAACTTAAAATGGCATTTTCAAGAGGAAGAATCTCCAGGACCAGTGACAAGCAGGCATGTCCTGATGAAACCAGTATTCTGATTCATTTTCTTGAGCTCCAGTCATATTTTTGCCTTACCCCAGGTATCTATTTCCACACAATATCTATTTTCCTGAATTCAGAGATTTAAGAACCTACTTTATTCCTACCAACTGAGTACATAGTACAATGTATATGTTTTCCTCTATAAATCATTTTACTATTCACATTTACTGTTTTCAGCTCTTATGACAAATTCCCTATTCTAATATAATGTCTCCTTCCTAACCATTCTTATTCATTGCTACCATTGTTCTGTCATTTTTCCCAAACCAGTAATACTCCAAGATAATATAATTCTTCACTGACCCTTTCAGGATGCAGTTCCCATCATTAAAATCTGCACTTAGAATCTGATTAATTCACATAGAACTATATATATCAGTTTAAAAAAATGAATCACATCTTTCCAGATCATTCCATTTTAAAATATAAAATGTTTAAGGTGAAGTTAATGAGTCTTTTAAGGTAGAATTTCAGGCAATAGAGGCAGGTGGCGAGTTGTTGGGATGGAGGTGGTAGTATTTTTAGGGTAATACCTTCATGGAGTTTTGTCAACCATAGCACACAAGGTTCATGAAGGTTGCTGTCAACCTTGCTTTTGTGTCAGTCTGCCAGTCTGCCCTACATAGTAACAGCAATCATAACATATCCATAACAACTTTGACTGCTATTACTCATACTATTATTTTTAAGTGCCTTTTTATTCAAAGAATTACAATATGAATTTTAATATCATTTCATGTTCAGTACAACCCTATGAAATTGCCTTGTTATTATCAAGGGACAGTGGGGAAACAGCTAGGTCAAAACCACCCAGCTAATAAAAGGCAGAGCTGGGATTCTAACTCATAGCTGTGGAATTCAAAAACCCATGGTCTTAACCATGATCTGCTTATGGTTATCTGAAATAGATTGAACTTTTAAGATATTCATTGAAGAGACTCATTCTTGTCTTCATAATTTCTTGGTTGCTTTTCTCAGTATTCTCTGGTCAGGCCAGGTGATTAATGGCACTTAAACTTCTCAAGTTTTTCAGTAACTTCATTGCTGATCTGGTGACTATATTTCATACAAAGCATACTTGGTATAGATTTGCCATTAAAGTTTTCCCCCCCCCCAACACACCAAACTCTAAAAAAAAATATTGAAAGGGAAATTAAAGTTTAATCAGAGAAAAGAAAATGGACCAATGAAATACTATTTTGTACCTGCCTTAAGCAGATGATGCTATGGAAAAGAGTGCTTTTATTAATTTATTTTTGAAGTTATATTTTATTAAGATATTTACTATCCAGTAACTAAAACATTTCTCATTAACTAATTTACATTTTTTTTAACTTTTATTTTTGATTCAGGGAGTACATATGCAAGTTTGTTACCTGGGTATATTGTGTGATGCTGAGGTTTGGGGTACCAATGATCCTATCACCCAGTACCGAGCATAGTACATGACAGTTTTTCAACCCTTGCCTTGTTCCCTCCTTCCTACTCTAGTAGTCTCCAGTGTCTATTGTTATCATCTTTATGACCCAAGCACCCTGGGTTTAGCTCTCTGTTATGTGAGAACATGCAATATTTGGTTTTCTGTTCTTGTATTAATTTGTTTAGGATAATGGACTCTAGCTGCATGCATGTTGCTACAAAGGACATGATTGCATTCTTTTGATGGCTGTATAGTATTCCAAGGTGTATATATACCACATTTTCCTTATTCAGTCCACCATTGATGGCCACTTATGTTTATTAGATGTCTTTGCTATTGTGAATATTGTCCCAATGAACCTGTTAGTACATGTTTTTTTGGTAGAATGATTTGTTTTCTTTTGGATGTATACCCAGTGTTGGGATTGTGGATTGAATGATAGTTCTAAGTTCTTTAAGAATTCTTCAAACTGTTTTCCACAGTGGCTAGACTAATTTATATTCCCACCAACAGTGTATGAGTGTTCACCTTTCTCTGTAGCTTTGCCAACATGAAGGAAAAAAAAAGAATAGTAAGTGAAATAAAGCAGATACAAAACATATGCTTCAAATATACCTACAGTTCTGAGAATAAAAGATATTACACCAAAAGATTTATTGTAGTTATAGCTAAGCAATGTAATTATGGACAATGCATTGTTACTTAGTGAAATAATTTTTAAATTTCTCACAAATGTTCCAGAAAACAAATATTCTTTAAGTCAGAAGAAAATGGTTAATTTCTAAAACAGTACTCAAAGTAGAGTTTTTGGTTATATATAATAGGAATGATCAGGTCTTCTTTTTATTTGCAACCATTTTCTACGTTTCACAATTTGAGATTCAATTTCTTTCAACAGGTTGCCTACATTTTAATGTGTAGTCCAAATAATTCAATTCTGACTTCCACCGATGAATGCCAGACTCACTCCCCTATTGTTAGCTGTTAATGCCAAAGGATAGGAAAATTAATACAACATCATTAAACTATTCAAAACCAATTCTAAGAGCTTGGGATGCACAATGAGAATAAATGTTTCACTCATCCATTTCTTGTTACAAATTCCCTTTTGTAAAATTCAGTATGCTGATTAAATTGTGTGGAATGATGACCCTAGTGTGGCCTGTATTCTAAAATGTTGCTGGCAAAAATACTGGAAAGAGGAAACAATGGGAAAGGGGAAATTTTTAATCATGTGACAAAGGAATTATTTCTTTGTCTCTGCTTTGTTGCATATGCAGGTAATAGTTAAGTGCCATGCATTTAGTACTTCGTCAGTAAGAGAAGCTACTAAATATCAGAAATACAGACCTATATCAATCAGAAATAACCAAATATGATTTATATTCCACATTAATCCAATCATAAGCTACTAAAAACCAGATTTCTACTTCTGTATCTGTAAGTACTTTTCAGTACTTATTATGTACAGATTATGACTTAATTATGATTAATTATGTCATAATCATTTGAGTATTCACCCAGAAAACATGTATTCACTTGTTCACTGATTATTGTGATTTATTCATTGAGAAATTTGTTGAGCAGCTGCTATATGTGAGTTCTATAGGAAATCTAAATTAAGGCACTAAATGGTCCCTATGCTATAGTAACCAATATATAATGTAGTACTCCTAGGATATTTGTTAAAATTGAAATTGCTGAAACCCACTACAGACTCTCGGAATCAGAAATTCTGAATGTAGGACAAAGAAAGCAGACTTGTTACCAAGATTCCTGAGTGATTCATATGATCACTACTTTTGAAAATAGTTAATTCTATCGTTTTTATGCAGACAAGATTTGTACATGAAACATAGCAAGTAGTAATGAAAAGTAGTAGTTTCCAAAATGTCAAAGGAATAGATCCCTGGTTGTAAGCAAAAGTACAGCAATTAAGGATATTAGTTCAGTGACTGTAATGCTTTCATCTGTCAATTTAACTTGATTATATTAGTGTGTTTTTGGCTAAATATAAAATTTTACTTATAGTCAGTCAGCAAAGTCATAAATCAACTTCTTTAAATTAGCATTAGATTTGCATAGATCAATGACTAAATCGGAACACAACTATACTGAAAGTGTTTAATCAAAGTAGTATAAAGGGAATGATATATTTTGAGGCATAATTTCTAAACCACCATTTTTGAAGCCACAGAAAGGAGTATGTCTTTTTCAGAAAATGAAATAGGCGATGCTACATTTTATTTCTGAAGAGATAGCCTCCAGGTTCTGAAAAGCAAGTAATCAATATTTAGTTTGGAAAAGCGGAGTGATCATTTATTCAGAATTTATAAACAGAATATTCCTTGTAATATGCAGTATATAAAAAACTTTATTAATGATCTAAATTACCTACCAACACTAAAATGTAGATAATATCATTGTATTACCCCCGTTAGAAAGATAAGTAAATTAAGGCATGTGGAGAATAAATATCGTTTAGGTCCACAAATTAATAATCCACAACTTGTGCACAAGCTATTGTTTAAAGACTTAAAATAAAAAATTCTGTAAAGAAGCAAAAACCAACAACAACAATCTTGCAGCTTAGCAAATTAGGCAAGAACCATGAAAAGAATGAAAGTCACACTGACAGGCTGTCTTAGTCCTTCTGTGTTATGACTAAGGAAAACCTGAGGCTGGGTAATTTATATAGAAAAGAGGTTAATTTGGCTTACAGTTCTACAGGCTGTGCAGGAAGCATGGTGCTGGCATGTCTCAGGCTGCTTTCACTCGTGGCAAAAGGTGAAGTGGAACCAGCACACAGAGATCACATGGCGAGAGGGAAGAAGAGTGAAAGGAGGATATGCCAGGCTCTTTTTAACAAGCCTTCATGGGAACTAATAGAGTTAGATGTCATGCATTACTTCAGGAGGGCACCAAGCCATTCAGGAGGAATCCACCTCCATGACCCAAACACCTCCCACCAGGCCCCATCTCCAACACTGGGGATCAGATTTCAACATGAGGTTTGGGTATATCCAAACTATATCACAGGCACAAATATTCAAAGCTTATTATTATTATTATTATTATATTTTTGTAGAGACAGGGTCTCACCATCTTGCCCAGGCTGGTCTTGAACTCATAGGCTCAAGTAATCCTCCCACTTTAGCCTCCCAAAGTGCTGGGATGCAGACGTGAGCCACTGCTCCTGGCCCCAGAGCTCTTAATTATATGCCATTGATCAAGGATCATAGAATTACAGAGTACTCAAGAAGGAAAGCTGAAAAGTTATCTTGTGCAACTGTGTCTGCTATCAAAGAGTAAACTGAGGTGCTAAGAGTGGAAGTGTTAAGTGGTATAGTTGAGTTATAAACCCAGGTATCTAAACAATTTATGAATGGCACATCCCACTTTACAGTTCCATCTCATAGGTCCTAGAATTCTTCCTTCCAATCAATATGTCACACAAATGAGACTTACAAAGTCAGTATGATGAAAAAGTAGATAACATTTTTAGTTTAATGTGTAATTTTCTCATGATAGAATAATTGTGGGAAGCATTTGAAAGGTGAAATGTATAGGACACATTCATTTGGCTTGTCATTTTTGGAATCCAATTCCTAGCTCATGTCCTGTTCATCTCTTCTTCTCTTTTCCTAGCTCTTAAGTATGTAAGCTATCATTTCCTCATTATTATCTTAATGTTTGTTGATAGTTTAGACTTTTAAACTCTTTATGCATTCTCCAGCTCCCTTTAGCATCTTCTGTTTGAAGCTCACTGATGTTACTTAAAAGCTGTAAGCACTCGGGGGAGCTACTCAACCTTCTAAGCCTAAGTTTTATTATGTATAAGAAGAGACATAATGCTAGTTCATACAGCTGTTGTGCAAACTAAAACTAGGTAAAATATCTACTTTGCTGGCTAGTACAACAGGTGTTTAAAAATAAAAATGACTTTTCCTTGCCTCCTTTGCCTAAATGTTTAATTTCAATATCTACCATCATTCTGCTATTGTCTACATTCAGCTACTGTCTTTTTTCTCTTGCCTTTTTTCTTGCCTCAGAAAATATCCTCTTGCTTCTTCAGTTTTGACTTTCTAAATTTTATCTTTGAATGTTTTTCTATAGTTCTGCGTGGCTTTCAAAAGGAAAAGGAGGTAGAGAGAGAGAGAAAGAGGTGTGAACAATTTAGATGTCAATAAGTTTTTCTTATATTTTTTCCTTTGTTTCAACCTTGTCTCATTCAATTTTGCTTAAGAAAATCCTGTTTATTGTTTTCCCATGATGTATGTTGCTATCTGAGGTATTCATTGAAAAATAAGAGTGTCCCCCCCCCAGCCCCCACACTGGCAATAATCTACAGAAACATCTGCTGGATAACCGGCTCTAGTCATGTTATTGACAAGAGTTGGTTTAATTACCACCTGGAGATAACCTCCCCCAAAAAGGGATTTTTTTTAAGAAGCCTAAACTTTTGATATTTTACATAACTATGCTCTATGGAAATGGCTAAATTTTCCAAGTCCCTTCTTTTAAAATAATAAACTCTTCAAACCTATGTAATATAAATCATTTTAAAATTCACACTGTTAAGCTGTAGGGATAAAAGAAAGATCTTAGAGCTGGAAGAGGGAGAAAAACATGTGCAAAAGGCAGGGGTAGGTCATGGAAACTTATATAAAAAAGGAAAAATTATAGAAGTACAAGAGTACAGAGTCAAGAGCTGAGGTTTTAAAAATAAATTTTACACTCTATAAAATAATATCCTGTTCCAAGTAAAGAGACTCAAGACCCTTTTTTCAACTCTGTTTCTCTGATATCATGGAGATACAACTCATATTCAGCTCTTGCAATCATAATTCTAGGTATAATTTCAGTCAAATTTATCTGTGGCCAGAAATATGGTTCTAAATAGCAATTGTCAGTCACTAAAGTTTGCAGTCAACCATAAAGATAAGAATAGCCAACAACAAAAAACTTTTTTATTTCCAGATCATCCATACTCTGGAATCTTAACTTCAGAGTAAAGTCAGTCAAAGAGAAAATATTAGTAAAGATTAAATTAGAGCCTTTTTAATGATATGTATATAAATATTCATTTAGATGAAATGAACCAGATTGGCAGACCTATTGAAAACCTGCTTGTCTCAGGCCTGCAGCTGGCCTGGAGTCTGTGGGAAGCAAGGTCAGGGAGGCACGCTTTCCTTCCTGTCTGCCAGCTCTGTCTGCAGCTGAACAAGACAGGAGGGCTTTGAAGGGAGGTCTGTGGTGGGAAGGATGACTTGGCTTCTCCTCAAAGGTCAGGTGCACAAATGCAGCTGAAATTGTTCCTCTTCCATGTTGTCATTTGCTTCACAAATGCTCATAATTTGGGAGAAAATTCAATAACCTATTTTCTGTCATTAATTTATTCACTGAAGATATTTGCTGGGTACCTACTGGGTGAAAGGCACAGAGAAAATTAAGTCCTTAACTTCATATAGCTTACATTCCATTCACTGTACTTTATTCAGCACTTAACAGTAGGCCATGAAGTAGACAAGGCTCTAGGTACTGTGGATTTAAAGATGTAACAAAAGATTACTGTTGCCAAAAAGTGCATAGTTTCAGTCAGTAGACTTGTATATAAATGAAACTCCACAGTGAGATAAATGCTAAGAGTTGTTTGTACAAAGTGCTTCCTAACGATCTAGATAATGAAAATGGTACCATTATCCCTCCAATATTTCTAGTATTTTAAAGAAAAATTGCATTTGTAGGTTTCAGTCAGTAGTTGAATTTATGAGCTAGGGAAACAGATACTCTAGTAACCTAAAATCAATAATATTAAACAGAGAAATCATAAAATGACATTAGGGACTAATATCTCCATTCTCTCTTCTCTATTCTGATGGAATACATTTTAAAAATACATATAATAAGTGATCACACCAAGGCTGTCAATAAAAAGTGCTATTTCCCAATACAAGTGCTTATGGTGATTTAAGTAAGGAATAAGCCTTATGAGAATGAAATGTTAAGACCTAGGTAGTAGAGAGTCCCCTATACATGTACATTAAATGGTTTTCTCAGGGCCAGTGAATTTCTAGTAAATCATTCAAGGAGATCAAAAGAATATTAAATCAAATGTGGTCTAGGATAAGTCTTTAACATACTTTATGAGACATAAGCACTTATCCAAAGTGAAATAATACAATCTGATTAAAATGAGAGTCAAATAAAGAAAGGCATTTGGCTTGGTTGGGTCAAGTTTTCCCCTGCAATTAAATCCAAACAAACACAAACAACTGAAGAGCTGGTATTAGAGATGTAATAAAATAAAATTTCTGACTCACCTTATATTCAGGCTATGTTTACTAATCTTTGTAACTTAGTAAGCAGTATGTAGAGTCAGAATTGACCTTACAGAGATGATTCCCCAAAATTCCCAGTTAAAAAAAAAAAAAAAGTTTTATTAATCTCCATTTTACTTAGCATGAAAGAAAAGCCAATTACAATTTTTCATCAGTTTTCTAAGGTGCTATTATTTGCATTATACACCATTATATATTTCATGAATGAATTTAAAAGCTGCCAATTAAAAAATGACACAAGGTTTTATTATTATGACTTGGAATTTTTATTTTACACTTAATAAATGAACTCTGTTAGATTTACTTTGGCCTATAATTTTGACTCTATCACTCTTGTGTAATCTTAAAAAGAAAATATAAGTAAAATAAAGATACTTTTAACACTATTACATTCTGACTTTGAATTTTCTATATCACTTTTCAAGTCAAAGTTGTGACTACATATGTTTGTTTTCTACAAATAACATTCTCCAAACAACAAAAGAGTACGTGATGCCGCTTCTCTTAAGAGGATGTTTCACTAGTATCTTTGATCTTTTCTTGTAAGCTTTAACACCCATTCTACCAGTCTTGATATCAAAGTCTTGATATCAACAAAAAGTGTTTTTGGAAGAATTTAAAACAACAAACAGATGCTGGCGAGGATGCGGAGAAATAGGAATGCTTTTATACTGCTGATGAGAGTGTAAATTAGTTCAACCATTTTGGAAGACAATGTGGCTATTCCTCAAGGATATAGAACCAGAAATACCATTTGATCCAGCAATGCCATTACTGGGTATATACCCAAAGGATTAGAAATCATTCTACTCTAAAGACACAGGCACACATATGTTTATTGCAGCACTATTCACAATAGCAAAGACTTGGAACCAACCCAAATGTCCATCAATGATAGACTGGATAAAGAAAACGTGGCACATATACACCATGGAATACTATGTAGCCACTAAAAGAATGAGTTCATGTTCTCTGCAGGAACATGGATGAAGCTGGAAACAATCATTCTCAGCAAACTAACACAGGAACAGAAAACCAAACACTGTATGTTCTCTCATAAGTGGGAGATGAACAATGAGAACACATGGACACAGTGAGGGGAACATCATACACTGGGGCCTGTTGGGGGGTGGGGTGAAAGGGGAGGGAGAGCATTAGGATAAATACCTAATGCATGCAGAGCTTAAAACATAGATGATGGGTTGATAGGTTGATAGGTGCAGCAAATCCCCATGGTACATATATACCTGTGTAACAAACCTACACATTCAGCACATGTATCCCAGAACTTAAAAAAAGAAGTCATAGTTAAAAGTAAAAAATAAAAACAACAAACAGGATTTATATTCCCATTGTATTAGTTCGTTTTCAGGCTGTTGATAAAGACATGCCTGAGACTGGGAAGAAAAAGAAGTTTAATTGGACTTTACAGTTCCACATGGCTGAGGAGGCCTCAGAATCTTGGCGGGAGGTGAAAGTCATTTCTTATATGGTGGCAACAAGAGAAATTGAGGAAGATGCAAAAGCGGAAACCCATCAGATCTCGCGAGACTTATTCACTATCATGAGAACAGCACAGGAAAGACCTGCCACCATGACACAATTACCTCCCCCTGGATCCCTCCCACAACACATGGAAATTATGGGAAATACAATTCAAGTTGAAATTTGGGTGGGGACACAGGCAAAGCATATCACCCTCCTTAAACAGTCCTTAAATGATGTGCAGAATGAAACATTGAGAGTTGAAGTTGTCCAGACATACCACTGTAGATCATAGCACGAGCAACAATCATTATGCTGACACTATTGCCTTATCAAAATGGCTTGTAAGACATATTGCAACTTCAGAGATGTTAGGATATGAAGGTAGGCACCTTAGACTCAGTGAAATATAGCACCCTCCAAATTAAACTACTCAGAAAATCACATTTCTCTAACATTTTTATTATTTACATATTAAAATTTATGTGTACATTAATATAAATTATACATTAAATTATATATAATTACAGAGCAATAATGTATCACCTGATACTTTATATAATGTTAACAAAACCAATGTTTTTTTTTTGTCATTATGAACAAAAAAGAGCAACAACGGTATCCTCTCTGAGGGATCAAAGCAATAATTACTAATAATTTAAGGAATATTTGACTTGAGTAAAACACAATTACATATTATTAAAGGCAAATAAAATAGAAATTGGAAAGGGAAGCCTCTCTAAAAAAATTGAAAAACCTGGAATTGGAAACAGCCAACTAAATGAGTATAAAGCCGGGCACATTGGCTCACGCCTGTAATCCCAGCACTTTGGGAGGCTAAGGCAGGCAGATCATGAGGTCAGGAGATGGAGACCATCCTGGCCAACATGATGAAACCTCATCTCTACTAAAAATACAAAACTTAGCTAGGTGTGGTAGCATGTGCCTGTAATCCCAGCTACTCGGGAGGCTCAGGCAGTAGAATCGCTGGAAGCAGGGAGTCGGAGATTGCGGTGAGCCATGATAGCGCACTGCACTCTGGCCTGGCAGTAGAGACTACGTCTCAAAAATAATGATAATAATAATAAATATATAAATGAGGGCTTTAATATGTAGAAATTTTGCTGTATTCTTTTTTTGAAAAATTCCTATGAAAGACACATGTCTTTCCTTTTTACTTTCTACAAGAAACCAGTCTCTGAGCAGCACCATATAGAATTTATAAAAGGGAGACTATCAATTTAGAACAAATGGACTTTTGACTGATTTAAATGATACACAATACGCTAAGTTTTCCATAATAAGCTTATATTAAGGACTTGTCCTGTGTTTAGATTCCAAAGCACATACTGGAGCGTGGACAAAGAGCATTATAATAGGTTTTCTAGCCCAGTACCAACACTCTTCTGACATCTACTAAGCAGATCACAGAATACAAAGGTTTTCACCTGTTTAAATCTTCTAAACTATCTCAAGGGCAAATGCTCTACCACCTTTGAATTCCTACATCATTGATAATATGTGTCACATAATTAACAATGATATAGTCCATCATTAAATTTTCAGGACCATAATGGGATAAGTGTAAGAATAAATGAAGGATGAGGTCAGAAATATGAATTTAAATTGGGAAGCTCTGCTATCATTTCTCCCTAATAAATGTTAGTAAATGTGTCTAATTAGTAACTCAACTCCTCATTAGAAATTCCCTGAGTGTTATCTGAACTGATAGGAATTTGTAGAACTTTAGTTTTGTTCAGGCAAAAAATGCCGCAATATTTCAAATATCTTCAAATGTGTAGATATGACACCTAATAAGCAAAGGGAATTGATAAATGTAGACGATCAGATATCATTTAATACATTGAAATATATTAAATATTCTTAGTCAATATGTGTGGTACCACATATAATTTTACGTGTGTGATATAAAACATATATTCGGCCAGGCACTGTGGTTCATACCTGTAATCCCAACACTTTGGGAGGCTGAAGTGGGTGGATCACCTGAGATCAGGAGTTCAAGACCAGCCTGACCAACATGGCAAAACCCCATCTCTACTAAAAATAAAAAAATTATCCGGGTGTGGTGGCATATGCCTGTAGTCCCAGCTACTCAGGAGGCTGAGGCACAGAAGGCTGAGGCATGAGAATCACTTGAACCCAGGAGGCGGAGGTTGCGGTGAGCCGAAATTGCACCGCTACACTCCAACCTGGACAACAGAGTAAGACTCTGTCTCAAAAAAAAAAAAAAAAAAAAAAGTCATATATTAATATCTGTTTCTCTATGTGCCTATACCCATCTGAATATCTCCTATTACCTAGCTAGTAAATTATGAAGTGGTATCAAAGTTTCTGCATGATGTTGCTCCTCTCCTGTCTACTTCTCCAGGTGTATGAATTGCTATTGCTTCTTGTACCTTAGGATCCAACCATACATAAAGCATCCTAGTTTTAGCCATTCAAAACTACTCACTTTACCCAAATGTAGCTGCTATTTTGGACCTACATTTGGATCAAATGTAGACTTTTCTTGCACTTATGTCTCTACTGGGAATGCCTCTTTGCTAGCTGCTGAGCACCTCCTCATGCTTCAGGCATTGCTGACTGGTAACATGAAGTCATTGTAGTCAGTGCTTTACACTGCAGCCATTGTGATGTATGGCCTATGATATAGCAGTTTTCATTTATATTTGTTGCAGACATTAAAGAAGTTAATACATTTGAAAACAAAATTGATCAAGAAAAAATAAAATTTTGAATATATTTTCTAAAGACTGGAGCTGCAGATTTATCACTCTGATATACATACTGTATTTTGGCATGGGGCCCTTATGACAATAGCGTAACTAAAAATCCATTAGTAGCTTCTCATTTTTATCATCTAGGCCAAAATTCAAATGGTGAAAATGCATTGTGAAAATAGAACAGGTGTTACAGAAAAATTTAAGTCTTCCCAACATTGTTATTGATATAATTACTGCTTTAAATAAAATCACAAGAGTATTTAATTTAAAAAGTATCTGTGAAATGATTAAAGTAGTTATCACAGTAGTACTATATGAGAGGAATAAATTTCTTTCTGAAATGTGTTATTTGGTCATTTATCTCTAACTAGTCTTACGCATGTGTCCGTAGAATAAAATTTCTTCTCTGAATTGAAATTAATTTAAACTTATTTATAGAACAAATTTAGGATATAATGCTAAATACAGCTGGCCCTAATAGAAACATATATTTCAGCAGCTAAAAGGATGGAAATTGCAAAATGTACGGTGATTTGTACAATACCAAATCAAGGTGAAAATAAACTCAAAATTATATCAAAGGAGTATTATCTTGCTTTAACAATTTCCTTTTGATTTTAGATTTTAAGCTAAAAAAATTTTTCTATAGAAGCTTTCTGCTACAGCACATTTTATTTAATGAAGATATCCATAGGTATTGCAAAAGAAATTCTATTTGTTGTATTTACATGTACGATTAGTTTGTGTGAAAACCCTTCTACTGATTTATCTATCTTCTATGAAGATTCTTGAAAATGTTGTTAAAAGTTTAATACATGAACATATATTCCCTACAAATGTAAACTCTGTAGTCTATAGATTT
>NW_016803192.1:1145642-1191851 GCF_001698545.2 Rhinopithecus bieti
TTTTTTTTTTTTTTTTTTTTTTTTTTTTTTGCTTTGTTTTGTTTCGTTTTGTTTTTTACAGTAGCCAGAACTGACTAAGTCATCAGGCCAGTACTTCAAGATGATTTTTTCCAAATAGAGTAAGTACTACTTTACAAATTTATAAACTGAGACAGAATCTTTCTCTAATGGGGCATTGTGTTAGTCTATTTTCATACCGCTATGAAAAAATACCTGAGACAGTAATTTTCTTAAGAGGTTTAATGGACTAACAGTTCCACATGGCTGGGGAGGCCTCACAATCATTACAGAAGGCAAAGGAGGAGCAAACACATGTCTTACACAGTGGCAGACAAGAGAGCATGTGCAGAGTAACTACCCTTTATAAAACCCTCAGATATCATGTGATTTATTCCCTATCACGAGAACAGTATGGGAAAAACCCACCTCCATGATTCAATTACCTTCCACTGTGTCCGTCCCATGACACGTGGGGATTATGGGAGCTATAATGCAAGATAAGATTGGGGTGGGGACAGAGCCAAGTCATAGCATCTATCCCTGGCCCCTCCCAATTTTTATTTCTTCACATTTCAAAATCAACCATGCCTTCCCAACAGTCCCTCAAGTCTTAACTCATTTCAACATTAACTCAAAAGTCCAGAGTCCAAAGTCTCATCTGAGACAAAGCAAGTCCCTTCTGCCTATGAGCCTGTAAAATCAAAAGCAAGTTAGTTAATTCCTAGATACAATAGGGGTACAGGCATTGGGTAAATATGCCAGTTCCAAATGGGAGAAATTGGCCAAAACAAACAGGATACCAGCCTCATGCAAGTCCAAAACCCAGCAGTGTAGTAAAATCTTAAAGCTCCAAAATGAACTCCTTTGACTCCATGTCTCATATCCAGGTCACTCTGATGCAAGAAATGGACTCCCCTAGCCTTGTGCAGCTCTGTCCCTGTAGTTTTGCACGGTACAGCTCTCTCCTGGCTGCTTTCATAGGCTGGTGTTGAGTGTCTACAGATTTTCCAGGTGCACAGTGCAAGCTGTTGGTGGATCTACCATTCTGGGATCTGGAGGACAGTGGCCCTCTTCTCACAGCTCCACTAGTCAATGCCCCAGTAAGGACTCTGTGTGAGGGCTCCCACCCCACATTTCCCTTCTGCATTGCCTTGGCGGACGTTCGCCATGAGGGCTTCATCCCTGCAGCAAAATTTCACCTGGACATCCAAGCACTTCCATACATCCTCTGAAATCTAGGCAGAGGTTCCCAAACCTTGATTCTTGACTTCTGGATACCTGCAGGCTCAACACCATGTGGAACTGGGGGGCTTTCACCCTCCAAAGCCATGGCCCTTGCTGTACCTTGGCACCTTTTCACCATGGCTGGAGCAGCTGGGATACAAGGCACCAAATCCCTAAGGTGCACACAGCAGGGGAGCCCTGAGCCCATCCCAAGAAACCAATTTTTCCTCCTAGACCTCCAGGTCTGTGATGGGAGGGGTTGCTGTAAAGTTCTCTGATATGCCCTGGAGACATTTCCCTCATTCTCTTGGAGATTAACATTAGGCTACTGGTTACTTGAGCAAATTTATGCTGCTGGCTTGAATTTCTCCCCAGAAAATGGAGTTTTCTTTTCTACTGTATCATCAGTCTGCAAATCTTTCAAACTTTTATGCTCTGCTTCCTCTTGAACACTTTACCACTTAGAAATTTCCTCTGCCAGATACTCTAAATCATCTCTCTTGAGTTCTAAGTTCCACATATCTCTAGGGCAGAGGCAAAATGTTGCCAGTCTCTTTCCTAAAACATAGCAAGAGTGACCTTTACTCCAGTTCCCACCAAGTTTCTCATCTCTATCAGAGACCACCTCAGCCTGGACTTTGCTGTCCATATCACTACTGGCATTTTAGTCAAAGCCATTCAACAAGTCTCTAGGAAGTTCCAAACTTTCCCACATCTTCCTGTCTTCTTCTGGGCCTTCCAAAGTGTTCCAACCTCTGCTTGTTACCCAGTTCCAAAGTCAATTCCACATTTTTGGATATCCTTATAGCAGTACCCCACTCTACTGGTAGCAATTTACTCTATTAGCCCATTTTCATACTGCTATGAAGAAATACCTAAGACTAGGTAATTTATAAATAAAATTAAAAAAGAAGTTTAATGGACTCCCAGTTCCACATGGCTGAGGAGGAGTCCTCACAATCATGACAGAAGGTGAAGGAGGAACAGAGGCATGTCTCACATGGGGGCAGGCAAGAGCTTGTGCAGGGGAATTCCCCTTTATAAAACTATCAGCTCTCGTGAAACTGATTCTCTATCATAAAAGCATGAGAAAAACTCACCCTCATGATTCAATTACCTTCTACCAGTTCCCTCCTACAACATGTGGGGATTATGGGAGCTACAATTCAAAAGAGATTTGGGTAGAGACACAGCTAAACCAGACATTCTCTAGGAGACAGATGTAACAGAAGGTATTATGTAAAGTTTGGAACCCAAAGAGTATACCCTTATTCATAAATCTGTCAGTGCTCCAAGGCAAATAACAGAAACACAGAATTTGTTTCTGGTAAAAAATTCATTCTGGAATTTTAATAATTACACCATAAACATTTACAGGTAAAAACAAAACAAAACATCTCACTGTGAAAATTTTACTAAACATGTAAAGTCCCATGAGAAAGGGCAAAGGGAAATGACAGCAGAATCAGACCCACTGGAGATACAGACATTGAAATTGTTAGGTAGAGTATATGAAACTATATGTTTAATAAGATTCAAAAAAAGAAGAGTTCCACATTTTGATAAAATAATGGAAACTACATCAGCTTATATCTTTCAAGAAATTCTTTAAAAATAGAGTAACAAACACATAAATAACCATCATCTATGACCTACCTAAGAGACTACTTTAGAATTCAAATTATGTGAAAGTAATGAAATGAAAATGAAATAGATACTTTCCTGGGAAAAAATCTAGAGCCCACAGAAAAAAAATACGTGCTGGGTTGAAACGTTAAAAGAGAAAGGACAGGGGAATAGTCCTACAAGGTCAGATGAAATATATATAGATATAGCAAATATGGAATGTACATATTTATATATGTATCTACATATCCATAACTACTTATACTTGAAGAGAAGCTGAAAATTAACAAGTATCCATTTCAAGAATTAGGAAATAAACAGATAAATCACAAATAAAGTAGAGGTAAAGGAATAATAAAAACAACAACCAAATATAATAACAAAGGGGAAAATGATTCAGTGATATAAACAACTTTGCTTTTGGAGAAACCTTGTAAAACTGACAAATATCTGGTGCAGCTTATCAATAAGAAAGGTGAGAAAGGAAAAACAGGACATATTAGGAATAAAATGGAGACACAACCATAGATACTAAAGATATATTTCTCAGAAGATTAGAAGAGGATATTAGAAAAAAGTTTTAAGCCAAGAAATTTAAAGAGCTACACAAAAAGGAAAAATACTTAGAACAACAACAACAAAAAAGAAACTACCTAAAAAATGGAAGAGTTGTATCACATTCAGGTGAAATGTTTGTATAGAAAATCCAAAGAAAACCACAGATTAATCACTAGGATGTTGAGAAAAGGTTTATCAGGTTTATCAGATACTTATTGTTACTATTTACATTTCTTTACACAGCAATAAACAATTAGAAAATAAAATTCTAACAATATATTATATATACATGCATATATATGAATGTGTATTCTAGCAACACACTGGGAATTGTATATATATAGACTAGCCATACAGTGCAGAATTCTTGCACAATGGAAGTGGCAATGGCTTGTACATTAGCAATGATAGCTTCAGTAGATGCTCAAGCAGCCTCAACAGCAAAGCAATCGTGAGTTCTGGTGACATCATGTTTTTCTACTTCTCTTTCACACCTAAGGGTGTATTGGAGCAGCTACAGTTATTACATTGAGAAGCTTTCCCTTCCCCTCTTTGTTCCTCTTATCCTTCTCCCTCTTTTGTAACTAATTATCTGTATTAAATTTCTTGTTTGAAATATCTGAGTAGTTTCTATGAATATTGACTGATATCAGATATTTAAGGTATAAGAAAACTTATACCTTATAAAACCAAGAGAAATCTATTGATTTGCTAAGTTTATTATTCTTTCGGTGTACTTTAGCAAGCATCTTTAATGGTTACCTTTGGCCTTACATAGTATGAGAATAAATTGTTTTAGTGCTAAAAATGTTTGTCTCATGTTCAACATCAATCTGCTCTTCTTGTATTAAATAGATAGGTTCGGATGAACAGAAACAACTTGAAGAGCAGCAAATTATTGTCTTGGAGAAACAGATTCTTCAGAGGCATTCTAGATTTAGCAAACTAAATAATACGTAGACCTAAATGACTGGGTAATTTATAAAAAGAATAAATTTGTTTCTCACAGTTCTGGAGGCTGGAAAGTCTAAGATTGAGGTGTGGCATTTGGTGTCTGGTCAGGGTATTCTTGCCTCACCTTCACATGGCAGAAGATGAAAAGGCAAGAGAGATGAATTCCAGCTATGAATCCCTTTTATGAGGGCACCTAATCCTAATCATAAGGGAGAAGACTTTCTGGCCTGATCACCACTAAAAAGCCCTACCTCCTAATACTACCTTGGAAATGCCTGAATTTTTGAGAAGACACATTCAAACCATAGTAATATGTATATATTTCATATTCATGCATTTATCCATCTTATTGGTACACATGTATATATTTAGCATTTATTTTTAAAATATATTAATGTATGTTCACATATTTTTTTTTTTTTCTTTGAGGTGGAGTCTTGCTCTGTCACCCAATCTGGAGTGTAGTGGCAAGCTCTTGGCTCACTGCAACCTCCATCTCCCAGGTTCAAGCGATTCTTCTGCCTCAGCCTCCTGAGTAGCTGGGATACAGTTGCATACCACCATGCCCAGCTAATTTTTGTATTTTTAGTCGAGTCGGGGTTTCACCATATTGGCCAGGCTGGTCTCGAACTTCTGACTTCGTGACCTGCCTGCCTCGGCCTCTAAGAGTGCTAAGATTCACAGACATGAGCCAACGTTTAATCACCTTCAAAAATATTATTAAGCTCTTACAGAAAAGCTTCTATTATCTTTGCTTGTTATCTCTCTTTGTCGGGTAAGTCTAAAACTCATACATTTTTTAAGAAAATTGGAAGAGTAGATTATTTCAACATTTCTATATTGAGTCATTCAAATATAGACATCAAGGCATTTTAGTTCCTATTCAAACTCCCAACTTTTAATTCTCCAGGAGGACAGTTTCAGCTCTGGGAGGACAAATATTTACAAAGTCTTTTGTAAAAATAAAAAGACGGCCTCATCAATCAAATATAAAATAACAGAACTAATTTAACTCAGATAATGGAGACAGTTTTGGAACACAGTGATAATGGACTTACAAAACTGTCAAAATAAAATATTTTAAGTAATAGTAAGTGGAGGTAAATGGAAAGGAATGCATTGATTCTATATTTTAACTGTTTTTCAGTTTTTTAAATTTCATGCTAAAGACTTTACCTTCCAAAGGAGAATAATTTTCCTCAATGCAGTCACGTTTTTAACTAGGTTTACACATTCGGAAACAAGCATGAGTTTAAAGCACTTAGACGATAAATCTAACAATGTGAAATTTAATTACGAGTATTGAGCACAGAGCTCTACTTTTAATATTTTATAACAAAGATAATGGTCTACTTTCTACTTCAAAGTTTTTTGTTTTGTTTGGCTTCTAAAAGTTGTCAAAAATTTAAGAGCCTGGAATTTACATCATTTGAATTTGTATTTGTTATTTTACTGTGATTTCTTTAGTTTAGAAGTCCAAGGAATTCACATTATTTTAATTTTATGACAGACTTAGATAAGATTAAAATTAAATAAACTAAGAGAATCATTATTTAATAGAGAAAGCACAATGGGACTACACTGAATGTCTTCTATAGACCCTAGATTCCGGTACAATCCATATTATAAGCATAACTTCAGGTCAGATAAAAAATAATTTGTTCATTCCTTCTTCAAGGATATTCATTACTTTAGCTAAACTGGACCTGCATTATCTCAGAAGTTAGGGTGGTGAGAGAGTGTAATAATGAAGGACCAACTCTGGAGGTAGAGGGGATGGCTTCAGAGAGTTATCTACCACTTACCAGCTATGTGACTCGGAATATTACTCAATTCTCTGAATACCTCATCTTGTTATTAGTTAAGTAGAATAATAACTCTTTCAAAAGGTCGTTTTGAAGATTAAATAAGTTAACATACATAGTTCTTCAAACAATGTCTGCCACATAGCATATATTATATGCATTTATTATTATAAAGTGATGAAAAATACAGAAAAGTGCCTGCATAAATAACTCAGATAAATCACCAAAACACATATTTTGTTTCAGATTCTACAACCTCATATAAGCATCAATATGGCCAACATAAAAATTACATCCTTTTAATGTGTAATAATGATTGGTTTAAAAAGTCAGCTGGGGAGTGGGAAAACATGTTTGTTAATTTAACCAGCTATTAGCTCATTACTAGCTCATTTACTTTTTCTCCTCTTGGAAGACACAAAAAAATGACTACATTGAATGTTAATTGATTTGTCTTAACTTGTCACCAGCAATAAACGAACTAGACCAGGATCATTTATGTGGACAATCTACCACCTTCCTGCAAGAAAGTTAATCAACTACATAGCAAAGAAAAAAAAATAATAAAACAAGAGAAATACTGACCCCTATTCCTAAAGCAAAATGTGTGACAAACATCTCTTCCCTGTTTGGTTCTACAGTGTATCTTCTTCCATGCCTGGACATTTCTTTTATGAGGTACAATAGGAGGTTAATGGATCAAATGAGCAGATGGTAATATTCCGGAAAATAGTGATAATACTTACACCACTGCTAGGGTCTCAACCCTGCTAAGTGATATGGCAACTCAGCACTGGGGAATTGTTCCTGGGGGTACACAGACAATTTGCAGTGCTCCTTCCATTAAGTGACTGATTAGCTGCTGCGTGCATGCACACACACACACATACACACACATACACACAGACACAGAACCCACACATGAACATATTGTGTAAAAATACATTATTAAAAAATTATTCTAAGGAATGTTAATTTTTCAAGTCAATAAATATCTAAGGAATGTCAACCTCACACTGAGCGATATTGTATAGCACTTTTCAAAATACATCATGCTTAAAATTAAACATTCATAAAATAATCTTAGACATTATGAGGGAGGCTAAAAAATTGCTGTGTGTTTATTTGCTGCGCATAAGTAAAACATAGCTAAACAGAAAAAAATATTTCACAAATATTGCTTGGGCTAAAGCAAAAATAGTTACTTAAGTTAAAAAAATACTCAGGGGAGGATTAAGCAAGTTTATTTTGATGCATTACTTCTAAATAAAATAATGAAAGATGTTTTATGTTATTATTTCCCTATTTTATTTATTTATTTTTTGAGATGCAATCTCACGGTGTCACCTTGGCTGGAGTGGAGTAGCTTGAGCTCCATTCAGTGCAATCTCCACCTCCTGGGTTTAAGTGATTTTCATGCCTCGGCCTCCCAAGTAGCTGGGATTACAGGCACCTGCCACCGTGCCTGGCTAATATTTGTATTTTTAGTAGAGACAGGGTTTCATCATATTGGTCAGGTGGGTCTTGAACTCCTGGCTTCATGCAATCCATCTGCCTTGGCCTCCCAAAATAGTGGGATGACAGGTGTGAGCTACCATGCCCAGCCATGAAAATATTTAAAAAGAAATAAACTTACAGAAGCAAAAAGAAGTGAAAAGGCAACAGCAACATAACTTTGACAGTTTGAGACCAGAAGGATTAGGGGAAGCTTGCATATGTGGTCCTAGAAAAGCTGAATCTGGTGGCTGTGCTTAGAAAGCTAGGAAACTACCCACTTTTTGCTACAGACTTCCCACAGGCTTAAGAGTCAGTGTATGGAAACTTCAGAAGAGGGAGTGATAATAGAGAAAAACTGGCAAATACTATAATTTTGTTCAAAGAGAAGTTTGATACTCCAATTTCTTCTTCTACATTGCATAGCCAGGCAATTGTGGATCTGTGTCCAAAAGGAGCAAATAAATAGGTCTATAAGAAGTGAGGCAGAGGTAAAAACAGTACATTAGTAAAACCAGGGAATGAATACAAATTTACTTATAAAATTTGAGTTTGCAAAAAATAATGGAAGATTATTCCTTGGTAATGCTGATGAATGTGACTGAAAGGTCATCATTTTGGGGGTTCTCCAGTAAACTAATCCCGCCAACTCACATTTAAAAATTATCATCTGCATGTAATAATTTCCAACCTGTTACCACGTACTTACCACGTACTTAAGTTTGAGCAGTTAGGGAAGATCTGTTACCACATACTTAAGTTTGAGCAGTTAGGGAAGAAAAGGCAGATATTTGTAAAAAATAAACAAACAAAACAGAAAATTCTCTAATGTGCAAACAGAAGCTTTAGCACATACAAAAAATAAATTTTCGGAAAGCAGACATGATTCATGGAGAGGAAAATGTCAAAAATATTGTTACCATCTTCCATCAGAGAAGAGGAAATATTATATTCATGAATCAAGAACAAGATGATATAAAAGGTCATTCAATGAACAAAAAAGCTCTCTAAAATTAAAAGATGTGTTTAGAAATTACAACCTCAATAGAAATCCTGAAAAAAAAAGCTCAGAAAACAGAACATAGATAAAAATATGAAAGAAAATATAAGACATTTACAGAATGAATCTAGAAGATTGGACATCTAAATAACAGTATTTTCAGAAAGCAATGTTCAGTTAATCTAGGATGGGAGGAAAGCATCAAGAGAAAGTACAAAAATATTTTCATACATAAACTTAGAATTTCCAGATTTAAAGGGCTTTCAATTTTTCAGAATACATTAAAATAGGTTATCATTAAGACCACACATTTGTTAGCAATGTGAAAAAAAAGATCAAAATCTTAAAACCACTCACAGAGGGAAAAAAACAAGTTAGCATATAAATGATCAAGCAGCAAAATAGCTTCATATATCTTAATAGAAGCACAGAAGTGAAAATACAATGGAGAAATAGCTTCAAAGTTCTAAAAATAAAAGATCGCAGCCTTGAATTTACAGTCAACAAATTATCAATCAAATGTGTTATAAAAATACATTTTCAGCTATGTATGGCTGCAAAAAAATTACCTCGGATGTATCATTTGCCCCAAAGATACTGGGTATTTTATTCCACAAAAACAAGTAACCCAAAAGAGGGAAAGGCCTGGATCACAGAAACAGGAGACCCTAGAGAAATACACTTTGAGAATAAAGGAGATTCTCAAAATGATAATGATGGGAGATCCTATGATAATTGCCCTCAGTAAAGAGCAAGTAGTATAGAATAAAACAGTCAGAAAACTCAGTGAAGGATACCTTTAACAGGATGAATTAATACAGAGCCCAAAGAGTTTTAACCATATTGAGAAGAGAGTTCCTAAATAGGGAACTTGTGTAAGCTTAATTAGTGGTACGTATATTATTAAGTAAAAAAAAAAGCAAAACACAAAATTATTAACTCTGGAAATAACCAATGATTGTGCGTAAAATAAAAGCATATTATTGGTTCAAATGTCAAAATGATGTGAGCACTAAACATAGATTTAATCCAAATCATAAAATATTTATACTGAGGAAAAGGGATGTGGACCTTTACATGGTAGAGTAGGATGAGAAAGTGAATCAACTCTCCACTTTTCAGAATGGAGAGTTTATACATAATACTAAAATGAAAAGTAAACAGCAATATAAATATGTTATTTAGTGAAGTAAAGGTAAACATAAAAGAACCAACTGAAAGAGTTGAAAGTAGTTTTCCCTGCAAAATAGGATATGTGCATGTGTGTTCAGGAAAATTATTCTTTTCTTATTGCTGCTTTTGTTTTCAGTTTTAGGGGTTATCTGCAGACATTTATAATTTTTTTCTCCTTAAACTATCTGCATATATATTTTAATTTTAAAACTATTTTATTGAGATAAAATATACACTTATAACTTATCATCTCTACTATTTTAAGTATAGAGTTTAGTGGTAATAATTATATTTATATTCTTTTATTCCCCTTTATCCCCTCCTTCCCAGCCTCTGATAACTATTAATCTACTCTCTATCTTCATGAGATCCACTATTTTAGCTCCTGCATCTAAGTGAGAACATCTGATATTTGTCCTTGGCTTATTTCACTTAACAAAATGGCCTCCAGTTCCATCATGTTGCTGCTAATAAAATGATTTCATTTTTACATGGATGAAAAATATTAATAGTGTACACATACTGCATTTTCTTTATCCATTCATTCTTTGATGGGTAATTAGGTTGATTCCATATTTTGGCTATTGTGAATAGTGCAGTAATAAACATGGGAGTGCAAATATCTCTTTGACATATTGATTTCCTTTCTTTTGGATATATACACAGTAGCAGAGTTTCTGGATCATATGGAAGTTCTTTTTTTAGTTTTCTGAAGAACCTCCATACTGTTCTCCACAGTGGCTGTACTGATTTTTATTACCACCCACAGTGTATGAGTGTTCCCCTTTCTCCACCAGCATCTGTTATTGCCTTTCTTTTTTAATAAAGCCATTTAACTGGAATGAGATAATATCTCATTGTGATTTTGATGTGCATTGCTCAAATGAATAGGGATGTTGACTATTTTTTTTCATAAACCTGTTGGCCAACTGTATGTCTTCCTTGAGAAATGTCTGTTCAGATCTTTTGCCCATTTTTAAAACAGATCATTATTTTTTTGCTACTGAGTTGCTTGAGCTGCTTCTATACTCTGGTTATTAATCCCTTGTCAGATTAGTAGTTTACAAATATTTTCCCCCATTCTGTGGGTTGTCTTTTCACTTTGTTGATTGTTTCCTTTGCTGTGAGAAGGTTTTTTAGCTTCATGTAATTCTAATTGTCTATTTTTGCTTTGGTTTTCTGTGCTTTTAGATCTTACACAAGCCCAGAACATCATCCTGGAGCATTTCCCCCATGTTTACTTCTAGTAGTTTTATAGTTTCATGTCTTAGATTCACATCTTTAATCCATTTAAAGTTTATTTTTCTATATGGAGAGACAGAGAGAGAGAAAGAGAGAGAGAGATTGAGTTTCATTCTTCTGCATAGTGTTGCCCAGTTTTCCCAGAATCATTTACTGAAAAGACTGTCCTTTCCCCATTGTAAATTCTTGGTACATTTGTTGAAGATGAGTTTGTTGCAAATGCATCAATTTATATTAGGGTTTTGTAATCTACTGCATTGGTCTATCTGTTTGTTTTTATGCCAGTACCATGCCATTTTGGTTACTATAGCTTTGTAATACATTTCAAAGTCAGGTAGTACAATGCCTCTAGCTTTGTCCTTTTTGCTCAGGATTGCTTTGGCTATTCAGGGTCTTTCATGATTCCATATAAATTTTAAGATCTTTTTCTTATTTATGTGAAGTATGTCATTGGTATTTTGTTAGGGACTGCATTGAATCCATAAATTGCTTTGGGTAGTACTGTCATTTTAACAATATTTATTCTTCCAATCCATGAACATGACATATCTTTTCATTTTCTAAATGTTCTCTTCTATTTCTTTCCTCAATGTTTTATAGTTTTCCTTGCACTTCTTTAGTTAGGTTGATTCCTGAATATTTTATATTTTTTGTAGCTGTTGTAAATGGGATTGCTTTATTGATTTCTCTTTCAGATTATTCACTGTTGGCATACACAAATGCTACTGATTTTTGTATATGCAAATATCTTTGATAAAAGTGACAATAACTGATTGTACAGGGAGAAATATGTCAAAATCATAGAGGCAGCCTGTGCATGACTGAAGCTGGGTAGCACTGCTATAGCCTTAACAACAATTGAATATTAATAGATGGGGGTCATGAGAGAGGTACTACCTGAAATATTATTGGTTTCAGGGTTTTGAGACTACACATTAATTGGGGCATACAGGAAGGTTCCTTGAGGGAGCCATCAAGAGAATTTATTGTCTTGACAGGTGAAGACTGGAGGAGGACTTTTGTTTTAGAAAATGGTAGTAACAAAAGAAAGAAAGAAAAATGTGGGTGTAGCATGAAGAGAAACATAGAAGATAATAACATTTGGAGAAAAGAGATATGGACAGAGGAAGACTAGAGCACATACCACATCAGTTTTGTAAGGATTAAATATGACTTGCCTGGGGGACTTTCAGATAGAAACATTTAGCAGTCGGTGGTGTGGGAGTGTAATTCTGTAGAGAAGATCTGTTGATAAACACTAGGAGTTATTCACATTAAATATTATCCTACTTTCCTGCCTCCTCTCCTTCCTTTTTCTTTTTCCAACAAATATTTACTGAACATTTAGATATAACAAGACTAATAAGATTCCTGCACTCACAAAGCTTTCCTTCTTGTAGGATGATACTAAGGAAATGCATGAGATCACTAAGAGAAGAGAATGTTTCAAGGACAGAGAAGTATGATGTTGACAATGATGATTATGAGAATGACAATGATGATGATGTTAACCCTTCTGTAGTGCCCAGCTTGGTTTTAAACACTTTTCCTTATTGCTACTTGCAGTGGTCTGCACACCAGCAGTATCAACATCACTTAGGAATAATAGAAACAGACTCCAAAGCTCCACCCCTGAATTACTGAATCAGAATTTGCATTTCATCCAGAATCCCATTTGATCTGCCTGCACATTAAAATATGGAAAACCCGGATTACATATTTTTATCAGTAGAACTTCATAAACCTAATATGGTAAACACTATTATTGACCCATTCTAAAGTTGAAGAAATTGAGGCATAAAGGGTTAAGGAACTTACCCACGGTCACACAGACAGTGACTGGCCAAACTCGGATTTAAAGCCATGCCATCTGGCTCAGACGTCTATGCTCAGAATCATTATGTAATTCTGTCCTTCAGTGAGCATTAAAGTGGGTTAAACCCTTAAAGGATAGGAAGATTATGGAAGGATTCTAGGTAATTGATAGAGTAAGAAAAGAATTTGGAAGAAAACAAAAGCACAAGTGTTTAGGAATCAAAGATTTAAGTTTTTAAGAGAAACTTCATATACCACATAGCAGTCAAGAAAGAAGCAGCACAGGCAGAACAAAAACAAAGCACTTTGTCCCGGTGGTGCTTGTTTGTTAGAAGTCATGGTGAGCTCAGAACAGGGTGTTCTATATGTCAACTCATTAATCCAAGAAAAACAAAATGGTGGATGAAACTCTTACTGACCTGGGATATAAATGCCACTGACTTTGGCTCTTGACCTTTAAATCTTGGTGGATTTTGAATCACTCCTTCTGTATTTTGGTATATACTATCATTCTAAAACATTGTGGTTAATGAAATAAATCTTAAACAGATGTAAAAAAAAAAAAAAAAAAAAAAGAAAGAAAAAGAAAAAAAAGAAGTCAAATCCCTTGGAGTTGCCAGTCGAGAAGTTATTAGTGATGTCTAAGAGATGAATGTGGGAGAAAGTCTGGCTGCAAAGCAAAGAGGTAGCACTGCAGTGGCAGTGATGAGTGAAAACTTTTTGTTTATAAGAGAGTTACCTGCCTCAACAGCAAATAGAAGCAACTGACAAAGCATGGAGAATCAGCCTTGCAGAACATGAATATTTTCCCTTCCTTGTAAGCTCAAACCCTACCCCCTAAGGTTCACTGCCCTTCTAAGACAGCTTCAGAGCTGCATTTTCTCTCTCCAGTTTGCATACACAAATGTCAAGCTGAACATCGAAGTTAAACGGATTTTTCATTGGTGTTCAAGTATTGCATGGATAAAATGAAAGAGGGAAATATAATCTGCTTCTGTCACAAATCCACCTTAGTAAATGTGTGGAGAAAGTATGTTTTCAGCAACTTTCTGATATATTTCAACTTTAAAATATTTTATATTATAGCTACTCTACACACTTTTGTCCTCTTCCTGACTCCAAGTTTCAATATGCTTTTCATTCAAGGAAAAGTGAGATGAAAGTGATTGTGCATCACCATTCATTTCTGTGCTTTCTTCATTTGTGAATTTACCATGTATGTACGACATACAACTCTGGTTTTCTAAAGTTAATTTTGGAGATTTTTACGTTTCTTCTCCTTTGCATGTAAGCATGCTAATTTCTGAGGAAAATATTTCTGACATTAGGGTGTTTTACACTACAAAATGCTGTTTAAACGCTGCTTTCATTTTGTAAAGAGCAAAATCACAAGAAGCCCTCTAGAAATTATCATTCATTGGTACAAGAAAACAGTAAAACAAAGTATTTTGTGGGTATGATGCTGTGTTTCTAAAATCAGCATTTTCCAGTGAAAATTTCTTTAATATCTATAGACAATGAGAGATTGAGAGTTGAAGCAAGTTACTCAATATGAGTAACTTAGATGCATCCCCAAATACTTCATTCCTTGTTTCATGCCGAAACTGTCAGCGTATTTTCCTTCAGCTCCTTTCATGAAAACCAGGGGTGGGAAAATCATGCTTTGTTGAGCAAATCTGGCCTGCCACCTGTTTTTGTAAATAAACTTTTATTGAACACAGCCACACTTGTCTCTTTATATATTGTCTATGGCTGTGTTTGCACTACAACAGCAGATTTGAATAGTTATGACAGAGACCTTACTATCAATACAGCCCAAAATATTTGTATCTGACCCTTTATAGAAAAAGTTGGCCAGCCCCCAGTGTAGGCAACATATATTAAACACGGCAGAGAGGGCAGAGAGGGGCACTGGCTATAAGATTTTCTTTGCTTTGCCTTATCTAAAATATGAACTAAACATTGTAACAAAATAGTGTCTTAACAGTCCCATTTACCTCAGATTCCTTTTAGAGAACCAATGAAATGATAACAAGGACATACAAAGATAACTCATCTATAAAAGCACAGAAAAAAAGAAGTATGCAATCAGCAAACCAGAAATGTTGACTAATTTCTGGAAGATAGCAGTTAGATAGGCCTTATGGACGCATAAATCAGATCAGAGAAAATAGTCAAAAGAGGCTGCAGTGAAGGTGTACATACTGCTTTCTGGTGGACCTCCCCCTCATATCCTTGGAATCAGCAGGTACAGAGAGTACAAGTGGACTGGGGCTGAGAATTAGGATAATTAGTCAAAGGATTTCCTATGTACAGCTGGAGCTGGTCAGTGCCTTCAATTTCATATTCTGTTCAGTTGGCGGTAGCAACGAATCTCAAGCTTCAGGTAGGCTTTCTAATGAGAAAGATTCATCAGTAAGGGGACCATTTGTGTGTATTTTAGGACTAGTGACAGGTAGAAAGCCAGGTAGAAAGTCACTGGATCAGTGCAGTTAAAAGGAAGAGCACCTGCACCAGAAGATGGAAATAGACTCAAGTATGTTTTTCCACATAGGGGATCTCTGACACTTGCGACTGCTCTGAATCTTTTGAGCACTCTGCTTTTGATGGTTCTCCACACTGTGAATACTGCTACCTGAAGTACAATTTTTAAAGTCTTTATTTTCTAGTCTCCATTGCAACTAGAATGAAGATAGGTAATGTTAGTTCCCCCAACCAGTTGTATCCATACAAGACTTTGATCTGGAAGTGACCCACATAAGCAGCAGACTGGGCAGAGGGCATCTGTTCTGTTGCTGTGGGAGGCAGCAGAGGGAGAGAGGTTCTAGGGAACAAGCGACTTTTTTGTGACTTCCCTAGTTGGGTCAGTTCTTCAGTGAGGTTCTGTCAACTTTTTTTTTTTTTTTTTATCTGACAGTTTCTTCTAGAAACAAATCCTCCAATTCTCTCAATAGTTGGGTGAATTATTTAACACCTTTTAATAAATTCCTTTCTGATTTAACTAACTGAAGTGAGTTTTTTCTTTCGCACCTAAGAATTGTAATGAATAATACCTCAAAAGAAAATGTTCTTTAGCTTGCTAACAGCAGTGGTGCTGGGCCTGACAATATACTTCCTGTCCACATAGTCTAAAGGGAAATCCGCACACTGACAGGTTCCTTATTTGATATAGAATTGGTCTTCTATTTCAGAATATAAAGCTTTTGGACAAACAGTGCACAGCTGTACCTGAAATGCAGACCAGTCTTTACACTAACCAATGTATTCTTCATTTATAATTATGAATAGGTAACAAAGGTTCACTTAGTATTTGAAGAAAATTCACAAACTCAAAGAGAAAAACAAAAGTAGGCAATAGAAACATTGACCTAGAAGATAGTAAATGTAATGTAAAAAATAAACACAAGAAACTTTAAAAACAAAACAACAAAAAAAGCTATTTCTTTCCTTAGAGAAATCTGAGGAAATAGTCATCTATAACAAGGTGACTATTAAAAAGAATCACTTAAAAGAATAAAGGAGATCCTGAAAATGAATAAAATGATCACAAAATAACAGATCAACTAGAGACTGAATAACGGAATAGACACAGCTGAAGGACATGTTAGTAACAGGTAACATAAATTCAAAGAAAATTAGAACATAGTCGAAAAAGATAAAGAAAAGGGAAATATTAGAGAAATATTTAGAGACATGGTAGATAGATTCAGAATATCCAAAATCTAATTTAAAATTATTCAAAGAGAAGTGAATGAAGAAAATGAACAAAGAGAAAATTCATCTCAACTCTTCAAAATCAACGAGAAAATTTTGGCCATATACTTCTTGATAAGATGTTAGCACTCTGCTAGAAGAAATGTCCTAAATTTTCATTGGAAAAAAAAAAAAAAAAAAAAAAAAAAAGGACGATGTTATCTATAAAGGAATAAGCAAGAGAAATGGCAATTAAAATTCTTTCTCATTATTCAACATTTAGTTAGGGGAAAAAAGGGAAGCCAATAAAACACCGATCTATTCATTGAGAGTACATGGAGAATCTGAAAATTTATTTTCCTCTTTTCTTTCTTCATAGTTTCTTAAAAAAACTTAAATTGACTACTTTAGCAAACAGAAAATATAGGAGAGAGAAGTTATGATATCTCAAAACGATGGAATTACTTTAGAAAGAAATTTAAAAATAAAAACAACAAAGACAGAATGCTTGAACATAGCCTAAAAACACTAGGATTAATTTTAGATTACGGAAGTTGGGAAGTTTGTGTTAAAAACGAAGAACAGAGACTCCATTCCATGAGATTAGACATTCTACTTTTCATTTTGATCCTAAGATTAATATATTATTAATTACTATTATACTATTATAAATTCTATTTATAAAATTTTCAAAGTTTAATATCAACTTATGGATAAAGCCTTGAAGAATTATAATTACAGAACAAGATTTAACACACAGAATTTTCGACATGTTAAGCCTAGTAGTATCAGGTGAAAGAGGATGAGAGAAGGGTCGTGGAGGAACACTAACCTTCTTATATTATGTAATAGAACTGTCCAAAGTTTAGGATCAAGAAATAGAGGATTAAGTGTTTTAAAACAAAAATAATAATATTACTAACAAAATCAGGAAGTATGGGAGCTAAAGGAGGTGTTAGAATTATAACTCTGCTAAATTCTCAATTTTTCTTAACATGAAGTCAACAGATACTATATAAAGGTGATAAACAAACATAGAAACTAGTATAACATATTAAATTTTTAGATTAACCACCAAGGAGACTCTGGACAGATTTAAACACAATTGTCTCTAAAATGTGGCACTAGGAATGGAAAGGTGAAGAAACTAAAAGCTTTTGGGCTTTTAAATACATAACTTTCTATGTAGTTGGAATATTTTATACTATGTGCATACTTTATAATTGAAGTAAAGTATTAAAGTAAAATAAACATCACATTTGTGAAGATACCCAGAATTAGATTTGGATCTTACAAAGTATAAAAATTATTTAAAAAATAGGTTTTTTTTTTTCAAGATGACTGATTAGAGGCATTGCTAGCATAACTCTCCCACTTAAAAGGACAAAATATTGTGCAGAGATTCACATTATGAACTTTTTATCCAAAAGTGACACAGGAACGTACAGGAAAACCAAAGGAATCTACAGACACTTTGAAGGAAGCAGGAGGCTGCAGCGTATGCTGTGAGTCAGGCTAAAGACTGTGAGTCCTCGGAGTGTGAGAGGGGGACTCTGCCTTCAGGATACACGCACCCACCAGGGACCCGGAAAGTCCACGCTACGGGGGAAGGCCATAACCCTACTCAGCACAGGAACCGGCTTGGGGAGGGTCTTGGAATATAAAAGCAGGAGCAGTAGCGGGCAGACCCTTGCATGCACTCCCAGATGCCAGCATGGACTGAGGGCAGCCATTCCTTATGGTTCTTCACGGGGACCCTGCAGAGGACAGCCAAAACATTCAGGTAGTGGTTGCAGGTTGAAAGAAACCCCCAATAGGGTTTCATGCTATAACCTTGAGTGAGGGCTAATTCCTTTGGCCAGGCCCAGGGCAAGGGAGAGTGAAAAGGGGCAAAAGTGCAGGAGTTGCAACTGCATTAGCCAGGCACCCAGCTTTGCAACCAACAGGGAGGGGAAGGCAGGTGGCCTGAAAGCTCTGTTGCTATCTCCACTAGGAAAGCTTATGACTCCAGGCAATTGGGAGTTCTGATTAGAGGCTGACTAGAACTCAGCTTGCTGCTGCCAGTGGAGCACTGTGAGAGTGAACTGGCCTCACCAAGTGTGTGGGAACTGTGTGGAGCCTGTGTGGGGCTTACCACTGCCTGCTACTCCCCACTCCTTGTGCCAATTCTTCTATGCAATAGAGGCAGCAATGTTCCCCTCTGGAACATCAACCCAGTGACCTGAGAACCACTCCAATCCCCCAACACACACAGGGGCTGCTGCTTGCCCTCCTGTGGAGACTCAGAGCTCTGCCTGACCCAGACCCCATCTGGCTTTGCCCTGCCACCTCCCTTGGTAGCTTAACACAAAGGATAGAATCTCTCAGGAGCTACATGGCTCTGACTGTCGCCTTAGAAAACAGAGGGCCTGTCCTGTGCAATATAAGGCAAGCAAAAATCCCACTGCTACCACAGCTGGGGCTCTTTTGAAAGGGCCACCTCCTGGCTGGAGGCCAATGAACACAGTCCATTGTAGTATCTCCTGAAAGAATAACACTGTCCCCAGGAAGGAGAAAACAGCAGCACACTGCTTGTACCACTGTCGCTGCTTGTGTCAGCTGTCACCACTGCTTGTACCAGTCTGGTTAACCAGGAGGTCCTGAGTCTGTCCATGTGACAAGTTCATTACTAATATAATCAGCATTCAAGAAAGCCAACACACTAAGGCTATCAATAAGCAACAAATTTCAGAGACTACATCACTCCCCTGCCATCCCCATTAGAGCTGGTGCTGCTACCTACTGCTGGGAAACTTGAGGACAGGTCACATCACCAGATCAGTTGCAGACTTTTCCTAGTGTGAGCCTGGAGTGTGGCAACTTCAGTTAGACCCAGAGGAGCAACAACACTCACAGCAGTCTAACTACTAGGGATGCCCACTCCTAGGGGAAGAGGGAGTTAACTACATCAAGGGAACATCTTGTGGGACAAAGGAATCCGGATGGCAGGCCTTCAGCACCAGATCCTTCCACTGGTAGGAAGCTTCTTTTAGCAGAGGCACAGTTGGGCTAAGTAGGGAAAGTCTTCAGCTCTGTCCCAACAGTCAGACATTCCTGCTGTGTGTGAAAGGTCTTGGAGAAGAAGACCTGCTTGTCCCTGCTTGTCCACCACTTTTGGCACAGTTGGGGATTTTCCCACAGGAGCTCAGCAAGGGTGCAACCATAGACAACCTTTCTGGAACATGTCAGGGTGACTGCATTCCCACAGGAGGAGCACCCTCCAAGTTCAAGCTTACCCGAGAAACAGTCACAGTTCCTCTGTACTTGGAACATCAACATTCCTACAGAAGAAAAGAGGAGCCTGTCTGATCTGAATAGCCAGAGCTCTGGGACACGAGTGTGTCTGTGAGGTGGATAACTTTCCTGCTTACCTGGAAGGGGAACTGAGGTAGCTCCAACCCTTCTCTCTGATACGACCTCAGTGCAACTCACCGAGAGCTCCTCTAGCCACCTCTGTCAAGGCTGGGACTTCATTTACCCATCTGCTTTAGCCACAGTTGGTTCCTACACAGGGACAACTGCCCTACTGGCCTGAAGACTAAACCATCAAACAGTAAATACAATGGAGGGGGAAAATAAATAAATAAAAAAGTACACACCACTAAGGAATGAGATAAGCTTTAAAAAACCTACCATTCCAACCCACAGGAGATAGTGTACTTGCTCATACATCAAGTACATGGATTGCTACCACAACCAGCATATGGGAAAGCCATCATACGAAGACTCTATAACCAAGGAACTCTACAAAGTCTTCACCCCTGAAAGCACCAAGAACCAAATTAGGCTATAATTAACTATAAGTATTAAAGTATCACCTTTAACGGAAAATCAATTTAAAACAAACAAAAAAACAAAAAAGGAAACAGTCAAATCAAACATAAATTCAAGAATAATTAGAAGAAATAGTCTATCCAAATGAGAAGGAAAAAAAAAAAAAAAAACCTGGTTATATGACAAAACAGGGTGCTATAACACCCTCAAAAGATCACACTAGCTCTCCAGCAATGAACCCAAACCAAGATGAAATCTTTGAAATGCCAAACAAGAAATTCAGAAGATCAATTATTAAGTTACTCAAGGAGGTATCAGAAACAGGCGAAAACCATCATAAGGAAAATTTTAAAAGCGGTTTGAAAAATGAATGAAAATTTTCTAGAGAGCTAGATATCATCAAGAAAACCAGTTTGAAGTTCTGGAAATGAAAACATACTGAGGAAATTACAAAATGTAGTGGAACATGTTAAGAATAGACTAGAACAAGTGGAGGAGAGAATTTTGAGCTCAAATACAGGCTTTTGAATTAATACAATCAGACAAAAATAAATAAAAAGGAATCAAAAGAAATGAACAAAGTCTCTAAGAAATATGTAGTTATGTAAAATGGCCAAACCTAAGAATAATTGATGTTCCTGAGGGAGAAGAAAAAAATAAGTCTAGAAAACTTATTTGAGAGACTAATTGAGGAAAACTTCCCTGCTCTGGCTAGAGATCTAGGCATCAAAATCCAAGAAACTTACAGAACTCCTGGAAAATTCACTGTAGAAAGATCTTCACCAAAGCATATACTCATGAGGCTATCTAAAGTCAACATAAAGGAAAGAATTCTAAGAGCAGTAAGACAAAAATACCAGGAAACTTACAAAGGAAAACCTATCAGACTAACCACAGACTTCTCAGAAGAAACTTTACAATCTAGAAGGGAGTTGGGTCCTATCTTCATAAACAGATCAACTGTCTACCAAGAATTTTATATCTGCAAAGCTAACTTTCATAAGTAAAGGAGAAATAAAGCTATTTTCAGACAAACAAATGTTGAGAGAAATTGTCACTACCAAACCAGCATTATAAGAAATGCTAAAATAAGTTATAAACCTTGAAACAAAAGCCTGATGTGCACCAAACTAGAACCTCTTGAAAGCTCAAATCTCACATAACAATAAACAATAACCAATAAGATGGTCACTATATAATAGTGAAAGGATCAATTCAACAAGAAGATATTGCAATCCTAAATGTATATGCTCCAAACACTGGAACTCCCAGATTAATAAAACAATTACTACTAGACCTAAAAAAATGAGACAGACAGCAAAACAATAATAGTGGAAGACTTCAGTACACCACTGGAAGAACTAGATAGATCTTTGAGACACAAAGGCAACAGAGACACATTAGACTTAAGTGACACACTAGAACAAATGAACCTAACAGATATTTACAGAACATTCCACCAAGATCTGCAGAATATACATTCTTCTCATCAGCACATGGAACATTCTTTAAGACAGACCATAGGATAAGTCACAAAATAAGTCTCAACAAATATTTTAAAATTGAAATTATATCAAGTATCTTCTCAGACCACAGTAGAATAAAACTAGAATCAACTGCAAAAGGAACCCTTAAAACTATACAAATATACATGGAAATTAATCTGCTCTTGCATGATATCTGGGCTAACAATGAAACCAAGATAGAAATTAAATAATTCTTTGAATTGAATTATGATAATGACATAAGTTATCAAAACCTCAGGGACACAGCAAAAGTGGTGCTAAGAGGAATGTTTATAGCACTAAATGCCTACATCAAAAAGTCTCAAAGAGGACAGATTGACAACCTAATGCCACACCTTAAGGAACTGGAGAAACAAGAACTAAACAGAAAGATTGAAGAAAAAAAGAAAGAACAAAATTAGAACAGAACTAAATGAAATTGAAACAAACAAACAAAAATACAGAAGATCAATGAAGCAAAAAGCTGGTTCTTTGAAAAAATAAACAAAATCAATAGACCATTAACTAGATTAACCAAGAAGAGAAGAGAAAAGATCCAAATAAGCTCAATTAGAAATGAAACTGAAGAAATTATGGCCAGCACCACAGAAATACCAAAGGTCATTCAAGACTGCTATCAACCTTTATGTGCACAAACTCGAAAACCTAGAGAAAATACCCAAATTCCCAGAAACGTACAACCTTCTTAGTTAAAACAGAAAGAAACATAAGCCTGAACAGACCAATAACAAGCAGGAAGATTGAAACAGTAGTTTCAAAATTGCCGGTAAAAAAAGCCCAGGACCAGATAGATTCATAGCTGAATTATTCCAGACATTCAAAGAAAAATTGCAACCAATCGTACTGAAATTAGATTGAGAAAGAAGGAATCCCTCCTAAATCATTCTTAGAAGCTAGGATCACCCTAGTACCAAAACCAGGAAAGGGCACACACAGAAAAGAAAAACTACCAATTTCCCTGATGAACATAGATGCAAAAATCTTCACCAAAATACTAGCTAACCAAATCCAACAGCACATAAAAAAACATAACGCATAATGATCAAATGGGGTTCATCCCAGCGATGCAGGGATGGTTTAAAATAAGCAAGTTAATAAATGTGATACATAACATAAACAGAATTATAAGCAAAAGCCATATAATCATCTCAATTGATGTAGAAAAAGCATTTACTGAAATCCAGCATCACTTTGTGATAAAACTCTTAACAAACTAGGCATAGAAGGGACCTATCTCAAAAGAATAAAAGCCATATATGATAAACTCCCACAGTAAACATTACACTGAATGTTGAATAGTTGAATGCATTCCACCTAAGAACAGGAACAAGATAGTCGTGCCCACTTTCACCATTCCTATTCAACATAGTTCTGGAAGTCCTAGCCAGGTCAATTAGTCAAAAGAAGGAAAGAAAAATCATCCAAACTGGAAAAAAGGAAGTCAGACTATCACTATTTGCAGATAATATGATTGTATACTTAGAATACTCTAAAACTCCTCAAAAGACTCTTAGATTTGATAAACAAATTCGGTTAAATCTCAAATCACAAAATCAATGTACTGATATGTACACATATCAGTAACACTGCTATCCACCAACAATGACCAAGCCGAGAATCAAATCAAGAACTCTTTAAAAAAAAAAAAAAAAACAGCTGAAAAACAAAACTAAACACCTAGGAATATGCTTAACCAAGAAAGTAAAAGATCTCTTCAAGGAGACATACAAAATGCTGTTGAAAGGAATAATAGATGACACAAACAATCCCATGCTCATGGATTGAAAGAATCAATATTATGAAAATGGCCAAACTGCCCAAAGCAATCTATAAACTTAATGCAATTCCTATCAAAAGACTAACATTATTCTTCACAGAATTAGAAAAAAAAAAAAAAAAAAAAAAAACACTCCTAAAATTCCTATGGAAGCACAAAAGAGCCCAAATAGCCAAAGCAATCCTAAGCAAAATGAACAAATCTGGAGGTATCACATTATGAGACTTCAAGTAATACTGCAAGGCTACAGTTACCAAAACAGCATGGTACTGGCATAAAAGTAGGCAAGTAGACTAGTTGAACAGACTACAGAACCCAGAAATGAAGCCAAATACGTCCAGCCAGCTGATTTGCAACAAGGCACACAAAAACATAAACTCGGTAATGGACTCCCTATTTAATAAATGGTGCTGGGAAAACTGGCTAGTCATATGTAGAAGAATGAAACTGGGTTCCTATATCTCTCACTTTATACAAAAATCAACTCAAGATGGATCAAAACCTTAAATATAGGACCTGAAACTATAAAAATTTTAGTAGACAACATTGCAAAACTCTTCTAGAAATAAGTCTAGGCAAGAATTTATGACTAAGACCCCAAAACAAATACAAGAAAATAAAATAAATAAATGGGACCTAATTAAACTAAAATCTTCTGTACTGCAAAATAAATAATCAGGAGAGTAAACAGACAACCCACAGAATGAAAGAAAATATTTGTAAACTACTCATTTGACAAAGGAATATACAGAATATAATATATAGAATACATATACAATATACAGAATATACAAGGAACTCAAATCAGCAAGAAAAAAATCAAATAATTTCATTAAAAAGTAGCAAATGACATGAATGGACACTTCTCAAAAGAAGATATACAAATGGTCAACAAAAAATATGAAAAAATGCTCAACAACACTAATCATCAGGAAAATGCAAATTAAAACCACAGTGAGATGCATACCACCCAGAATAGCTATTATTAAAAAGTCAAAAAACGATAGATGTTGGCACAGATACGATCAAAAGTAAAGCTTATACACTGCTGGTGGAAATATAAATTAGTACAACCTAATGGAAAACAGTATGGGGATTCCTTAAAGATCTTAAAGTAGATCTACTGTTGGATCCAGCAATCTTACTACTGGGTACCATCCTCCCCAAAAAAGAAGTCGTTATATGAAAAAGACTCTTGCACACATATTTTTATAGCATCACAATTCACAGTTGCAAAGATGTGGAACCAACCTAAGTGCTCATTGACTAATGAGTGGATAAAGAAAATGTGACATATATACACCATGGAATACTATTCAGCCATTAAAAGGAACACAATAATGTCTTTTGCAGCAACTTGGATGGAACTGGAGGCCATCATTCTAAGTGAAGTAACACAAGAGTGGAAAAACCAAAAACTGTGTGTTCTCACTTATAAGTGGGAGCTAAGCTATGAGTATGCAAAAGAATACAGTTATATAATAGATTTTAGAGACTCAAAGTGGGAGGAGGGAAAAGTAGGTTAGGAATAAAAAATACCTACACATTAGGTATAATGTACACTACTCAAATTACAGGTGCACTAAAAATCTCAGAATTCACCTCTATATAATTCATCCATATAACAAAAAACACTTGTACCTCAAAAGCTATTGAAATAGAAATTAAGAAAAATATTATGAAGAACAACACAAGTCCTTCTATTACATAAATTTGGCTATCAATCTGGAGATCATATTCCATGGGAATAACTCTGTCTAATAATTTGGATTTTCCATCCTCGACTTCCTCATCTCTGGTGACTTTTTTTCTCCTGTCACCCCATTCCTACAGTAAGGTCCTAGAATTTTTTTTTTTTTTTTTTTTTTTTTTTTTTTTTTTTTGAGATAGAGTCTCACTCTGTCGCCCAGGCTGGAGTGCAGTAGCATGATATTGGCTCACTGCAACCTCTGCCTCCTGGGTTCAAGCGATTCTTCTGCCTCAGCCTCCCGAGTAGCTAGGACTACAGGCACATGCCACCACGTCCAGTTACTTTTTGTATTTTTAGTAGAGATGGGGTTTCACCATATTGGCCAGGCTGGTCTCGAACTCCTGACCTCGTGATCCACCCGCCTTGGCTTCCCAAAGTGCTGAGATTACAGGCACGAGCCACTGTGCCCAGCTGATCCTAGACTTTTCAACACCTCAACCTGTTCAGTTTCCAGAGTGATTGATTCAATCATCTCACTTGCTGACAACAAATTTAAAAGAGGGATAGATGCACTCTATTTGTCTCTTTCCCCTTCTTGCTGATTGGAACAGAACACCATCTTGGCCTTGAAATGGAAGTCAAATGATGGAAAGCAGAGTGCCAAAACAGAGTGGGTCTGGGCTCTTAATAACTGTAGAAACACTGGACCAGCCCTGGATATAATATCAAGATATCTGAGAGAGAAACTGTATGTAAACCACTCCCATTTCAGTTCTAGGCCCAATGAAAATTCTAATTTGCTGATCTCACTATAAATTCCTCGTCATTAGTTCAAGTGGTTACCCAACACTGGCTGGCATACTTACCATTCTCTAAGTTCACTTTCCCATTCTCCACAACCATCCTTTACTGACGTCAAGGACTTGACCTTTCTTTCTCCCGATCTCCTACCCTTTCTCATTCCATATTAAATGTGTACTTCATGCTTCCTAAAAGACATAATTGATATTGTCATCAAATATACAAATGACCTAAATCTTTACTCATCTTTTCTTTTTCTTTCTAACAACCTTGGAGTAAGTGAGGCTTCTTCTAGCAGAGGCCACTCCCTGTATGGGTATCCAGATACTAACATTTCTACCACCTCAGTTATCTCCTCCTACTTGCATTTTCAGCCTCTCCCTCTCTGCTAGATTTCTGAAAACAGCATTTTAATTTTCTATAATTGATCTCAAGCAAAGGAAAGAAGAACTCCCTGAATGCACCTTCATTTCTACTGACTATTCTATCTTCCTTGCATATTCAACTGCTTGTAAGTATTATCTACACACACCTTTGATGACTTTCCCATCTGCCATTAACTAGACACTTCTTTACTCAGAACCCTGAGAACAGGGTTCTCAATAAGAAAACATGCACTTGAAATTTTTTAGAAAACCATTTAAAACAGCCCTTGTGTTAATGCTGATATCAAAAAAATGAAAGGTCACAAACATCCTCCAATGGACCTTTTAAAAAATCTTAAACTTACTTGACCTTACATGATCATATTTCTCTTGATTTTTGTGACAACAAATTCTCCTGGCTTTTTTCCTATCTCTCAGTCCCATCGTTTTTCATTTCCTTTACCAACTAAGCTCTTTATACTTTGAAACCTTCAAATTCTTAACCTCCTCAGTAACTCTGTGTATGGTGATCACCTCCCTGAAATGACCTTTCCTCTTTTCTTTGCAAGGTTAACTTTTCCTCATCCTCCAGGTGTCACTGAAATATTACTGCCTCACAAAGAACTTGGATTTTAAAACTCTTTGCCACATTGTCTTTTAATGTTTCTGTCTTTTGTAATTAGATATTCATTTCTGATACTGTCTCCGCCAAGGTTTATACTCTACCACAAACTCTGTAAGGTCAGGGTTCATGTCAGTTTATTCATCATTCTTTTTGAGTAGCCTGACACATGGGAGAGGTTCTGTAAGTACGTGTGGAAAGAATGAATGAATAACTTAGGATGATGGAAATTTTCATTTACTTCATTATAATGCAAGTACAGAGAAAAGAGAGGGAATTTTCTTTAGGTATACTAGTGTTTTATTCATTTTCCATTGCTTTCTGCATCAAAAGTCAAGAAAGATGATTGAGCAGTGAACGGATTCAGACTTCTCTGTAATTTCCACTCAATTTTTCTGTAAGCCCAAAATTCATCTAAAATCAAAGTTAATTATTTTTTTAAAAGAAAGGCACCACAGTGAAGAGCACGGGCTACAGAGTCACACAGTCTAGATTTCAGTTCCAGCTCTGTCATTTAGGAGATTTGTGACTTCAGACAAGTTCCTTAAACTCTCCCTGAGAGTAGGATCATTTTTGTTTTATTTTGCTTTGTTTTAATGTTACTCACTGCTGTATCCATACACCTAGAACTATACCTCGCACATAGTATGAAATCAATAAACAGATGCCTCTCATTATTTTGAGGTACATTCCTTCAATACTTAATTGGAAGTTTTTAACATGAAGGAGTGTGAATTTTATTGAAAGTCTTTTCCGTATCTATTGAGATAATCATGTGGTTTTTGTCTTTAGTTCTGTGTATGTGATGAATCACGCTTATTGATTTGCATATCCTGAACCAACCTTGCATCCTGGGGATGAAGCCTATTTGATCATGGTGCATTAGCTTTTTGATGTGTTGCTGGATTCAGTTCGCAAATATTTTGTTGAGGATTTTTGTATCGATGTTATTTAAAGGTATTGGCCTATAGTTTTCATTTTTTGTTGTATCTCTGCCAGATTTTGGTATTAGGATGATGCTAGCCTTATAGGATGAGCTTGAAAGGAGCCCCTCCTCAATTTTTTGGGAATAGTTTCTGTAGGAATTATACCAGTTTTTCTTTGTACATCTGGCAGAATTCAGCTGTGAATTCATCAGGTCATGGGTCTTTTTTTTTTTATTGCTAGACTATTTATTACTGATTCAATTTCAGTGCTCATTTTGGTCTATTTAGGGAGTCAATTTCCTCCTGGCTCAATCTTGGGAGGGTGTATGTGTCTCGGAATTTATCCATCTCTTCTAGGTTTTCTAGTTTGTGCGCGTCGAGGTGTTCGTAGTAGTTTCTGATGCTTGTTTCTATTTCGGTGGGGTCAGTAGTAACATTCCCTTAATCATTTCTAATTGTGTTTATTTGGAACTTCTCTTTTATTTTCTTTATTGGTCTAGCTAGTGGCCTTTAAAATATTATTATTATTATTTGAGACAAAGTCTCGCTATTATCACCCAGGCTGGAGTACAATGACACAATCTTGGCTCACTGCAACCTCCGTCTCCCAGGTTGAAGCAATTCTCCTGCCTCAGCCTACCAAATAGCTGGGATTACAGGTGCCTGCTACCACACCCGGCTAATTTTGTATTTTAGTAGAGATAGGGTTTCACCATGTTGGCCAAGCTGGTCTTGAACTCCTGACCTCAGGTGATCCTGCTGTCTCAGCCCCAAAAGTACCAGAATTACAGGTGTGAGCCACGGTGCCTAGCTTGATTTTATTTTATTTCTCATTTTCTGCTAGCTTTGGGGATGGTTTGTTCCTGCTTCTCTAATTGTTTCAGTTGTGAAGTTAGGTTGTTAATGTGAGATATTTCTAGCAGTTTGATGTGGGTATTTAGTGCTATGAATTTCCCTTTTAAAACTGCCTTAGCTGTGTCCTACAGACTCTAGTATGTTGTAATTTTTTTTGTCACAATTCATTTTCATTCACAGAAAATAAATACTTATTCCAGTTTAAAAGTTGTCATACTTGAAGTTGCTAATTTAAAAAATGAATTTTAAATAATCACTTAATAATCCTGCTTTGACTAACACAATGAAATGTGGCTTAAAAAAAAGTATTCAGCACCATTTGCTCATAGGCCTCTAGAATTTGTTCTTAAAGTTTCTGGAAATTTCCTGTCTGTAAAGTACAGGAATTACCAAGCTACATGAGAAAGCTTCTCTGGGACAGGCAATGGGGAATTAAGCAGTCATCATAAAGGAATCAATGTACATTGCATATGGTGGTTTGGACTACAAAACTATCCCTTCTCCTCTACAGTAGCTCAGGAGAGACATGCTTCTAAGCACTGAGGTCTGTGGAGTCTCAGACTGTCATTTGCTGTTAAAATTGATCTTCCCGGCAATAACGGCAAATCTGTGGCACAGATGCTACGGGTCCTTAATGTCCTGTGATTTCAGTAAATTCAGTAAATAGTTTGGATCTACTTCAATTTATTCAGAAATGAAACATGTTTAATTAGGTTCACTGGCAGAGTAAGGGTATGCTGGTTTAGTATTCTTGTAAAATATGTATACTGTGTAAGTAAATCATAGTTTTTTTTATAAGATACATTCAAAATGCAATTTCAATTTCAGCTTCCAATGTCCTTTTTTCTTTTGTTAATTACACTTTAAGTTCTAAGGTACATGTGCACAACGTGCAGGTTTATTACATGTGTATATGCCATGTTGGTGTGCTGCACCTGTTAGCTCGTCATTTACATTAGGTAACACCTCCTAATGCTATCCCTCCTCCCTCCCCCCACCCCATGACAGGCCCCAGTGTATGATGTGTCCCCACCCTGTGTCCAAGTGTTCTCATTGGTCAATTCCGACCCTATGAGTAAGTTAACATTGTGGTGAGAGAGTGTTTTCTGTCCTTTGCGATAGTTGTGGCTGAGAATGAAGGTTTCCAGCTTCATTCCATGCTTGTCCCTACAAAGGACATGAACTCATGCTTTTATGGCTGCATAAGTGTTCTCAGGTTGTTGTATATTGTGACACAGTTTTCTTAAATCTAGTTATGAATTGATAGACAGTCTGGGTTGGTTCCAAGTCTTAGCTATTTGTGAATAGTGCTGCCATAAACATACGTTGTGCATGTGTTTCCTTTATAGCAGCATGATTTATAATCTTGAGTATATCCCAGTAATGGGTTTGGCTGTGGTCAATGGTATTGTCTGTTCTTAGATTCTTTGAGGAATACCGCACACTATTTCTCCTACAATGGTTTGAAACTAGTTAATCAAATCCCCATTCCAACATGTTAAATAGGTGTGTGCTATGTCCTCCATATCTTCTCCAGCACTTGTTTTTTCTCTGACTTTTTAATGATTCGCTCATTCTATAGGTGTATTGAGATGGTATCTCATTGTGGTTTTGGATTGCATTTCTCTTTGATGGTCAGTGATGATGAGGCTACTTTTCATGTGTCCTGTAGGCTGCATAATGTCTCTTTGGAGAGAATTGTCTGTTGCATGTTATTCGCTTTGCATATTTTTTGAATGGGTGTTCTTGTTTGATTTTTCCTTGAAAATTTGGCTTAGGTTCTGTTGTAGATGTTCTGGAATAGTCCTTCTGTCAGAATATGGGATATGGATGGGAAAAATTATAATTTCTCCCATTCTGTAGGTTTGCCTGTTCACGTCTGATTGGTTAGTTTTTTCTTTTGCTTTGTGCAGAAGCTCTTTTTTGTTTAATAGATCCCATTTGTCAAGTTTTTGGCTTTGTTGCTGCATTGCTTTTGGTGTTTTTAAACATGAAGTCGCTTGCCCCACTTGCTATGAACTTGAATGGTACTTGTGCCTAGGTTTTCTTCTAGGGCTTTTATGGTTTTTACCATCTAATCATTTAAATCTTTAAATCTATCCTTGAATTAATTTTGTAAAGATGTAAGGAAGTAGATCCAGTTTTCAGCTTTCTACGTATGGCTAACGCAGTTTTCCCAGCACGCATTTATTAAATAGGGAATTCCTTCCCGCATTTCTTAGTTTTTTGTTCTGTTTTTCTTCCAATTAGATCGATGATGGTGTAGACTGTGTGGCAATTATTTCCCGGTGGCCCGTCCTATTCTGTTCCAGGTTGGTTCTATATCTTCTGTTTTGGTACCCAGTTACGCTATGGCTTTTTGGTTATTCTGTTTTATGCTCTTGTATGTATAGTTTGAATGTGCCAGGTAGTTTGTGATGCGTCCCAGGCTGTTCTTTGGCTTAGAATGTCTTGGCAAATGTGGCTCTTTTTGGTTCCCATATGATAATTTATATTAGTATTTTTTTTTTCCCAATTCTGTGAGAAAGTGATTGATGCTTGATGTGGGATTGAAACTGAATTGAATTATAAATTACGCTTATGGCATATGGTCCCTTTTTACGATATTGATTTCTTCCTATCCATGAGCGTGGTATGTTCCTTCCATCTGTTAGTTTGTTTGCGCGTCTTTATTTTGTTGAGCAGTGGTTTGTAGTCCCCCGGCTTGAAGAGTGTCGCTTCAATTATCCCTTGTAAGTTTTTGGATTCCTGAATGGTGTTTTATTCTCTTGATAGCCAATGTGAATGGGATGGTCACTCATGATTTTGGGCTCTCTGTTTGTCTGTTATTGGTATTATAAATGCTTGTAATTTTTGCACATTGCGATTTTGTATCCTTGAGATTTTTTGGCTGAATATTGCTTATGCAGGCTTAAGGGAGATTTTGGGCTGAGGCGATGGATTTTTCTAAATATACAATCATGTCATCTGCAAACAGGGACAATTTTACTTTCTCTTTTCCTAATTGAATACCCTTTATTTCTTTTTCTTGCCTGATTGCCCTGGCTAAAACTTCCAACACTACGTTGAATAGGAGTGGTGAGAGAGGGCATCCCTGTCTTGTGCCAGGTTTCAAAGGGAATGCTTCTAGTTTTTGTCCATTCAGTATGATATTAGCTGTGGGTTTGTCACAAATAGCTCTTAATATTTTGAGATATGTCCCATCAATACCTAGTTTATTGAGAGTTTTTAGCATGAAGTGCTGTTGAATTTTGTCAAAGGCCTTTTCTGCGTCTATTGAGATAATCATGTGGTTTTGTCTTTCGTTCTGTTTATATGCTGGATTACGTTTATTGATTTGTGTATGTTGAACCAGCCTTGCATCCCAGGGATGAAGCCCACTTGATCATGGTGGGCTTGATCATGGATAAGCTCTGTGTTGCTTAAAGAACTTTTAAAAGCATGTGCCCATAAAGCCATTCAAGGAGAGGGAAGGAGTCCCCCTTCTCGTCATTCCTACTGTAGAGTTCCTATTGGAGCTGGGCCAGAAATTAGCACTACTAAATACTTCAGAAACGTCCAAAGTGTTAAAAAGTCTTTTATGCAAAAGAACGTCTTTCAGTGAATAGTAGTGCTCATCAGAATTTCCTAATAGCACAAAAACAAAGGCAAGTCTGTACATTTGATCAGATGTCAAAGTAATGGGAGGTAGACTATTATGTGAACCTTAGCCAGAGCTCCTCCTGGCTTCTTCCTATATACTGTCAACCAACTTGAGTAAAGTGGACTTTGTGAGAGAATAGTGTTTGATAGCCAGGGCCTCTTTCGGGCATTTCTTCTTAAATGGAATAAACCACAGATAAGGGAGTAGGGGAGATAATACAGGGAAGCTACTCTTTCCAGCTCAAAAGGAATTGATGAAGCTCATGTATGCATTCAGGAAGCCCATGGGATCTTCTAGCAAAGGATCATGGCTAATGTGGTCATCCAGAATCCACATCATGGACCATGACCGCTTTTCCTGTCCAGCTCCAAAACTCTGGATGGGATTTACAGGATCCAATGGCTCATAGATAAAAAAATCAATGGGGGTAGTTTCAGAGGCAAGAGCTCCCACTCAGCACCTTCTAAATTATTTCTCTGATTGATGAAGTACCGTAAGAGACTGTCAATGACTAAGTTCCCGTCATTATTGCAGCTATGGGATGGGACTGCCCACATACCCCATCCCACAGCTCACTCTCAGAGGGCCGAGTACATGGCCCAAAGACTGGGGTGAGACATCCAGAGAATACAAAGAAGTTTGTCAGCCACGTGAGGATAGGTGAGAGCACACCTCCAGCTTTAAGTAGCTTTTGGAGAAGGAGGGGATAGTGAGTATCAGGAAAGGTAACTCCATTTCACAGATGGATACTCTATGGAGATGGATACTCTATGGTAAGCCTACCAGATTGATTCGGCTTGTACTTTTAGGGGAGCTCTTGAGTAACAGTATCTCCATAGTCATGAGACAAAAGGTTGGTCCTGTGGTTCTGGAGCCCCAGATGACATAAAAGTGCTTCTATAATGCTAACCCGCTCAAATATGGAATAGTGATATGGTTGTGGTTTGTCACTGAAGCCAAAGTCTATGAAATCAAGTGAAATCAAAGTCTATGAAATCAAGCACTGATGAAACCTCAAAGTCAGACCTTCCTAAATCTTGTACCAATCATAGCTGGATGTTGGAAAGCTGTATAAAATCACAACTATCTCCAGACTTCCAACCACACCCACAGAGTCTTGGGAGAAGATATGCAGTCCCTCATAAGTGAAAAATTTGCCTGAAGACTTCCAACAGTGAAGGGCTGGGGAGACCTGAGGGGGTGGGATCTGCAGGTATGCTACAATAGGCATACGGCCAACAGCGCCACTCGGACGCACCACACCCTCATCCTGATTCAGGTAAGACCTGGACTATAGGACTCCATGTTTGGGAGAATCAGTTGTGCATGCTAGTATATTGTATTTTATATTTTATATTGTATTTTTGTTCTCATTATTTTCAAAGAACTTCTTGATTTCTGCCTTAATTTCATTATTTACCCAAAAGTCACTCAGGAGCATATTGTCTAATTTCCATCTAATTGTTTGGTTTTGAGCAATTTTTATAGTCGACTTCTATTTTTATTGTACTGTGGTCCTAGAGTGTGTTTGATAAGATTCTGGTTCTTTTTCATTTGTTGAGGATTGCTTTATGTCCAATTATGTGGTTGATTTTAGAGTACATGCCATGTGGTGATGAGGAGAATGTATACTGTGTTGTTTTTGGGTGATGAGTTCAATAAAGGTTACAGCCAACGGTACACTGATTAGGCAAAAACTAGCATCATTCGCCTTGAAAACCAGCACAAGACACGGATGCCCTCTTTCATCACTTTTATTCAACATAGTATTGAAAGTCCTAGCCATAGCAATCAGGTAAGAGAAATAAATAAAGGGCATCCAAATAGAAAGGGAGGAAGTCAAACTATCTGTTTGCAAATGACATGATTTTCTCGCTAGAAAACCCCATAGTATCAGCCCAAAAGCTCCTCCAGCTGAAAAACAACTTCAGCAAAGTTACAGGATACAAAATTAATGCACAAAAATCACTAACACTCCTATACACCAACAACAGCCAAACTGAGAGGCAAATCAGAAAGGCAATCTCATTCACAATTGCTACACACACACGCACACACACACACACACACACACACACACACACACACACCCTCCTAGGAATACAGCTAACCAAGGAGGTAAAAAAATCTCTACCATGAGAATTACAAAAGATTTCTCAAAGAAATCAGAGAAGTCACAAACAAATGGAAAAACATCCCATGCTCATGGATAATAAGAATCAGTATCATTAAAATAGATATACTGCCCAAAGCAATTTACAGATTCAATGCTATTCCTATCAAACTACCAGTGATATTCTTCACAGAACTATAAAAAATTATTTTAGAATTCATACAAAACCAAAAAAAGTCTGAATAGCCAAGACAATCCTAATCAAAAGGAACAAAGCCAGAGGCATCAAGCTATCTACTGTCAAACTATATTACAAGGCTACAGTAACCCAAAGAGCATGGAACTGGTACAGAAACAGGCACATAGACCAATGGAACAGAATAGAGAGCCCAGAAATAAGGCTGCACATGTAGGATCATCCTGTCTTCAACAAAGCTGACAAAAACAAGCAATGGGAAAAAGACTCCCAATTCAATAAATGGTGCTAAGATAACTGGCTAGCCATATGCAGAAGATTGAAGCTGGAGCCATTCCTTAAACCATGCACAAAAAGCAACTCAAGATAGATTAAAGGTTGTGTTGGCTCATGTCTGTAATCCCAGCACTTTGGGAGGCCAAGGAGGGCAGATCACTTGTGGTCAGGAGTTCAAGACCAGTCTGGCCAACATGGTGAAACTCTGGCTCCAAGAAAAATACAAAAATTAGGTGGGCGTGATAGCAGGTGCCTGTAATCCCAGTTACTCAGGAGGCTGAGGTATGAGAATTGTTTTAGCCTAGGAGGTGGAAGGTATAGTGAGCTGAGATAGTGCCACTACACTCCAGCCTGGGTGGCAGAGTGAGACTCTATCTCAAAAAATAAAATAAAATAAAAGATGGATTAAATATTTAAATGTAAAAACTCCAAATTATAAAAACCCTGGAAGACAACCTAGGCAATGCTATCCTGGACATAGAACAAACAAAGATTTCATTTCAAATATACCAAAAGCAATTGCAACAACAGCAAAAATTGGCAAGTAGGATCGGATTAAACTTAAGAGCTTCTATACTGCAAAAGGAACTATCAATAGAGTAAAGAGACAACACACAGAATGGGAGAAAATATTTCTAATCTATGCATCTGACAAAGGTCTAATATCTAGCATCTATAAAAAATAAATTTACAAGAGAAAAACAAACAACTCCATTGAAAAGTAGGCAAAGGACGTGAACAGACACTTCTCAAAATAAGACATACATGTAGCCAACAAACATATGAAATAAAGCTCAATATGACTGATCATTAGAGAAATGAAATTAAAGCCACAATGTGATACCATCTCTCACCAGTTAGAATGGATACTATTAAAAAGTCAAGAAAATAACAGATGCTGGTGAAATTGTGGAGAAAGGGGAACAGTTAAACACTGTTGGTTGGAGTGTAAACTAGTTCAATCATTGTGGAAAGCAGTATAGTGATTCCTCAAAGGGCTAAAAGCAGAACTAGCATTCAACCAGCAATTCCATTACTGGGTATATACCCAGAGGAATATAAATCATTCTACAATAAAGACACATTCCCAGGAATGTTCATTACAGAACTATTCACAATAGCAAAAACATGGAATCAACTTAAATGCAACCAATGACAGATCCACTAAAGAAAATGTGGTACATATACACGATGGAATACTATGCAGCCATAAATAAGAATGAGATAATGCCTTTTGTGGTAACAAGGATAGTGCTGGCGGCTGTTATCCTTAGCAAAGTAACACATGAACAGAAAACCAAATACCACATGTTCTCACTTACAAGTGGGAGATAAATGGTAAGAACTTATGAACACAAAGCACAAAACAACAGACACAAGGGTCTGCTTGAGGAGGGAGAGTGAAAAGAGGGAGAAGAACAGAAAAAAGATAACTATTGGTTACTAAGCTTAATACTTAGGTGATGAAATAATATGTACAGCAAACCCCTGTGACATGTGTTTACCTATTTAACAAATCTTCACATTTACCTCCAAATTCAAAAGTTAAAAGACATAAGTAAAATAACATTTCTATATACTGAATTATTTTAAAAACTCACTGAATACATAAATGAATACACTTTTCAAAAATCAACAAACAGGTCAAATTTTGCAACACAGTTTTGTTGCAAAATTGAGAGCTCCTTATTTACACAACTCACATCATTTCTCCATTTCCCAGATGAACAGCTAGCCTCTATGGCATCAGTACCCTTTGTTTTTATCTTAATATTTTCTCTAGTTCATGTTCTCAATGTTTCCATTTTTTTCTCCTTAAATCCAACAATGCAGATTTCCACATTCACCTAGAGTTTTCACCAAGAAGGTACTTCTTGTGAATAAAAATGGAAAAACATATTTTATGTCTTTATGGACAACTTTAACAGTTCAACTTACTTATGTTTATTGTGATTGAGTGAAATAATAAACAGACAAACACCAGCTGAGAGTGAACCACAGAGACCAAGTTTCCAACTTTCAGAAATTCTCAATACCATCCCAACTTAATATTTCTCAGGGAAAATAATTTACCAGCATTGTCTAGTAATTTCATATGTTTAACTTCCAGGAGTGCAAAGGAAAATAATTAACGTCTCTCTCTGGAAATCAGAAGGAATGGGATAGCTAACATGCAGGAGATTGCCAAGACCAAAAACATGTTCCACGAAACTTGGCCAAGGAATCAAAGTTGGCAAATAAATCAAAACATTCTTACTATGCAGGTTGGAATCATGTTGAATTCATGTCAACAAATCATAGTTCTCTAAGGTCTAGCTCAGCAAATTTGTGTTGTTTAAGAAAGAAAATCAGTGTGCTACAGAGGCCCAGTTATATTAAACGCCTTAAGCTTCATGCAGCACATGGTGAACATTTGTCCTGCTATTTCAAAGTTGAACAAGGTTTTTCAAGATTCTGCTTCTAAAATATACATAAATCAAACAACCAGAGGATACAATTCATTCTATTTTAAAATTTAACTCTTTTTTTGGAAGAAAAATAAAATAAAATCATTCGGTACAATTACCATAAGCTGCTAGCCTTATTTATCATCAACATCATCATCAACAAATACTTGTTGACTATACGTTATGCGCTAGGCATTTTGCTAACCTCTGAAGGGTCAGAAATATAATTTTTATCTATACTGCACCTGGCCTGGTCTATATCTAAAAATGATAAAATATAATTGAAAGAAAGGCAGCTGTTACTTGTCTATCATGTCAGACAGTCAGCAGTCATTCTGTCATCATTCATTCATTTTATAGTTCCTCCTATACCACTCTACACAGTGCTGGACATGTAGAAGTAAACAAAACAGATATGGTTTCAGCTTTCCTGGTGCTAGATATTCTACTATATACAGTATAAATATTAACTCACTCACTTTATTTGAGACTCAAGGTTATAACTATGAAAAAACCAGAAAACTGAGGCTTAAAGGAATGTTGCCTAAATAATGAATAGATATAACTTCAGATGTATCCCATTTCTTTTATTTAGGGTATCAAGTAATACTGAGAAAATAAAAGCAACACAAGAAGAAAGAAAACTTATCTGACACTGTTGACTGGGTAACGTAGCAGCTATACACTTATTAAAGCAGCTAAAAAAGCTCAATATTCACTTCCCCACCCAGCCACCCTAGTAGCTAGAAGTGGCCAGATGACATACACTCCTTTCTTTTTGAGATGGAGTCTCACTCTGTTGCCCAGGCTGGAGTGCAGTGGCACCATCTCAGCTCACTGCAAGCTGCACCTCCCGGGTTCATGCCATTCTCCTGCCTCAGCCTCCCGAGTAGCTGAGACGACAGGCACCCGCCACCACGCCCAAACAATTTTTTTTTTTTTTTTTTTTGGTATTTTTAGTAGAGATGGGGTTTCACAATGTTAGTCCAGATGGTCTTGATGTCCTGACCTCGTGATCTGCCTTCCTCGGCCTCCCAAAGTGCTGGGATTACAGGCGTGAGGCACTACGCCCAACCGACACACTCCTTTCTAATAAAACACGGCAGACGTCTGGTAAGGATGTCTGACAGTGTTCTGTGTTTACAATGAATAGAACAGGAGCAGTATATATTTTCCCTTCATCTTTCCCTGGGCACAGATAAAGGTAGAGCAGTCCCTATGTCATAAACAGAAAACTAAGATATTAAAGATAGAAAGCCCCTAGATGACATCATCAATCCCCTGCATCAGGCTTGTTCTACTATCCTTCCACTTTTTGTCACATGAAATTTTAAAAAAACGAAAGAAAGAAAACTTATTTGAAATACATGCTTACTTATCAGTAATCTATTGTTGTAACCTATAGTCCCAAAACTTAATGGCTTTAGTTGCATTAATTAACACATGACCAGCAATTTGGGCTGGGTTCAGCTGGTGGTTCTTCTGCTTGTCTTGCCTTGGTTCATTCATATGGCTTTCCTCAACTGGCAGCTCAACTGAGGCATGATGTTACAAAATGACCCTGCCTTCTTGTCTGGAGGTTGATGGTGGTTATCAGTTGGGATATGTGTCTTCAGCATTTTAGCCTGTGCTTCTTCACATGGTGCCAATGCTACAAGAGAGTTGGTCACAATACACCAGTCCTATTTGAGCCTTTGCTTGTGTCGCACTTGTTAATGTCTTATTGACTACAGCAAGTCATAAGGCCAAGTTTGGAGTAAACATGGGAGTGAGTTACACAAGCATGTGAAGACAGGGAGGTGTGACACATTGGGAACAATTACTCTAATAATTTACCACTTATATTAATGTTATTTACCTCCTTCTCTTTAACCAATTTTTATGTCCTATGCAACAAATGAATATAACTTCTGAAAATACTCTATCTCAGATATGACCTATTTTATTCTGAATTATCTTTTGATATTTCAAATTTTATTTTCTCATATGTCTATGGACTAGATAATATACATCTATTTTACTATTTGATAATGTGGCTAAGATATGTAAAAGGAAGAGCAAATCCTATTGTCAGCTAGAGTTACTGATCACTGAGGACCTCCTCACTCTGTAGGCAGTTTTGAGCTGCTTGCAGATAACTAGCATCTCATTATAGATAGCTGAGATAGAATAACAATGGACAACAGCAGGTAAAACTGCCCAAGGATTTGGAGGTCAGATACAAATTGTAGTAAGTGGGTCAAGATATGTAAGCAGTTGCTTAATAGCACTGTCTCTATTGCATTAATAATGGGTAAATATCCTGTTTCATAAATGTAAACAATTTGTATTGCAGTGTCATTATTTGTGTACTTTAAAAGGGATAAATGAAACATCATATGTACATTTAACTAATAGAAATCCTACATTCTGGTAAACATTTAAAAATGTATCAGTGACTTGTTCATGCCATCATTCACTCATTGGGTGTATGACTCAGTGTCAGGTAAGTCAAAAGATATAAATCTTCCATGGCTTAGCTCATGCTGCAGTGAAAGTGACATTCAGAGCATGAAGGTCTTGAAATTAAAGATGATTTTTTTAAAAGAAGAAATATTTTGGGGTGAGATTTTTTTCATTATACACTAACTTTAAGATGCCTGTGCAAAATGTAATTCCAATGTGAAAACATGCATAGAATTGTAGTTATCACCGAAGTGTTCTAAAATTCCACTGGATTTTATTTAGAATAAAAGCCATTTTTTTCCGTAAATATTTCACGTGATTCTCTGTAAACAGATATTTTAGCAGCCAGGATATTGTTAGTGCCACTACTACCATTAACTTCACTTTCAACCCAAATGAATTTATTTTGTGTGGAGTAAGAAGAGTTGATTAAAGATGAACATGGAGAAAGCATCTACTGCTAACATTTTCCTAGCATTCAATTAAAACACTGGAAATGCAGGGAAAATTCCTATACAAATCTTTAATAATATAAAAAGAGACATACTACATTTGTCTCACACAAATGCTAATTTTTAGCCCCTATGGCAAGGTCTGTGATTGTCTCCATATGTTTCTACAATAAGAGACATATCAAGATTCCTATGGATCCATTTCTTTTATCCAACTTGTCTTCCTCCCAGCCTCTAGCTGTGCCTCTTCTAAATTCTCTAGCCTTCAAGAAGCAAGTACAAGAGGTGGTTCAGTTTCTCAGATATAATTTCCTCTCTTTCTCTCTAAAACCAATGACATGGTCAGCTTTCCAGACATTATAGGGTAAAATGAGACTCTAAATTTGTTTTTGAGAGTATTTAAATTGGCCAGGGAGTCACTTTGGAATGTGTGCTAACATTCAGACTAACTTTCTAAATAACATCTTTTCAAAGTCTGACAAGCAGATATTAATGATTGCCTCTCAGTCCTAAACTTCCAAGTTAATAATTTTACCATTTAAGAAATTATATGGAATCACAGTAAACACAATAAAAAATGCCAAGGAACAGACAGAAAATGTTTTTCAAAATGGATGTAATTTCCATCAATAGAGTATAACCACTGGTCAGATGAAAATCACTTTCCAATACAGTGTATTGGCAAATGTCATTTTTCCAGGACAATCTGTTTTCTTCAAATCATTTATCAAAAAGTTACTGAAAGTCACACATCTGCCTATTCAACATTAGAGGAAAATCATATTTTGTTTAATGTCATATGTAAGCATGATAAAGTTTGAATAATGAAAGATAAAGCAAAAGACCCAAAGAAAAATCTCTATCACAGGGATGACTAATTTCATTACTCTTATTTCTATTACAAAGTATTTTCAGAAGAAAGGAAAAGTTGTTGAAACTGCTGTAACCTTTTTAAAGAGAAACATTAATATAATACGGCTGTTCCCAAAGCAAGAAAATAATCTTCCTCTATAGAACAAGAAACAAAATTGTCTTTTTAATTTTTTATCTAGTAGGCTTTGGTTGAATTAACTTAAACTTCAGGTGCTCCTGCCTGAAAACTGAGAAATTGGTAAATAAGTCGAATGGAAACTTAGGAAATCTGTGCCAGAAATAAGATGCTCGACTCATCTAAGACTGTGTAAGAGCACATTTTAAAAAAAACACTTGGCAAATTGAAATAACATGAGGAAATGGTGAAACTTTCTACACTACTCTGGGTGAAACACAAAATTAAAGGAGGGAGAACTTCTATTCAGTTGTGGAGAATAGGGATATAAGGACTTTCCTTTTAACAAAACACATTTTTGTTTCTCATACGATGATGAAAAGTACAAATTATTGCCTATGTTTGGCATGACATTCAAATCAATGTGAACTATTTCCCATGTTCAAACCGCACAAAAATATTTAGCTTCTGACCATAAACGTGTGCAGTTACTGCCAGGCTAATTTTTGTAAGAATACAGAAAATGGGTTTTGTGAGTGTATTATTTCATTTAATTGATTTATCTATTTTAATTGATATGTAACGTCTGTATATATTTTCCCTATACATGTGATAATCTGATACATCTGCATAATCAAATGGGATAGTTAGAATATCCATCACGTTAAATATTTATCTTTTCTTTATGCTAGGAACATTTGATTATCCTCTTCCTGCTATTTTTGAATGTCCAATAGATTAATGTTAACTATAGTCACCCTATTGGTCTATCATGTTATTTATAATAAAGCTTGGTAATGGAAGGATATTACAAATGCATTACTTTCTACAATGTGCTAATTGAATGTATTATAGATTATGAAAACTATATACATACCGTTATTTTGATTTCCTGTATATAATCAAGCAATATTCCTCTCTCTCTCCCTCAAATGCATGTTAATACACACTGAACAAACACATACATATCTACACATAAACTTTTTCTTCTCATAATATCAGATGAATTTAAGTCTTCTTGCTCAATTACACTTGATTCCCTGAAGCATGGAAAATATGACAATGGTGCATAGGACCAACAGGTTTCATCTCACCTGCTAACTCTCTTTCATTGATAGTGCTGTCTGGAGCAAGGAGATGAGAAGGATTTGTAGGTCAGCAAAAAAGGGTACTATAGTCACTTGGTAATGGCTTCCATGGTAAGGCATGAGTAGCTAGATATTTACTATTTATTTTAGATGATCTCCCTCTCAATGTTCTTTGCAATAAGACACACAGAAATCCAGACTTCAGAAGAAAAACTGTCAACTAACCAAAAGTAACAGGTGCTGGGTCTCTGGGGGTGTTCAGTGTGTTACGTTAAGAAGTGGAGAGATATGGAAAAGCAGGAATATCCCATCAAGACAATTCAATCAGTAGCTGCATCATTCAGTTAAATATTTATTAGCTCAATTCATCACAGTTAAACCTTTTAGACAGGGCACAGTTAGTTAGCACTGGCAAGTCCATTGTGATCACTGGAAGCAAGTGCACAAGATGGGGTCAATACCCACAAAGAAGCACACTTTTCTTTTCTACAGATAATGAATCTAAGAATCATCTCTATGCCTGACAGGCATGTTAGCATTCAAAAGAAGTAATTCTAACCAGGGGTTAGGCATGGTCATCAGAGCTCCTTACATTTCCTACAGAGCCTATACTCTCACTAAAGAGCTTAACTTCAAGGTTACAAGCTCTTACACAATCCTAAAAATCGTCTTCCATAAAAGAGAGAAATACGGACCCAACACTACTTTGTCTTGTTTCTCTAGTACTTTGTAGGGTTCTCCACATAGAAGGTTGACAGCCTTTTATGGCTTTCTTTGGAGGCCGCTGTGTCAAGAAACTCTTAAAGAAAGTTAACTATACTGTTCCTTGAAGGGAAAGGAATGACAGCTAGAAAATAAGGTACATAAAATTTCCAGACCTCATGATCTGCCCTCCTCACCCTCCCAAAGTGGCATTAACATCTTTAAAGGCAGATTATTTCAATTTAAGTATCAGAGAAATGACAGAGCATGGAACATTCCCATTTTCCTACTAATGCAAAGATGGTCTTCCCTTATTGTTGACAGACTTCTATGAAGAATGATCTTTCTTACGAGTGAAAATGTAATAATAGTTAAAGCCATTTAGGCTATGAATATTTCAGAAGGAAGTAGGTTAAGAATTTCAAAAGAGAACCTTTATTTAAAGAAAATAGCAAAAGGATATGGGAACAGGACACTTCTTCAAAAAGGAACATTCCCCATACAGGCCAACAGACACCATGGAAAAAAATGCTTCATCATTCCACCTCGGCCATCAGGAGAAATGCAAATTCAAAAAAACCACCCAATGGAGGATGCCATCCTTCCAACCACCCCAGTTAGGAATGCAATTTCCATTAAAAAAGTCAGGAAAAACCAACAGGGTGCTGGAAGAGGGGATGTGGAGAAATAGGCAACAACTTTCCAACACCAATGTTGGTGGACTGTAAACTAGGGTTCAACCATTGGTGGAAAAAACAGGTGGTTGGGGCAATTTTCCCTTTAAGGAAATCTAGAACTAAGAAATACCATTTCCAAAACCCCAGCCATTTCCCCCATTACTGGAGCTAATATACCCAAAGGATTATTAAGTCAGTACTATAAGAACCAACATGGCACATTGTATGTTTATTGCCGGCCACTATTCCCACAATTAGCAAAGACCTTGGAATCCAAAACCCAAATGTCATTCAGTGACAGACTGGGATTAAGGAAAATGTTGGGAAACATATACACCATGGGGAATACCAATGCAGGGCCATTTAAAAAAAAGGATGGAGGTTCGTGGTCCCCTTTGTAGGGGACCATGGGATACAGCCTTGGAAAAACCCATCCATTTTCTCCAAGCCAAAACTATCGGGCGGCAAAGAACAGAAAAACCCAAACCACTGCCATGGTTTCTTCCCACTTTTCAATAGGTGTGGAAAATGGGGAACCAATGGAGATCCACTTGGACCCACAGGAAGGAAAAAACATCCACCACACCGGGCCCCTATTCAACGGAGGCCGGGGGATACATTAGAATATAACCTAAATGGGTTAAATGGCGGAAGTTAATTGGGTGCAGGCTTACCCCAACATGGCAAACCAATGTATAACATATGCTAAACCAAAACCTTGGGGCCACGTTGTTGCCCAACATTGTACCCTAGAACTTAAAATATAATAATAATAAAAATGAAAATAATATGGGGCTCATTTTATTTTCACTACTTATCAATTACTGATAAAATTATTTTATCAGTAATTTTCTTCCTCTTTGGAATCATAATTTTAATATATACATGCAATTTTAATACCCATGGAAAAGTGCTATTTGGTTTTCTGCTTTTATAGATCTGAGTTTTGATATTGAAATAAAGCTACTGAGAAAGGTAGTTATGGTAGACAGAATAATGTTCCCACCCACCCAAAGATATCTATGACCTAATTTGTGAGTGGATTACCCTCAATTGCAAAGGGGACTTTGTTTATATGATTACACAAAAAATCATGAGAGGGGAAGATCCTCCTAGATTATGTTAAGTGTGTCATATAATCACAAGGGTCCTGATAAGAGAGAGTCAGAGGTTTCAGAGTCACAGGAGGACATATGGCAGAAGCAGAGGTAAGACAAACACACACACACACACACAGAGAGAGAAAGAGATTTGAAGAGGCTATGCTACCTACTTTAAAGCTAGATTAAACAATCATGAGGTCAAGAAACGGAGGTGTCCTCTAGAAAATGGAAAAATGCAAGGAAACGAATTCTCCCTTAGAGCCTCCAAAAGGAATACAGACCTTTCATCATTTTGAATTTAGGATTTCTGACCTCTAGAAAGGTAAGATAATAAATTTATGTTGTTTCAACCCACCAAGTTTGTCACAATTTTTACAGCAACAGTAGTAAATAAATACAAACTATGGCACTGGTAGTGAGGTGCTTCTGTGAAAAAACAAAAACACAGAAGTGGCTTTGGAATTGGGCAATAGGAAGAAACTGAAAGAATTTTGAGGACAATGACTGAAAAGTTTAGATTTCCTTAGACTTTTAGTGAAAATGTAGACAACTCTTCTAGTGAAGACTTAGATGATAGTGAGGAACATGGTAGAAAAATCTGTATTTTCTTATAGGATATTTAAATCATTGTAAATGAACTTTTAGTAGAAATATAAACTTTATTTTATTTATTTATTATTATACTTTAAGTTCTAGGGTACATGTGGATAACGTGCAGGTTTGTTACATATGTATACTTGTGCCATGTTGGTGTGCTGCACCCATCAACTCGTCAGCACCCATCAACTCATCATTTACATCAGGTATAACTCCCAATGCAATCCCTCCCCCCTCCCTCCTCCCCGTGATAGGCCCCGGTGTGTGATGTTCTCCAAGTGATCTCATTGCTCAGTTCCCACCTATGAGTGAGAACATGCAGTGTTTGGTTTTCTGTTCTTGCGATAGTTTGCTGAGAATGATGGCTTCCAGTTGCATCCATGACCCTACAAAGGACACAAACTCATCCTTTTTTATGGCTGCATAGTATTCCATGGTGTATATGTGCCACATTTTCTTAATCCAGTCTGTCATTGATGGACATTTGGGTTGATTCCAAGTCTTTGCTATTGTGAATAGTGCC
>NW_016803192.1:1195152-1198712 GCF_001698545.2 Rhinopithecus bieti
TTTTTGAGGTGGAGTCTAGCTCTTCCACCCACACCATCTCAGCTCACTGCAACCTCCACCTCCCAGGTTCAAGTGATTCTTGTGCCTCAGTCTCCTAACTGGGATTAAAGTGTGCACCACCATGCCCAGCTACTTTTTGTATTTTTAGTACAGATGGGGTTCCATATTGGCAAGGCTAATCTCAAATTCCTGATCTCAAGTGATCCTCCTGCCTTGGCCTCTCAAAGTGCTGGGATTACGGATGTGATCCACTGTACCCAGACTGATTCAGTGATTGATTCACTGTAGAGCAGGAATGATGGACTACAAAGCTTGAGTGTTGGCCTGAATCACTTCTGGGTAAATAATGAAATTAAGGCAGAAATCAAGAAATTCTTTGAAACTTGTGAGAACAAAGACATAACATACCAGAATCTCTGTGACACAGCGAAAGCAGTATTAAGAGGAAAGTTTATAGCACTAAATGCCGAAATCAAAAAGTTAGAAAGATCTCAAATTAACACTCTAACATCACAATTAGAGAAACAAGAACAAACCAATCCCAAAGCTAGTAGAAGACAAGATATAATCAAAATCATAGCTGAACAGTAGGAAATTGAGATGCAAAAAACATAGAAAAGATCAACAAATCCATGAGTTTGTTCTTTGAAGGAAATAATAAGATAGACTGCTAGCTAGACTAATAAAGACAAAAAGAGAGAAGATATAAACACAATCAGAAATGACAAAGGGGACGTTACCACTGACCCAATAGAAATACAAAAACCTTCAGAGACTACTATGAACATCTCTATGCACAGAAGTGAGAAAACCTAAAAAAATGGAAACATACAACCTCCTAAGTTTAAACCAGGAAGAAACTGAATTCCTGAACAGAGCAGTAATGAGATCTGAAATTAAATCGGTAATAAAAAACCTCCCAAGCAGAAAAAAATCCAGGACGAGCCAGATTCACAGCAGAATTCTACCAGGTGCATAAAAAAGAGCTGGTACCATTCCTACTGAAACTAATCCAAAAATTGAGGAGGAAGTACTCCTCACTAACTCATCCTACGAATCCAGCATCATCCTGACACCAAAACCTGGCAGAGACGCAACAAAAAAAAAAAAAACCTCAGACCAATATCTTTGACTAACATAGATACAAAAATCCCCAACAAAATACTAACAAACTGAATCCAGCCACACATTAAAAAGCTAGTCCACTATATTCAAGTAGGCTTTATCCCTGGGAGGCAAGGTTGTTTTAACATATGCAAATCAATAAATGTGATTCAACATATAAATAGAACTAAAAACAAAAACCACATGATTATCTCAATAGACGCAGAAAATACTTTCAATAAATTCAACATTACTTCATGTTAAATACCCTCAACAAACTAGGTATTGAAGAAACACACATCAAAATATAATAATAAGAGTCATCTATGAAAAACCCATGGTCGACATCATACTGAACAGGCCAAAGATGAAAGAATTCCCCTTGAAAAATGGGATAAAAAAGGATGACCTCTCTTATCACTCCTTGTCGATATCATACTGAAGTCCTAGCCAGAGCAATCAGGCAAGAGAAAAAAATAAAAGGCATCAAATGGAAGACAGAAAGTCAAACTATTCTTGTTTACAGATGATTCAATACCTAGAAAACCCCACAGTCTTTGCTCCAGAGCTGCTTGATCTGATACACAACTTCAAAGTTTCAGGATAAAAAATCAAAATACAAAAAACAGTAGCATTCCAATATGTCAATAACATCCAAGCTGAGAGCCAAATCAAGAATACACTCCCAATAATCTTTGGCAGAAACAGAGTAAAATATCTAGGAAAACAGTTAACCAGGGAGGTGAACGATCTCTACAATGAATTACAAAACACTGCTCAAAGAAATCAGAGGACATCAGCAAATTAAAAGGCATTACATGTTCAGTGATCTTCCTATCAAACTACTTCACATAACTAGAAAAAACTATTTTAAAATTTATGTGGAACCAAAAAAGAGTGCAAATAGCCAAGGCAATCTTAAGCTACAAAAAAAACAAAGCTTGAGGCATCATGTTACATAACTGCAAACTATACTACAGGGTTATAATAACAAAAAAAGCATGGTACTGGTATAAAAACAGACACATAGCCCACTGGAACTAAATAAAGTGCAGAAATAATGCTACACACCTACAACCATCTGATCTTCAACAAAATTGACTAAAACAAGCAATGGAGAAAGCATTCCCTATTCAATAAATGGTGCTGGGATAAATGGCTAGCCATATGAAGAAGAATGAAACTGGACCCATTCTTTATACCATATACAAAAATCAATGCAAGCTGCATTAAAGATGTCAGTGTAAAACCTAACACTATTAAAACTCTGGAAGATAACCAAGGCAATACTATTCTGGACATAGGCACTGGCAACGATTTCATAACAAAGATGGCAAAAGCATTTGAAACAAAATTATAAAATCGATAAAGAGAATAAGCTAAAGAGCTACTGCACAGCAAAATAAACTATCAACAGAGTAAAGGGACAACCTGTAGAATGGAAGAAAATATTTGCAAACTATGCATCTACCTAAGGTCTAATATCCAGAATCTATAAGAAACTTAAACAAACTTACAAGCAAAAAACAACTCCATTAAAAAGTGGGCAAAAGATACGAATAGACACTTTCAAAAGGCATAGACATAGCAAACAAGTATACAAAAAAATGTTTCACATTGCTATCATTAGAGAAATGCAAATCAAAACCACAATGATACATTATCTCATACCAGTCAGAATGACTATTATTAAAAGGTCAAAAAATAACAGATGCTGACAAGGTTTTGGGGAAAAGGAAGTGCTTATACACTGCTGGTGGGAATGTAAATTAGTTCAGTCTTTGTGGAAAGCAGTTTGGCAATTTCCCAAAAAACTTGGAATTACCACTCAACCCAGCAATCCCTTTATTGCATATATACCCAAAGAAATCTAAATCATTCTGTGGAAAAGATATATGCATGCTTATATTCACTGTAGCACTGTTCCCAATGGAAAAGACATAGAATCGGCAAGATGGCCAAATACGAACAGCTCCAGTCTCCAACTCCCAGCATGAGCGACACAGAAGACCGGTGATTTCTGCATTTTCAACTGAGGTACTGGGGTCATCTCACTAGGGAGTGCCGGACAATCCATGCTGGTCAGCTGCTGCAGCCCGACCAGCGAGAGCTGAAGCAGGGCGAGGCATCGCCTCACCTGGGAAGCGCAAGGGGGAAGGGAATCCCTTTTCCTAGCCAGGGGAACTGAGACACACAACACCTGGAAAATCGGGTAACTCCCACCCCAATACTGCACTGTAAGCAAACGGGCACACCAGGAGAATATATCCCACACCTGGCCGGGAGGGTCCCACGCCCACGGAGCCTCCCTCATTGCTAACACAGCAGTCTGCAATCTAACTGCAAGGCAGCAGTGAGGCGGGGGAGGGGCGCCCACCATTGCTGAGGCTTAAGTAGGAAAACAAAGCCGCTGGGAAGCTCGAACTGGGTGGAGCTCACAGCAGCTCAAGGAAACC
>NW_016803192.1:1202274-1216568 GCF_001698545.2 Rhinopithecus bieti
GGGAAGGGGAACATCACACACTGGGGCCTATCATGGGGAGGGGGGAGGGGGGAGGGATTGCACTGGGAGTTATACATGATATAAATGATGAATTGATGGGTGCTGACGAGTTGATGGGTGCAGCACACCAACATGGCACAAGTATACATATGTAACAAACCTGCACATTATGCACATGTACCCTAGAACTTAAAGTATAATAAAAAAAAAAAAAAAAAAAAAGAAAAGACATAGAATCAATACAATCACTCCAAACATCCATCAATGGTAGACTGGATCAAGAAAATGTAGCACATATACATCATGGAATACTATGCAGCCACTACAAATAATAAAATCATGTCCTTTGCAGCAACCTGGATGTAATTGGAGACCATTACCCTAAGCAAACTAACACAGGAACAGAAAATCAAATACTGCATGTTCTCACTTACATGGGGGAGTTAAACATTGAGTATAAATGGACACAAGGAAACGACACACACTTGGGCCTACTTGAGGGTAGTGGGTGAGCATGGGGTGGGGAGCAAAAAATTACCCATCAGATACTATGCTGATTATCTGGGTGTTGAAATAATCTGTACACCAAACCCTGATGACATGCAATTTACCTTTATATGATATCTACATGTGTACTCCTGAACCTAAAAGTGAAAAAATTAAAAAAAATTAAAAAACTGGAGTGTTACTCCTATACGGACAGGGCATCAGTCACTGATACATGTTTTACAACTGCTGGGTGGCTTTTCTGTTGCCAGAAAGACAAAATTGTCTGTTCATTAACAGCATCTGGTATTTCTGCAAATAATCTTCTGATATATTATTATTAGGTTTAGTTTGAGTCTATTAAGTAATGTCTCTTTTAAAAAGAATTAACCTATATAATAAACTCTTCAACAGAAAAAAAAAAATATGCAATTAGCCTGAAAATCCACTGAAATTGAACAGAAATTTCAAATAAGAGCCACCATATTACATTTTTAATTTCCTAGAAACAATATTACACTGTATTCCAGAACAATAAATATCTAAGTGGCATCACAAAATGCCTTAACAGAGAAATGTTTGAAAGACTAGAAACATTTTTACCCAAAGGAGAAATTTGATAACTCATATCCTCCAACTACCACGATTGCACGAAGAATAATTCAAAATCTGTTGGCTAGATCAACACCAACGGACCAGATTATAAAGATGCTTCAGAATCTACCATGGTTCAATAGTTGAGTTCTACCTAAATCAATACCAACATTAGTTAGATTTTTTCAGACCCAAAAATATTTTTTGTAAGTTGAGCTAAAATTATTGCCTAACAATAAACACTTTCACCTGCCTGCACTTAATAATATGAAAGTTACTTGTTTAATGAAGGTTATCCAACTTAATCTTCATTACTACCCATGATGTGAGCATTACTGTCTCATTTCAAAGTGATTAAATAATTTATGCATGGTTATACCACAGCTAAGATGTAGGGTTGGGATTCTATCTAAAGTCAAAGGAAATCATCTTTCAGCTTCCCTATGCTGCCTCCTATTCGTATGAAAATGTGAAAGTGATATACTAAAGAGAAAAACCCAAGGATTAAAGGCAAAAATATGTGCTTAATAGTATTACCCAGAAGTTTTCAAGTGCCATAGCCATTAATGGAGTTCACCAAATCTTTACGAATCCCTACACCCTGGGCACATGTTAGATTTGCACTCCTTTCTTGCATGGTGGGATAGGGTCAAGTGGTAGATCTGGCTACTGAGGGGAGAGAAGTGACATATGAATTAGTTACCTGAAGAATGGCCAAAGTCTTTTTTCCTCCTGGCAGTAATCAGCAAAGTTAAACATGGTGGATGCTCCATCAGCCTGAGTTCTGGACTGACTAACCTGGAAATAATAGGAAAGTCCCTATTTGCCCATGATAGACAGGTAGTGTCAGCCAGAAATAAATCGTTGATTTAAGCCTCTGATGTTTAGGGTTGTTGATTACAGCAGCATAATCTATCAGAACCTGATACTCATGATGTTCATTTCTCTCCAAGAGAAGACCTTTTGTAGGTGGTACCAAATCCATACATTGCTCTACCTATAAGAAGTAACTAACTAACCTCAACATTGCAACAAATCACAGGGAAGGCTAAACCACATGTGTCCAAAAAGGAGAACTGACTTTTATCTGGACATAAATAGAATGAGAAGACATTTCCAGGTAATAAAAATGTAGTAAATATCATTGTGTTTCTCATATTAGGGAGTTTCAGGGTTTGTTGTTGTTGTTGTTGTTGTTGTTGTTGTTGTTGTTGTTGAGATGGAGTCTTGCTCTGTTTCCCAGGCCAGAGTGTAGTGGTGTGATCTCAGCTCATTGCAAACTACACTTCCTGGGTTCAAGCAATTCTCATTCCTCAGTCTCTGGAGTAGCTGGGATTATAGGTATGAGTCACTGCACCTGGCCGAGTTTCAGTTATTGTTAAAATTAATTTCCAGTCTATCACAGACCCAACACATTATCTCACTATGTGAGTTTATATGATCACACTGGTTCATAGCTACAGATCATGCTGACTAGTTCATAGCTAGTGACTCTATGACTCACCACATGAATTTGACAACACCTCAAGCTGTTTGACGAGATGTGCTTAGATGCTGTGACATTATCAAATTGCTATTAAAATTTCTAAAAGCGTGTTTTTAATTTCTATACCTATTTTGTTACAGACTAGTAATCAAATGATTGTAGTCATAATCAAATGATTGTAGTCATAATCAAATGGTTGTAGTCATTCACTGGTTTAGGAAATCATACTTTGAGTAGCACTGCTGAACATAACAAAATTTCCTTGGCTTGTGTTTAAAGTAAACTTTGCATTTGAATAACCAGAAACTCAGGATTTTCCATAACTGGTTAACATAACTGATATAAACACTGTGTTGAATATGATGGGATAAAAACAATATAAATACCCTGAAGAGTATTAGCAAAACTTTGGAGATGAAATGAGCAATCTGGAAGCTGAAGATCACAAATATTTCTCTTAGCCCTAATTATGAAGCATTTTACTAATTCCTAATGGGAAAGAATTAAAAGTTAAGGTAAAAAAAACACCTCGCATATGATGTATAGTTCATTGCATAGAAAACACTCTTAGAGACAGTAGACTACACATAGATCTTACTCCCTAGGCTGGGCCTGGTATTCCCAGGTATTATTTTGTAGTCTTAAAAACAACTGCTATAGAGATACTAAATACATTGTATAGATAATCCTGGACAGTGGACTCTAGATTGACAGTTGTCATCAGAGTTCTGGTACTCAGTTTGAGCAGACAGAACAAAAACAACTTAGAAAGGTGCCTTAGCATAGTTTATTCCTATTTAAACTCTCTACACATTATGATCTTTATTTTTAAATTGGTGTTTACGTACATACACACATATATAACATCTATGTATGTATACTAGGATTTTCCAACCGTGGTATTATTGACATTTCAGGCCAGTAATTCTTTGCTATGGGAGCTATTCTATTGATTGTAGGATGTTTAAAAGCTCCCCCCAGACTCTACCCACTAGATACCAATATCATGGCCCCAGTTGTGACAACCAGTATCTATTGAGATATTGTCAAGTGTCCTATGGAAGATTGCTACCATTTGAAAATTACTGTTATATATAATACATATTATATATGGTGATACACTATAAATTTTAGTAATTTTATTGATTTCTTGGGAAAACTTGCATAAATCCATTAATATTAGAAAGCGGACACATTATTTTTATGAAAGCAGAATGGTTCAAGATATTTGTCTCACTTTTTCAATATTTTACATTTTATACAAGTATTTTAAAGGTACTTACATCACATCCTGATTAAGATTTCAACACACTATATTAGGCAATGGTCTCTGTCAAGCAAATTTCCAAATATCACTAAAAAATAAATGCTAGATATAAAATATTTATTCAATGTGGATGGGAAGGGAAAAATAATGTCAAGACATGTGGGTTGTATATCTACATTCCAATATATGGAAACACTAGTCAGAAGACATTTTTAAACTTTCCTCCCAGGACTAGAGGCACTGCACCTTTAAATGGAGCTAGCTGGAGTAACCTGCCGAACTCTCATGGAATGTGGAGTGTTCCGGGATTCTGTCTAGTCAGGCCTCTGGCAGGGCTGTGGCAGCTTTGTTTGTGGGCAGGCGGCCTCCTCATATTTCTGTTACTTTATCCTTAAGGAAGTTGCCATGGAGACTGGCATAGGAGATGGCAGTCGGCCAGGCAGAGAGAGAGAGTTTTAAGTTGAAAGAAACAACACACACACACACACTCAAGCTCTTACTCACACATACTCCCAAAATAAACACATCCCTGTGTGTACATAATCAACTTTAAAAAAATACACTCAGCGTCATTGCCTATTTGGGTAAATGGTTAAACCATTGTTTCTTCTCTAACTTGCCCCAAAAAACACCACCAGATAAAGAGCAGTTAATGAAGTAGGAAAATAGCACCTATTAAAAGTAATCCATCACAGCTCATGAACACCCAGCTAGTAGGCATCTGATTGCAAAATCTGCTTGGCAAAGGAGTCATGAGAAGGAAAACTAAGGTGATACAGTAAATGAAGAATTTCTTCATTCGGTTAAAACAAATGTGATTTGGTCAACTTACATATTATCAAAAGGGGTCAAACGTTTTATTTTATTTTCATAAACAAAATGTAAAATAACACAGAGCTTTGAAGATTTGTTTTTTAATTTTGTGAGGGCAGCAGAATTGAGATCTTTAGCATTCTGAAAAGCGTCAGGTTTTATCCAATCTTTGTATATGGCGTACTTTCCACAGCGTCCTTCAAACTCAAGGTATTTTGTCAAAAACAACGTTAAAATTCTGAAGTACATCTAGGTTGGTTAGAGGGAAATTCACGAAAGTCATAAATCCTTGAGAATAATTCCAAAACAGCATCAGAGATTTGAACGCTACTAGTGCATAAATTGCTTAGTGTTTACTTAGAAAATAAATCTCTGTATGCAGTATGCACTTCATAAAACTAAAGCTTTCTATGTACTTTTATTCCAGCATGGACAATATGCAGGAAAGTATTGCTGTAAGTCAGATTATTAGATTATGAACTGTACAAACAAGCATCAAACAGTGAAAGAAAATGGAAGAAAAAGTTTTCAAAATGAAATGTTCCTTTCTGTTATGAAAGTAGCGTTGACTATCCACAGATTTGCGTTTCCATATGTAACCCACTGAATAACACAACACTGACTATTGTGAATTTTATGTTATTTTTCCCTCTCTCTTCAAAGGACAAATTGCCTTGGAGATATTGCTGAGTGGGCTTCTGTGTGCTTGAGATAAGCCAAACCAAAACAGTTCACTTAAGGATTAAGTTGAAGCTTTGTTTTCAAGATTTAGGGAACACTGCACAGTCTCACTTTATAATTACCACATGTATGACAAACCCTAGTGTTTTATAGTCCTTCTGATGACCAGCTGTGCATGGATTTTACATGGTCCTTTTGTCAGTATATAAATACAACCTGCTGAGGTTATGAAGAAACCACACAGTTATTAGTGTTGGTATGCACCATGAAAACGCTATTCAAATCAACTTGTGGTTGACGTATTAGTTACTACATCAGAACCACTCATCTCTATTTCATTCCTTCCCTGATGAATGACATAACACAACAAAAAAGTAGGAGTCTGCCTAGACAGATGGAATTTATCCAAACCGTCTGTTTCTATAACCCACAGAAGGAGACACTAAGTATTTTCCCCTGCATATATGACCATGGAAAATGATTGTAATAACATGAAATGTTACCACAGTGTTAATGACAATCCACTATACTGAGAGAAAAATCGATTAAAATCAGTTTTGCTTTTCTTTTAAGGTGAAAGGCAAACATTGCAATAAAGAAGTGTTGGGCTTTTATAGAGTGCAGAGTAAAAACGAAGTTTTCACTCTTTGACATGATAATTCTAATTGTTTTCTTTCATAAATTTACATGTACATGATTCTTAGCTTCATTTTCACAATGCAGTCTTCAAAGACCTCTTGGAAAGCATGTTTAGAAGTTTAATTAAAACAACACCAACACTGCCATTACCACCCTCCCTCCTCTCATACCCATCTCTAACCTTTGGGCATTATTTTCAGCAGGAATGGATGTGAAGATGTTCAGTAAGTGCTATGGCTTTTAACTTTTCACAATTGAAATGAACATGGTGCCTGCAAGTCTCCATAGGCATTTTATCACAAATTATTTAGTTTATATAAATATAAGTTTTTTTTCTAAAAGGGATGTGAAAACTGGAGTCATTTCAAAATGTATGTTTCCATTGAAAACCTTGGCCATCATTGGGATTAGGATTTTGGTTTGTGTTTGTTTTACTCACCGTCCTACCTATCCTCCATCTTTAAACATTTCTTCAGATTGCTGGGACTTCCATTTCTCCTGCCACCTCTATCCTCACCCCTTGAAACCAGATTGAAGTTTTCTTTCATTAGGCCACATTCAACCATTTTGTCTTTTCTAATAAAACTTACCTGTCTTACATTTCATTCCTCTAGAGCTTTGCCCTCCATTGTCTAAAATGGGGTCTAATTGTGTGATCATGTAATCTAAACATGGCTAATAGCTGAGAATGAATTGGTTGGCTTGCTGTCCTGAGTCAACACACTGACCAGGCACAGTAGGCGCAGTGTTGAGGGGCTACAGTACTGTTGGGAACCTACAAAACAACTTTCATGTTTTTAATTAGAAGAAAAAAATGAACTTTTAGGTCACAATAACTGTTTTACTACGTATTATCAGTACATTTGTCTTCATAACAGATCCTTAAAATATAATTTTTAATAATTTCTTATGGAGGAAGAGCCCCGTGAAGGTAGAAGTACCTGTGACCCACAAATTCATAATGCAGGACTATTACTGTCTAGTGACTTATGCCACTGCTTGGTTGGAAATCCTCATTTATTAATTCCTCTATTTTATGACACGTTTCTAATCATTTTCAGATAACTTTTATGGGATGCAAACTGTTTTCAGAAAGAGAAAAAATTCTGAGGGAAATACCTTGAGAGATGCTTTTTAAAATGATTTTTTTCAATAACTTTAGAAGTATAAGGGCTTTTTTTTCTTTTTTTTTTTCTTTTTTTTGGTGTATGTGTATGTGTGTGTGCGTTTGTGTGTGTGTACTATGTGGATGAATTGTATAGTAGTGAAAGCTGGGATTTTAGTGTACCCATCACCCAAGTAGTATACACTGTATACCTATTTCAATAGGTAATTTTTTATCCCTTACCCCCTCTTTCTAAGTTTCCAATGTTCATTATACCTCTCTGTCTACCTTTGCATACCCATAGCATTCTTACTTATAAGTGAGAATATATGGTATCTGGTTTTTCATTCCTGAGTTACTTTATTTAAAATTATGACCTCCGGTCCCATCCAGGTTGCTGCAAAAGACATTATTTCATTCTTTTTATAACTGAGTAGTACTCCATGAAATATATATACCACATTTTTCTTACCCACTCTTTGGTTGATTGGCACTTAGGTTGATTCTGTATCTTTGCAATTGTGAATTGTGTTGCAACAAACATGCATGCAGGTGTCTTTTTTTATATAATGATTTTTTTTCTTGCCTTAATAGATAGCCAGCAGTAGGTTGCTGGATCAAATGGGAAATTTACATTTAGTTCTCTGAGAAATCTCCATACTGTTCTCCATAGAGATTGTACTAATTTACATTCCCACCAGTAGTGTTAGCACTCCCTTTTCACAATATCTGTGCTAACATCTATTGTTTTTAGACTTTTCAATAATGGCCGTTCTGGCTAGAGTAAGGTAGCATCTCATTGTGGTTTTAATTTGCTTTTCCCTGATGGTTAGTGATATTGAGCATTTTTTTCATAATTTTGTTGGCCATTTGTACATTTTCTTTTGAGAAATGTCTGTCATTTGCCAACTTTTTCATTTCTGTAATTTTGTATTTTTGTATTTTTTATTTCATTATTTATTTTTTTGTACTACAAAACATTTTGTATTTTTTATATTTTATTTTGTATTTTATATTTTGGGGAACAGGTGCTTTATACTTCTAAAGTTATTGAAAAAGTTCTTTAGTGGTGATTTCTGAGATTTTGGTGCACCCATCACTCGAGCAGTATACACTGTACCCAATGTATAGTCTTTCATCCCTCGCCCCACTCGCACCCTCCCAAATTCCCAAGGTACACCATATCATTCTTATGTCTTTGTGGCCTCATAGCTTAGCTCCCACTTTTGAGTCAGAACATACAATGTTTGGTTTTCCATTCCTGAGTTACTTTACTTAGAATAATGGTCTCCAATTCCATCCAAGTTGCTGTGAATGTCATTATTTCATTCCTTTTCATGGCTGAGTAGTATTCTGTGATATATATATATGTATGTATATATATATATGCCATATATATGTATCATAGAAATGTGTATATATACATATGTGTGTGGGTATATATGTGTGTGTGTGTATATATTTATGTGTATATACTTACGTGTGTGTGTATATATATACATATATATATATGTATCATATTTTCTTTATCCATTCATTGATTGATGGCCATTTGAGCTGGTTCCATATTTTTGCAATTACAAATAGTGCTGCTGTAAACATGTGTGTATAAGTATCTTTTTCAAATTATGACTTATTTTCCTCTGGATAGATACCCAGTAGTGAGACTGCTGGATCAAATGGTATATCTACTTTTAGTTCTTTAAGGAATCACTACACTGTCTTCCATAATGGTTATACTACTTTACCTAAAAGTGTTCCCTTTTCACCACATCCACACCAATGTCTATTATTTTTTGATTTTTTTTATTATGGCCATTCTTGCAGGAATGAGGTGGTATCACATTGTGGTTTTGATTTGCATTTCACTGATAAGTAGTGATGTTGAGCATTTTTTTTCATTTGTTTATTGGCCATTTGTATATCTACTTTTGAGAATTGTCTATTCATGTCCCTAGCCCACTTTTTGATGGGATTCTTTGTTTTTTTCCTGCTAATTTGAGTTCCTTACAGATTCTGGATATTAGTCTTTTGTCACATGTATAGATTGTGAAGATTTTCACCCACTCTATGGGTTGTCTGTTTACTCTGCTGTTTATTTCTTTTGCAGTACAGAAGCTTTTTAGTTTAATTAAGTCTCATCGATTTATCTTTGCTTTTGTTGCATTTGCTTTTGGGTCCTTGGTCATGAAGTTTTTGCCTAAGTCAATGTCTAGAAGGGTTCTTCCAATGTTATATTCTAGAATTTTTATGGTTTCAGGTCTTAGCTTTAAGCCTTTGATCCATTTTCAGTTAATTTTTGTGTAGAGTGAAAGATGAAGACCCAGTTTCATTATTCTACTTGTTGCTTGGCAATTATCCCAGCACTATTTGTTGAAGAGGATGCCCTTTCCCCACTTTATGTTTTTGTTTGCTTTGTTGAAGATCAGTTCACTGTAAGTATTTAGTTCTGGGTTCTCCATTCCATTTCATTGATCGATATGCCTATTTTTATACCAGTACCATGCTGTTTTGGCATCTATGGCCTTATCGTATAGTATGAAGTCGGGTAATGTAATGCTTCCAGATTTGTTCTCTTTGCTTAGTCTTGCTTCAGCTGTGCAGGCTCTTTTTTGGTTCCACACAAATTTTAGGATTGCTTTTTCTAGTTCTGTGAAGAATGATGGTGGTATTTTGATAGAAATTGTATTGATTTGTAGATTGCTTTTGGCAGCATGATCATTTTCACAATATTGATTCTACCAATCCATGAGCATGAGATTATTTCCATTTGTTTGTATCATCTATGATTTCTTTCAGCAGTGTTTTGTAATTTTCCTTGTAGAAGTCTTTCACCTCCTTGGTTAGCTACATTCCTAAGTTTTTGTTTGTTTTTGTTGTTGTTTTTTGTTTTTTGTTTTTGTTTTTGTTTGCAGCTATCATAAAAGGGGTTGAGTTCTTGATTTGATTCTCAGCTTGATCGCTGTTGGTGTATAGCAGAGCTACTGATTTGCGTACATTTTGTATCCTGAAACTTTGCTAAATTCATTTACCAGTTCTGGGAGCTTTTTGGATTAATCTTTAGGATATTTCCAGATACACAATCATGTCATCTGCAAACAGTGACAGTTTGACTTCCTCATTACTGATTTGTGTGCCCTTTCTTTCTCTTGTCTAATTGCTCTAGTTACTACTTCCAGTACTACAGTGAAAAGAAATGGTGAAAGTGGGCATCTTTATCTTGGTCCAGTTCTCAGAGAGAAGGCTTTCAACTTTGTCCCATTCAGTATAATGTGGACTGTGGGTTTGTCATAGATGTCTTTTATCAGTTTAAGGTATGTCTCTTCTATGCCTATTTTGCTGACGGTTTTAATCATAAAGGAATGCTGGATTTTGTCAAATGCTTTTTCTGTGACTATTGAAATGACCATGTGGTTTTTGTTTTCAATTCTGTTTATGTGGTGTATCACATTTATTGACTTGCATATGTTAAACCATCCCTGCATCCCTGGTATGAAACCTATTTGATCATAGTGGATTATCTTTCTGATATGTTGTTGGATTTGGTTAGCTAGTATTTTGTTGAGAATTTTAGTATCTGTGTTTATCAGGGATATTGGTCTAGTAGTTTTCTTTTTTTGTTATGTCCTTTCACGGTTTTGGTATTCACAGAATGGTTTAGGTAGGATTCCCTCTTTCTCTCTCTTTTGGAATAGTGTCAATAGGATTGGTACCAATTTTTCTGTGGATGTCTGGTCAAATTCAGCTGTGAATCCTTCTGATCCTGGATTTTGTTTTGTTTTGTTGGTAACTTTTAAATTACCATTTCCATCTTGGTGCTTGTTATTGGTCTGTTCAGAATTTCTATTTTTTCCTGGTCTAGTCTAGGAGGATTGTATATTTCTAGAAATTTATCCACCTCCTCTGGGTTTTCTAGTTTATGCATGCAAAGGTGTTCATAGTAGCCTTGAATGATCTTTTGCATTTCTGTGGTATTGGTTGTAATATTTCCTGTTTCATTTCTAATTGAGCTTATTTGGATCTTCTCTCTTCTTCTCATGGTTAATCTTGCTAATGGCCTACAATTTTATTTATCTATTCAAAAAAACAGGTTTTGTTTCATTTATCTTTTGAGTTTTTTTGTTTTGTTTTGTTTCAATTTCATTTGGTTCTGCTCTGATTTTGGTTATTTCTCTTCTGCTGCTGGATTTGTTGCTTCCTTCATTGGCTTAATAATCGACCTTTGAATTCTTTTTCTGGCAATTCAGAGATTTCATTTTAGTTTGAATCCATTGTGGTGAGCTAATGTGATTTTGGGGGGCTGTTAAAAAAAAGCTTATTTTGTCATTTTACCAGAATTGTTTTTCTGATTCCTTCCCATTTTGGTAGACTATATCAGATTCTTTTGTCCCACTGGGGTGCTTTCTTGATGTGGTGTTCTCCCCTCTCCCCTAGGGATGGGGCTTCCTGGGAGCTGAACTGCAGTGATTGCTACTTCTCTTCTGGATTTAGCCACCCAGAGGAGCTGCCAGGCTCTGGGCTGGGACTGGGGAGTGCCTGCAAAGAGTCCTGTGATGTGATCCATCTTCAGGTCTCTCAGCCATTGATACCAGCACCTACTCTGGTGGAGGTATCAAAGGAGTGAAGTGAACTCTGTTAGAGTCCTTGATTGTATTTCTGTTAAGTACACTGGTTTTTGTGCTGGTTGGCTTCTAATCAGGAGGTGGCACTTTCAAGAGCTCATTAGCTGTGGTTGTACAGGGAGGATACAAACTTGCCCTAAGGTCGCCTTTGGATAAGTATTCAAGTTTTTCAGGTGGTGGTCAGGGCCTCAGAGCTCTTAAGAAATTATTTCCTTTATCTTAGGCTACTCAGGCAGGTGGGGGCAGGGTTAGGTGTATCTGAGTTTAGACTCTCCCTGGGTGGGGTTTGTTGTAGCTATGGTGTGGGGGTTGGGGGTGTGGTTCCCAGGCCTAAGGAGTTATCTTCCCAGGGGATTATGGCTGCATCACACAGGTATCCAGGAGAGTGGGGGAAAAGCTGGCAGCCACAGGCCTTATCTAGCTCCCAAGTAGCCTGTAGCCTTTTGAAAGGCCAGTCTCACTCTCTCAATAGCACTGAGTTTATTCCCAGGCAGCCAGTGAGCAGGGTTGAGAATATCGCCCTAGGCTACAAGCCTCCTAGCTGAGAAAGCAAGCTGACTCACAGTTTCTTGGCTGTCCCATGGAGCCTGCAGCGGCAATTCACCTCCTTCAAAGGGTCTGTGGATTCTCTTGGCTTTCCTGGTATGTTCCTGTGGTAGTTCTTGGAGAAAAAGTTCATGATGTGAGTCTCCACATGCTGCTCTGTCCATGTAAGTGGGAGCTAAAGCAAACTAAATATGGCCTGAGAAGGACTCCATATTTCTGTATTTGAGTCCTTGTGGATAAACTGTAACCTAACTTAATAGTCAGACAAAACTGAAAACCTAACTTTATAGTATGCACCCATAACAATAGCTGAGTGTTGGCCAATCCAAGTGGCCATACTTCAACCACTCATAGACTGCTGAGTGTTCAAACTGCATTCAGTAGTAAGCAGTAATATTGCAGGGGTTATAAAATTTGGCTTTTGAAAATTCATGGGGATTTTTGTGTTCTACCCCTTTGTTTCATTTTTCTTGTGTGCTTCTATAGGAAAAATGATTGGCTAAGTTAATCAACAGAACCTGAGAGTAAAGACAGTATTTAGGTAAAAATAAGATCCTTAATTTCTGGAAAACTCAGTTCTTTTGGGCTTACACTTCAGACCTGGGAGGCAGTGAAGTCTTATAGAAATGGCAAAATCTCACTAAAGATAGCTTACAGTGTAGCATTCCAAATGAACAACAGTGCACAGAAATACATTTACAAATGAGGGCTCTCGGTAAAGTCCCTTTCAGCCAGGAACAAGTTTGGTATTACAGGATGTTAAATGCTATTCTCTTTGGAATAATCTGCCTTGCACTCTTTGCTGATGGCTGTGGGTGACAGGATTAGGCATATATAGGATTGTGGGTTATGGGGGGCTTTTTTCTCCCTAAAGGAGGAAATGAGAGATGATGAGACTGCTGGAAAAAAATCCCTTTGCTACTGAGAAGCGGCCCCCTAAAATTGTCAGTGTCACTGCCATGGGTGGGTCTTTCCCTGACTCCCCAATCATTTCGCCTTCCCTACCCTGCCATAGATAATGCTTTTCTCTCTCTCCTTTCCCTTTCTTATCTTTTCTGTTACTCAGGGCAACCGTCTTGTCCAGAAACCACATATTGAAACTCCTACACTGAGGTTGGATTAAAGATGATGGGGCTCACACTGCAAAAACATACCAAATTGTAAAGGCCATCAACACTATGAAGAAACTGCATCAAATAACGAGCAAAATAACCAGCTAGCATCATAATGACAGGATAAAATTCACACATAACAATATTAACCTTAAATGTAAATGGGCTAAATGCCCCAATTAAAAGACACAGACTGGCAGATTGGATAGAGTCAAGACCCATCAGTGTGCCGTATTCAGGAGACCCATCTTACATGCAAAGACACAGATAGGCTCAAAATAACGGAATGGAGGAATATTTACCAAGCAAATGGAAAGCAATAAAAAAAGCAGGCACGACAATCCTACTCTCTGATAAAACAGACTTTAAATCAACAAAGATCAAAAGCCACAAAGAAGAGCATTACATAATGGTAAAGGGATCAATGCAACCAGAAAAGCTAACTATCCTAAATATATATGTATCCAATACAGGAGCACCCAAATTCATAAAGCAAGTTCTTATAGACATACAAAGAGATATAGCCTCTCACACAGTCATAGTGGGAGACTTTAACACCCCACTGTGAATATTAGACAGATCAATGAAACAGATAATTAACCAGGATATTCAGGATTTGAATTCAGCTCTGGACCACGCAGACCCAAAAGACATCTGCAGAACTCTCCACCCCAAATCAAGAGAATATACATTCTTCTCAGCACATCACACTTATTCTAAAATTGACCACATAATTGGAAGCAAAACACTCCTCAGCAAATGCAAAAGAATAGAAATCATAACAGTCTTTCAGACCACAGTGCAATCAAATTAGAACTCAGGATTAAGAAACTCACTCAAAATCGCACAATTACATGGAAACTCAACATCCTGCTCCTGAATGACTATGGGGTAAATAACGAAATTAAGGTAGAAATAAAGATGTTCTTTGAAATCAATAGAA
>NW_016803192.1:1217096-1225630 GCF_001698545.2 Rhinopithecus bieti
AAAAAAAAAAAAAGATCAACAAAATAGACCACTAGCCAAACTAATAAAGAAGAAAAGAGAGAAGAATCAAATAGATGCATTAAAAAAATAATAAAGGGAATATCACCACCAATCCCACAGAGATACAAACTACCATCAGGGAATACTATAAACACCTCTACAAAAATAAACTAGAAAATCTAGAAGAAACTGATAAATTCCTGCACACATACACCCTCCCAGGTCTAAACCAGAAAGAAGTTGAATCCCTGAATAGACCAATAAGAAGTTCTGAAATTGACACACTAATTAATAGCCTACCAACCAAAAAAGTCCAAGACGAGATGGATTCACAGTGGAGTTCTATCAGAGGTACAAAGAGGAGCTGGTACCATTCCTTCTGAAACTATTCCAAACAACAGAAAAAGAGAGAATCCTCCCTAATTCATTTTATGAGGCCAACATCATCCTGATATCAAAACCTGGCAGACACACAACAACTAAAGAAAATTTCAGGCCAATATCCCTGATGAACATCGATGCAAAAATCCTCAATAAAATACTGGCAAACCGAATCCACAGCACATCAAGAAGCTTATCCAACACAATCAAGTTGGCTTCATCCCTAGGATACAAGGGTGGTTCAACAAACACAAATCAATAAACATAATCCATCACATAAACGGAACCAAAGACAAAAACCACATGATTATATCAATAGATGCAGAAAAGGCCTTTGAAAAAAATTCAACACCCCTTCAGCTGAAAACTCTCAATAAACTAGGTATTGATGGAACGTATCTCAAAATAATAAGAGCTATTTATGACAAACCCACAGCCAATATCATACTGAATGGGCAAAAGCTGGAAACCTTCCCTTTGAAAACCGGCACAAGACAAGGATGCCCTCTCTCACAACTCCTATTCAACATACTATTGGAAGTTCTGGTCAGGGCCATCAGGCAAGAGAAGGAAATAAAGGGTATTCAAATAGGAAAAGAGGAAGTCACATGGTCTCTGTTTGCAGATGATATAATTGTATATTTAGAAAACCCCATCATCTCAGTCCAAAATCTCCTTAAGCTGATAAGCAACTTCAGCAAAATCTTAGGATACAAAATGAATGTGCAAAAATCACAAGCATTCCGTACACCAATAATAGACAAACAGAGAGCCAAATCATGAGTGAACTCCCATTCACAATTACTACAGTGAGAATAAAATAACTTAGAATACAACTTACAAGGGATGTGAAGGACCTCTTCAAGAAGAACTACAAACCATTGCTCAAGTAAATAAGAGATGACACAAATAAATAGAAAAACATCCCATACTCACGGATAGGAAGAATCAATATTGTGAAAATGGCCATACTGCCCAAAGTTATTTATAGATTCAATGCTATCCCCATCAAGCTACCATTGACTTTCTTCACAGAATTAGCAAATACTACTTTAAATTTCATATGGAAGCAAAAAAGAGCCCGCATAACCAAGACAATCCTAAGCAAAAAGAACAAAGTTGGAGGCATCACGCTACCTGAATTCAAACTATACTACAAGGTTACAGTAACCAAAACAGCATGCTACTGGTACCAAAACAGATATATAGACCAATGGAACAGAACAGAGCCCTCAGAAATAACACCACACATCTACAACCATCTGATCTTTGACAAACCTGACAAAAACAACAAATGGGAAAAGAGTTCCCTGTTTACTAAATTGTGTTGGGAAAACTGGCTAGCCATATGCAGAAAAATGAAACTGGATCCCTTCCTTACACCTTATACAAAAGTTAACTCAAGATGGATTAAAGACTTAAATGTAAGACCTAAAACCATAAAAACCCTAGAATAAAACCTAGGCAATACCATTCAGGACATAGGCATGGGCAAAGACTTCATCACTAAAACACCAAAAGCAATGACGACCAAAGCCAAAAATGACAAATGGGATCTAATTAAACTAAAGAGCTTCTGCACAGCAAAAGAAACTATCATCAGAGTGAACAGGCAACCTACAGAATGCGAGAAAATTTTTGCAATCTATCCATATGACAAAGGGCTAATATCCAGAATCTACAAAGAACCTAAACAAATTTGCAAGAAAAAAAAATCTCATCAAAAAGTGGTCAAAGGATGTGAACAGATACTTCCCAAAAGAAGACGTTTATGCAGCCAACAAACATATAGATAAAAGCTCATCACACTGGTCATTAGAGAAATGCAAATCAAAGCCACAATGAGATACCATCTCATACCAGTTAGAATGGCAATCATTAAAAAGTCAGGAAATAACAGATGCTAGAGAGGATGTGGAGAAATAGGAATGCTTTTACACTGTTGATGGGAGTGTAAATTAGTTCAACCATTGTGGAAGACGGTGTGGCAATTCCTCAAGGATCTAGAAGTAGAAATGCCATTTGACCCAGCAATCCCATTGCTAGGTATATACCCAAAGGATTATAAATCATTTTACTCTAAAGAAACATGCACACATATGTATATTCTGGCACTATTCACAATAGCAAAGACTTGGAACCAACCCAAATGCCCATCAATGATAGACTGAATAAAGAAAATGTGGCACATATATGCCATGGAATACTATGCAGCTATAAAAAAGATGAGTTCATGTCCTTTGCAGGGACATGGATGAAGCTGGAAATCATCATTTTCAGCAAACTAACACAGGAACAGAAAACCAAACACCACATATTCACACTCATAAGCGGGAGTTGAACAATCAGAACACATGGACACAGGGAGGGGAACATCACACATCACACACCGGGGCCTGTCAAGGGGTGGGGGTTTAGGAAAGGGTTAGCATTAGAAGAAATACCTAACCTAGATGACGGGTTGATGGATGCAGCAAACCACCATGGCACGTGTATACCTACATAACAAACCTGCAAGTTCTGCACATGGACCCCAGAACTTAAAATATAATAATAATAAAAAGATGACCGTGCCCCATTGGAGGGCAAATTTAAGCCTCATCAGGTTAATATTGGGTGCTAAACAGAGTGGCTAATGTCTGTTTTATCACATGTATTTTGCTCTGGCCAGAATGAAAAAAAAATTATTTTTTCTTTATGATGAGGCTTGCCCCAGGTCAATGGTTCCGCAAGCCAGATCACTAGGGTCGCTCAGGGAAAGGGAACCCAGAGCCTGGTGTGCTGGCAAAAGGTTAAGAATTTCTTACCAGTCAGATTTCTGGCTTCTACCTCTCTGTGAAAATGGTTGAATGAATAGGTTTAAAAAAAAGTGTTTATCTCCTCTGTAAAGTTTTGATTAATGTGAGAAAAGAAAGGAGACAGTCAGTTGGCCTCATGCTACCTTCATTGGGTCTTGTTTGGAAAGCTGAGTCTCCTCTCTATCAGAATGTTTTTTTCTTTCTAAAATTTTCAAGTTATCATTTTGGTTAAATGAGTGACTTATGGTAACCTAAGATTCTATTTTGCAATAGCCAATGTTTAAACCTTTGGTATTTAACAAACCTTTCAAAATCAAGCTCTACATTATGTTAATTCAGCCGATACTGAAATTATTTACATATACAGTTTGAATGAACTCCATGGTCTAAGTCAAATTTCCTATGAAACCATAAAAATTCTAGAAGAAAACCTAAGAAAAGTTATTCTAGATGTTGGCTTAGGCAAAGAATTTATGATGAAGAGATGCTTTTTAATGTCAATCTGTGAATAATCGAACTGGAAATACTTAATCTTTACCAAATCTGAGTGATTATTGTCAGGTCTAGGATATACTCCTTAATCATGATGATACAGATAGTAATAGTCACATTTGCAATAGTATTTTCATAATCTTTATTTAATATACAGTGAGAAAACGTATCCTTTTAAAATATCTCCCAAAATAGTGAGTAGTATAACTCCCTGCCCCCGCATGACCAATTTCTTAGAGTTACCCTTATAAAATCTAGGATTACTCTTATATTTTCTATTATTATTTTTGAATGGTAAGTAATGAGGCTTGTATGATAGTGATCTTATGTTTAAATATTTTAGAAATCATACTATATTAGAAGTTTTAAAACTTCAACAGTCAGCTCTTTTATCTTTCCTTTTATGTGACCAATGACATACAGGTTCAAAATGCAAAGCAAAATAATAAAAAGACAAAAGGGAAATCAGGGACAGAGGTGAACACAAATATAAACTTTCATCAGTAAGCATAATGTATATGTCAGGACTGAGTCATAAGCACCAGAAACCCAAATTGTACTATATAAAGGAAGAGGAGAATTTGTTAGCTCATAGATTCCAAAGGGGGGTCAATAACTGAACCCCAAGAGGGAAGATATGCAAAAGGCTTTGAGGACCACTGGAATGCCTTCAGGATTTATTATCTTTCTTAATTTCCTCTGCTTTTCTCTGTGAAAGAGGGGCCCAAATTTACAAAGGAAGTGGTAGAAGTGGAATTTTAAAGCAGAGTTTTTAATCACTGCTACACAGAATGTTACTAATCGTGAACATGGTGAACAAATTCCAGGAATCACATCAAAATTGAGTATTTCAGAAAATTCATATCCCATTAATTTTCTGGACCAAAATTGAAATTTGTAATTGAAATTGTCAACAAAATATCAGGTGTTATGAAATTTAGACAAGGGTATTTTTCCTCTTTGAAATGTGGTCTTTTGGAGCTATATCTATATGGCCAGCTGTTAGTATTTCCCAACAGTGATCAACCTTTCATCAGAAGATGGGACCTTGGAAACAATGTACCTCAGATTTGAAAGTTATTGGGAAACCCATGTTTATATGCATAGGAAATGAAAGTACAAAGATATACAGTGTTTCATCATCAAAGTCATTACACTGGCATACTGGTTTTCTAGAAATGGTCCTTTCCTGGGTTCCTGTATTTAGGTTTGTATATGATGAGAAAACAAAGCCTTTAAAAATGAATTGGTTAATAAGTGTGCAAACACATATCACCATCTGGGACTAAAATAGTATATGCTGATAACTTAACTTGTCTTAATATTTTATTTAGCCATAAACATATATCAGTCATATGAATGGATTTCAATTGAAATAATTTTTTTCAGTTGCATGTATTATTTAAGGTGATTAACCAATCATTTTAAAAGAGTCAATTAAAACTTTAGTGTTTTAAAAGACAATTCTTGCATTCTGTTAACATAAACTTCTGAGGAATGTCTACTTAGTTGGTTGGTTGATCAATTTAGTTTTTATAGTGAAATAAAAAACATTTTAATGAAAGTCAGCTCAGTGAGTAATATGGGAAAAACGGGTTCCTAAGTGGGAGCAGCAGGGACTCAAAGAATGGGACAGATAAAGCCCACTCTAGTAAATGTCGAAGACAAAACCTTATTTTAAATTTGACATCATTAATTCTACACTCTAAGTATTTTGTACTCATGTGAATAAAACAATGGTTGCACATCCAAACACTTATCATTCTGTAGCATTTTTATGCAGAAGGGTGGAGATTTTTAAAAAATCAGTTTCCCATGATAGCAAGGCTTTAATTTAGATTATACAGAAAATGATTTTGCTTGACAAACACAAACCAAGACTAATTTTCTTTTCCTGAATTGATATATTTGAGCAAATAAGCTTCCCTTCTGCTTTTTCTTAGGCTAAGATGGGGAGGAGTTGCAAAGAAGGTGGGAACATAGCCCTGTTTCTACTAAGTAGATGCCATTTTAAAACAAAATTTTCTGTGGATCCCTCTCAAAGTCCATTCACTATAGAAGCAGACGCGTGATGGCAGTTCTTTCTCATTTTGATGTGGATGCATCCAAAATGAAGTGTGCATCAGAGGCAGCCGAAAGGCAGAACAATACTGGATGAACCACAACCAAAAAAAAAACACCTCATCATAGTGATAAGAGCTGCAAATCAAAGCAAAAGTAACAGAGAAGTAGAATGGACACTGAAGGTCTTTGTTTGGGGCCAGACCTCACTACAGAGCAGGGTAAGCTTGACTTATGTTCAGCTCAATAAAAACATGTGTATTCACTGTCTTCATTTAAAAAATGGAGAGTCAACAAAGCAGAAGGAATAGGTATCATAAAATAGAAAAACGGGAAATGGACTGGTGGTCAGAAAGCAAAACGTCAAAATTCTTCAGAACATTGATGGCACTGGGGTTGGGGACTGCACAGCACCAAGCTACAGGCCTGAGGGCCAGTAGCTCCTGCACACATCTGAGGTGCTTGGATCACAAGGCTAAGAGCAAAGCTTAAATTCTGCAGAACAGTTCACAACTCATGCTAAAGATGTCAGACCAAAATATTATCAATTTAGTGAAGACTTTACAAGGTGCTTAACCTCATGAGTCATCAGGGAAAAGCAAATTAAAACCACAGTGATATACCTAAACATATCAAATATGTTGCAAACATTTAAATAACCAACAATACCAAACGCTATCAAGGCAGTTTACAAAATGGAACTTACATATACTACTGGTATAAAACCAATTGGAAATATTTTTGGCAATATGCATCTTAGCTGAATATATGCATACATATAACCCAGCAACTCCACTCCTAGAAGTATAACCAACAGAACTATATATGTATGTGAATCCAGGGACTTGTTCAAGCATATTCATAGTAGCATTATTTGTAATAAGCAAAACTAGGAAAAGAACAAAAGTCTATCAAAAGTAAGGTGGCATGAGGGGGATGAGGGAGTTGAAGGGGCTTCTGATGTTAATAATGCTTTAGTTCTTGATCTGGATTGTTTCTTGATATGGGTATGTTCACTATGTGACAACACATCAAGATATACAAGATATACACTTATCTGTGTGCTTTTCTACATTTAGGTTTCTCTTCATAAAATACATTTTTTTAAGTCATCAACAAATGTCCTAGGCAGATGAAGGAGAGTAGACAGTAAAAATAGGAAAGAGTAGCAGGGTAATGCCTACAAAAGGAGGGACCTGGGTAGTCAAGCAGGAGTACTATCTGTACCCATTCTGGAAACGTTGGCCAAGAGCACGCTTTCCACTAGGAAATGGACAGCCCTTTCGTATCAACTTTGCTCTGTCTCTTACTGGCTCTGCAATCTTGGGTTAGTAAGTTGAACTCTCTAATACCTATTTTTCTCATCTGTAGAGGTAGCTTGTAGCTTTATTGAAAGATTAAATGAATGAAGAAAAGTTGCAAGTAAATACCTAAAACAACTCTTGGTACATAGCTGATAATCAACAAATGTAAGATCTTTGTCAATTTCTCCATTTATTCTGTTAGTTCACAGGAGAAACTATTGAAGAAAAGAAAAAAAATAAAATCTCATTTTCTCAATTTATTAACATCATAGAAAATACTTTTCTATGCATATATGTGAACAAGGAAATCCCAGTGACAACAACAGCAAAAACAAACAAACAAACAAAGAAACCATGGTATGGGCTTGTCCTCAATTTCAAAGACTAACTTGCTTAGAGAGGAGGACAAACATTTTAAACACAGTGTCCATAGGCAAATACAAACATAAATAATGGTATCTCAGTGTTGAGGAGGTAGAATTAGATTTAAAGACAGATGGACTACAGCAGTGAAGAATAGCCAATAATTTAAATGTATTTTTCCCATCACAATGTTCTTAACTACCACTGGATAAATCTTTTTGCATATGTGGAAAATATCAACGTTTGTTTTCTTTTCTTTCTTCTTTTTTTTATTTATTATTATTATTATTTTTTGAGACAGAGTCTTGCTCTGTTGCCCAGACTGGAGTGCAGTGGTGTAATCTCAGCTCACTGCAAGCTCCACCTCAAAAAAAATTAAAAAGGAAAGTTTATATTGCTAAAGTTACTTTGGAAAAACACACAGTTAATCAAAAATGCACAGTTAATCAAGCATTAGAATTTATGACTTCCAAGATGGGTCTTATTTTGAAATAGCCTGCTCTAGAATATGGTGTTGTATCTTTGATTCTTGTCACAATTCTTTGTCTCATACATAGCAAAGATTTCAAAGGAAAGAAAACGCTGAATTATAGCATTCTGCCTTCCAATAAAGTGTCTAACTATAAATGGAGGGGAAGATCAGTTCCTTTGTAAGACAATGTGCTGACTATTTGCATAAGAGAGGGACCAGTGGTCTCCCAAATCTCCTCTATCCAGGAGGACTGTCAAGAAACAAAAGAGGGGGGCGGAGCAAGATGGCCGAATAGGAACAGCTCCAGTTTCCAACTCCCAGCGCGAGCGACACAGAAGACCGGTGATTTCTGCATTTGCAACTGAGGTACTGGGGTCATCTCACTGGGGAGTGCCAGACAATCGGTGCTGGTCAGCTGCTGCAGCCTGACCAGCGAGAGCTGAAGCAGGGCGAGGCATCGCCTCACCTGGAAGTGCAAGGGGGAAGGGAATCCGTTTTCCTAGCCAGGGGAACTGAGACACACAACACCTGGAAAATCGGGTAACTCCCACCCCAATATGGCGCTTTAAGCAAAGAGGCAAACCAGGAGAATATACCCGACACCTGGCCGGGAGGGTCCCACGCCCACGGAGCCTCCCTCACTGCTAACACAGCAGTCTGCGG
>NW_016803192.1:1228454-1252742 GCF_001698545.2 Rhinopithecus bieti
AGCACTATTCACAATAGCAAAGACTTGGAATCAACCCAAATGTCCATCTGTGACAGACTGGATTAAGAAAATGTGGCACATATACACCATGGAATACTATGCAGCCATAAAAAAGGATGAGTTTGCGTCCTTTGTAGGGACATGGATGCAGCTGGAAACCATCATTCTTAGCAAACTATCACAAGAAGAGAAAACCAAACACCGCATGTTCTCACTCATAGGTGGGAACTGAACAATGAGATCACTTGGACTCGGGAAGGGGAACATCACGCACTGGGGCCTATTGTGGGGAGGGGGGAGGAGGGAGGGAGTGCATTGGGGAGTTATATATGATATAAATGATGAATTGATGGGTGCTGACGAGTTGATGGGTGCAGCACACCAACATGGCATAAGTTTACATATGTAACAAACCTGCACGTTATGCACATGTACCCTAGAACTTAAAATATAATAATAAAAAAAAAAGAAACAAAAGAATAAAACAAAATCATGAAATGGAAAACATACTTGCACATAGATAGCCCCACAGTTCAACACTATGAGAGACAATTCTACAGAATAAGAAAGAATAACAGAACAAAACTTCTCAGCTCCTGAGAAGAAGAAAACCGAAATATTCACTTGGTTCAAAATCTAGTACCTGGCATAAAAGCTCCCAGCACATGAGAGTGTCTCAGAGTTTGGAAAAGCACAAATTAAAGTGATAGCTGCTGCAATACAGCAGTCCAAGTACAGGCAACAGGCACCTAGATTTGATGAGGGTTAGGCCAAAAAACCAAACTCAAAGCTAACTTTGAGTTTTCAGTACAGACTCGAACAGAGCTGGAGTTCTAGCAAATATATTGATAGGATTCAGCTATAGGGTAACAATGTATTGCCTTGCACCCTTCCAATTACATGCAGTTCTAATTCATTACTTCCTGATTCCTCCTGCATGTTCAAGGAACAGACTAATAATTTGCATGGCTGATGTGGATTTTTTTTACCTCAGCTTCCTCCTCTTTGGGCTGTGTGTTCCGAACTCAGAGGCCAAATATATCTACTTCTCTCTCTTCGTACACTATCTCAGTGATTCCATTGGAAAAGTGTGGCCAAATTTGTCTAGCCCAATTTGTTCTTTATAAAGTATGTTGTTTATTGCTAATGTTTTGTTACTCCCTGGTTATCTACAGACTTTTCCTTCTAATTTTAGTCCCATGACTTTAATTAAATTTGAAGTTAGATTTAGTGGTCACGAATCGCGAAGACCACAGGTGTGGCTTTTTGTTTTTGCGGATACTAGTTTTCTTCTTATTTATGTAATAAGGAGGGGAAAATCTGTTATAAAACTTTTTCTGGTAGATCTTCATTGATGATTAAAAGCTGACAACAAATATGAGGATATTTATATTTCAATTAGTAAAATAAGTACAAATCATGAATGGCATACAGGAAGTCACAAACATCTAATCTCTTAGTGAAATATATTTTCTCCCTGCTTCAGTTTATGTCTCTCTCCCTCCCTCCCTCTCCTCTCTGTATCTTTCTTTTCCTAACACATTCAACAAGCAATTCACATCACTGTGAGGAAATCCCAGAAGTCAGAGACAGTAAAAACATAATCCATACAAAATCTTCCCAAGTCTTTATTTTCACTAGTAAGCACTTGCTTGTACAGTGGTTCTGGTCCTTTGGTATAATGGAAAAAATACAGAATTTAAAGTCAGAGAACCTAAGTAGCTACCCAAGGAAAAGTTTACTTAACCTCTTCGAATTGTGTCCACTTGGGTGCTATTAAGAGGTAGTGAAAAAACGTGGCTGAAAAAGAGAGTAACAGGAATCAGACTGCCTGAGTTCCAAGCCACTTACCACCAAGTGTTATCACTGTGACCTTGAAAAGTTTCATCCTCTGAAAAATGGGGCTGACGATAGCCCCTACCTTATGGAATTATTAAAATTAAATGAGTCAGATTATATAAAGCACAGTGCTTCCCATAAAGGAAGAACTCAACCCATGTTATTATTACTAAAGTGCTCATAAATATAATTCATGAACTGAAAAGCACTATCAAAATTTTAATAGTTTTGAAATTGTTTTCTGAGAGACATCAACAACCAAAGTCTGGATATATAAAAAGATGAGAGACATAACCTTGTCCCTGACCTAAAAATAATGGATAAACTGACAATGAGACATGATATACTTATATAAAAGTACGTATCAAAGCCCAAGTAAAAACCATGGGTCAAATCTGCCCTTGCAACAAATCAGTGTTGCAGGAAGTGATAAGAGGGTAAGATAGGAATACACATAGCAAGTTCCAAGGCTTGTAGACTGGACTGTGTCAAAGGAAACACTATTACAGTGAAGTAGTAGAGAGTGGGTTTCAGGAAGTTAGAAGGGAACAGATTTTAAGAGGTCTAACTTACAAAGATTTAATTTATTTTTTATTTTTTATTTTTTAATATGTAGTCAGGTAGCCATGAAGGTCAGCGACTCTGGAGAGAACAAAGGAGGTGAGGAAGAAGGATGGATTTTGTGTATGTAATATGCTAGAACTATTTAACTGGGCAGTAGTATATGGAGGATGGACATGTCATAGGTACCACAGAAACAAGGGAGAAGTAAGGAGACAATCTCAGTGTTTTACCTTGCTGGGATTCCCTAGATTTTCCTCTACAAATATAGTGGAAGCCAGCTGGCTTACACATGCACACATCTCCTTACGCATACTTGTCTTGTATACAGAAATCTCTCCCACCAGAGAATATAAGGTTGATATTATACAATAGTGTACAAGTCAAATATTTCCATACCATTGAATTCCAGTGAAAGTGGAAATACAAAAGAGGAAAATAAATCAATGAAAGGTATAATTTTTAGCTATTGTAATCACACTATACATTTTAAAGAAGAATAGCTAATATCAGGAGTTAAGTAGGTATTAGGCACTACTACCTTTATTTAATATTTAAAATAATTTTCAGAGGCATATCCTATTAATTATCCCTTTTTATAGGTAAGGAAACTGAGGTAACTAGACAATAAAGTTGACACAACTTAGAAGTGGTAGAGCTTGAATGTGCAATGAGGTTCTAAAGCCCAAAGAACGCCTACTCACCTTGCCAAAGGTACATATAAGAATCACCTGTAGATCCCGGAAATGGTTTAAAACACAGATTTTTGGGCCCCATCTCCAGAAATTTTGATACATTCAGTCTAGGGTAGAGCCTCAAAATTTGCATTGGTAACAAGTTCTCTGGTGATACTGATGCTGTGGTCTATGGACCACAATTTGAGTAGCATCACCCTGTTAAATTATTTTAATTGTTCAGTAAGAAAAAGTGAAATACCATAATATGAACAGGTGATATCTCATTTTCAATATCGGTAAAGCAAGTTTCATTTCAAAACACTTTTTCCAGGGCACTGATATGCATATTATAGGTTTAGTTTATTTAGTACAAGCTTGTTCATTGTGTATGATGATAGAACCAGTTGAACTTACACCAGTATTTAGGACTCAAGCTGCGTTTTGCATTTCTTCTCAAAATTGTCCCAGTATTTCTGATTTATTTTCTGTATCAAATAACAACATGTAGATTCAGCATACTAACTGAAACTTAACAGTATTGTAAAGCACTTCTTAATTTAAATTACAGGGGACAATCCAATTGGAAACATTTTGAACAGCTTCTTTTTATACATTACAACTATCAGAATTGAACATGATAAATTTAAAAAAATGACACAAATCTGCACCATCTTTCATGTGAGTGGAGAGAAGAAGAAAGGAGTAATAGTGAATCTGATTTAAAAAATCTGTTATGTTCCTTCATGAGGGAAGTTCTAAATGTTCAAGAAAAATTAATAATGTGGACTTCTGGGAAAACAGATCAATGTATGTTTTCTCTTTCTTTCTGCTATGTGTAACCCAAAGCCATAATATTATATGTAAAACTAACATAATAAGACTCTGAGAAATGGAGGGAAGAGGGAAAACCCAACCAGGGACCTCAGGACCTAAGAAATGACCCTGTGGTAGGTTCCCTAGGTTTACTTTCTGTTTCATTCATCCCATACTTGGTGCCGAAGAAGTCAGCAACTCAGAAACCACAATGGACCCACACAGCCTCCCCCAACAGCCTACTGTCTATATCCAGAGAACTGGAATAGTCTAGCAAGACAAAAGATTTTAGATAATAGCTGCTGTACACCAAATAGTCACCACAGGAAGAACTGTAGGTCTGTCTACCACTAATATCAGCAAAGATGGAGCAGGGGACCTGAGCTTCCACACTTGCCAAGCTGTAATGAAGCACTTGATGCCTTCCTGGAGTGGTCAGCGAAGGCTGAGTAGAAAGCTGGGACTCATTCTAGTCCATGGTATCAGCGAAGACTATCTGGGGATCGTGGATTTTTATCCCCACCAGCAGTAAAAAGGTGCCCCAGCTTTCTGTGGGAGAGTGTCAGAGGAGGCCAAGTAGAGTCAGCTTTTACAACCACCCAGGGTTAACCACCCAAGGTTATCCTTCTCTGACTATGGTGTCAGTGAAGGCCACAGGGAAGCAATAATGAGGGACTTCTATCCCTCACAGCCAGGGTAGTACCGGAGAAGTCTCATGAGGAGCTGGAATTCCCATTCTCATCCAGCAGTAATAAGGAGCCCCTCCTCTCTCAGGGTATAAACAGGGTCTGAACGAGGATCCTGGATTTTTAGCCCAGCTGGTCAGTAATGAGGCAGTGCTTCCTTTCCCTGACCAGAGGAGTATCAGAGGAAAACAGTTAAACAAAAGGTATAATTAGGATCCAGAGTCTCAAACAAAATACACAAAATACTCAAGTTTCAACTGAAATTCACGTCATACCAAGAGTCTTGAAAACCACAGCTCTAATGAAAAAAGACAATCAGTAAACCCCGATACTGAGATGATAGAGATGTGAGAATTATCTGACAAATATTTTATTTTATTTTATTTTATTTTATTATTTTATTTTATTGAGACAGCATCTTGCTCTGTCACCCAGGCTGGAGTGCAGTGGCATGATCACGGCTCCCTACAACCTCAACCTTTCCAAGCTCAAGCAAACCTACCACCTCAGCCTTCTGAGTAGCTGAAACTACAGGCGCATGCCACAAAATGCTGGGTTAATTTTTGTATTTTGTTATGTGGAGAAACAGGGCCTATTACTCTGTTCTCATGCTGCAAATAAAGACATACCCAAGACTGGGTAATTTATAAAGGAAAGAGGTTTAATTGACCTATAGTTCCACATGGCTGGGGAGGCCTCACAATCATAGCTAAAGGTAAATGAGGAGCAGTCACATTTTACATGGCAGCAAGCAAGAGAGCATGTACAGAGGAACTTCCTTGTTTCCCCTCATGAGGAAACTTATTCTCATGAGACTTATTCACTATCACAAGAGCAGCACAGGAAATACCTGCCCTCCATGATTCAATTATCTTCCACTGGGTCCCTCCCACAACATGTAGGAATTATGGGAGCATAATCCAAGATGAGATTTGGGTGGGGACAGAGCCAAACCATATAATTCCACCCCCGACCCTTCCCAAATCATATGTCCTCACATTTAAAAACCAACCATGCCTTCCCAACTGTCCCCAAAAGTCTTAACTCATTTCAGCATTAACTCAAAAGTCCATAGTCCAAAGTTTCATCTGATGCAAGGCAAGTCCCTTCCACCTATGTGGCTATGAAATCAAAAGCAAGTTAGTTACCTCCTAGATACAATAGGGGTACAGGTAAATACACCCACTTCAAATGGGAGAAATTGTCCAAAATGAAGGAGCTATAGGCCCCATACAAGTCAAAAACCCAGCAGGGCAGTCAACTCTTTAAGCTCCAAAATCACTCCTTTGATTCCATGTCTCACATCCAGCTTATGCTGATGCAAAAGATGGCCTCCCACAACCTTGGGTAGCTCCACCCCTGTGACTTTGAAGAGTAAAGTGCCCCTCCTGGCTGCTTTCACAGGGTGGTGTTGAGTGTTTGCTGCTTTCCCAGGTGCACAGTTCAAGCTGTTGACTGATCTACCATTCTGGGGTCTGGAGGATGGTGGCCCTCTTCTCACAGCTCCACTAGGCAGTGCCCCAGTAGGGACTCTTTGTGGACACTCCCACCCCACAGCTCCCTTCTGCACTGCCCTAGCAGAGATTCTTCATGAGGGTTCTGCTCCTGCAGCACATCTCTCCCTGGACATCCAGGCATTTCCACACATCCTCTGAAATCTAGGCAGAGGTTCCCAAAACTCAATTCTTGACTTTCGTGTACCCACAGGCCCAATGCCACATGTAAGCCACCAAGTCTTAGGGCTTGCACCCTCTGAATTAACGGCCTGAGCCATACATTGGCCCCTTTTAGCTACAGCTGGGATGCAGGGCACCAAGTCCTGAGAATGCCTAAAGCAACAAGGCCCTGGGCCAGGCCCACAAAACCATTTTTTCTTCCTAGGCCAGGAGGCCTTTGATGGGAGGGGCCGCCATGAAAAACTCTGACATGCCCTGGAGACATTTTCTCCATTGTCTTGATCAACATTTGGCTCATTGTTTATGCAAATTTCAGCAGCTGATTTTAATTTATTTTCAGAAAATGGGTTTTTCTTTCCTATTGCATCATCAGGTTGTAAATTTTCCAAATTTTTATGCTCTGCTTCTTCTTTAAACATAAGTCCGAACCATATATTTGTGACTACATAAAACTGAATGCTTTTAACTGTAGCAAGTCACCTCCTGAACACTGCAGTTTACAAATTTCTTCTTCCAGATGCCCTAAATCATCTCTCTCAAGTTCAAAGCTCCACAAATCTCTATAGAAGGGGCAAAATGCCACCAGTCTCTTTGCTAAAGCATTTCAAAAGTCACCTTTGCTCCCGTTTCCAACATTTCCTCATCTCCATCTCCATCAGGCCACCTCAGCCTGAACTTTATTATCCATATCACTATCAGCATTTCAGTCAAAGACATTCAAGAAATCTCTAGGAACTTCCAAACTTTCCCACATCTTCCTGTCTTCTTCTTAGCCCTCCAAACTGTCCCAATCTCTGCCTGTTACCAAGTTCCAAAATCACTTCCACATGTTTGGGTATCTTTACAACAGTACCCTACTCCTGGTACAAATTTACTGTATTAGTTATGCTGCTAATAAAGACATATCCAAGACTGGGTAATTTATAAGGAAAAGAGGTTTAATTGACCCACAGTTCCTCATGCATGGCTGGGGAGCCCTCACAATCATGGCTAAAGGCGAATGAGAAGCAAAGCCACAACTTATATGATGGCAGGCAAGATACCATGTGCAGGGGAACTCTCCTCTATAAAACCGTCAGATATCATGGGATTTATTCACTATCATGAGAACAGCATGGGAAAGACCTGCCTCCATGATTCAATTACCTCTCACGGGGTCCCTGCCATGACATGTGGGAATTATGGGAGCTACAATTTAAGATGAGATTTGGATGAGGACACAGCCAAACCATATCACAAGTTTCACCATGTTGCCCAGGATGGACACCAACTCCTGGACTCAAGCCATCCATCTGCCTTGGCCTCCCAAAGTGCTGGGATTGCAGATGTGACCAGCATGCTGGCCTTGAAAAAGATTTTAAATCCATCATCACAAAGCTGGTTTGGTAAGCAATTATGAATACACCTGAAACAATTTTTTTAATTCCCCTAAGAAATAGAGGATATACAAAAGAACCAAAGGTAAATATTAAAATCAAAAGGTTCAATAATAGAAATTAAAATTTCAATGGATGGGCTCAGCAAAAGAATCAGAGGGAAAAGTACATTTAAAATAGAAAACAAAATTATTTAATTTGAAGAACACAAAGAAAATAAACTGAAAAAACATGAATAGAGCCACCGGACCCATGGAACTATAAAAAATAGATTTAACAATCATGCCATTTAAGTATTGAAACAAAAAAGAAAGATGGTGGAGCTAAAAATTTGCTCAAATAAATCATGACTTAAAACTTACTAAATTTGGGGAAAAAAACCATAAACATGTAGATTGAAGAAGCTGAGCTAATCCTAAGCAGAATCAATTCAGTAAAATCCATACCAAGACACATTATAGTAAAAAATTTGAAAAATGAAAACAAAGAATAAATCTTGAAAGAAACATGTTATATGTGGCAAAATATATAAATAAATCTAGAATAATTGTTAATTTTTTATCAGGAGTCATGTAAGCCTAAAGGATGTATCATAATATTTTTCAAGTACTTAAAGAAAAGGACTATAAACCCAGAATTCTATACACAGTAAAAATGTCCTTCAGAAATTCTCAGATGAAGGTAAACTGAATTTACCATCAGCAGACTTTCCCTAAGAGAATGGATAATTGAGTTTTGAACAAAAGTAATGAAGGATTTTAAAATCTAGAATATTAGAAAGGAAAAAAGAATGGACACAGCGAAAATATGAGTAAATAAAATACATATTTCTTCTTGAGTTTTCTAAATTATGTTTGATGGTTGAAGTGAAAATTCTAACACTGTCTGATGTAGTTTTACAGGTAGATGGGAAAAAAATTAAGAAAATTATCTAAGAAACTGGGGAGGTTTTTATACTTCAAGTTGGTAAAATGTTGATACCAATAGATCAGTTATGTACATATGTATAATGTAATACATAGAGTGAACCCTAAAAATAAATACAATACACTCAAAAACACCATAGACAAATTAAAATTCATTCTAAATGTATGTTAAAGTAACCCACAAAAAGTAAGGATACACTGATTAAAATACAGAAATTGCAAAATGGATTCAAAAACATGACTCAGCTATATGCTGTGTGTAAGAATTTCATTTCAAATATAACACTATAGAAAGGTTGAAAGCAAAAGGATAAAAAAGATCATATCATGTAAACATTAATCAAAGGAAGCAGATGTAGCTATTTTAATATCAGATGAATGAGACTTCAGAGCAAAGAAAATTACCAGAGACATAGAGGGACATATGTAATTATAAAAGGTCAATCCATCAAGAAGACATAGCAATCTTCAATGTGTATTCACCAAACAGAGGAGCTGCAAAATACGTGAAGCCAAAGTGATAGAACTAAAATTGGACAAATCTTCATACAGTTAGAGCCTCAACGTTGCTCTATCAAAAAACACTAGAACTAGAAAAATCAGCAAGGATATAGAAAAACTCAACAACATGATCAACAAGCAGGATCTAATCACATTTGTATGAAAGAGTTTCAAGTTTCTATGGAACTTATACCAACATAACTATATCCTGGGACATAAAATAAACCTCAAAAAATTTGAAAGAATTAAGATAACATAGATTATATTTTCTGACTACCATGGAACCAAACTAGAAACCAGTAACAGAAAGATAAGAAAATCTCCAAACATTGGAAAGCTAAATAACACACTTTTAAATAATTCATAGATCAAAGAAGTCTCAAGATAAATTTAAAAAAATACATTGAGCTGGAAAAAAAGAAAATACAACATAACAATATTTGTAGGAGTAGGACACAGCTGAAATACTTGGGAAAAAATAAATGTATAACATTAAGTTCACACATTAGAAAAGTGAAAATGTCTCAGATGAATAATCTGGGTTCCCATCTCAAGACGTAGAAAAGGCGAAATAAAGCCAAAGCAAAGAGAGGAAGAACATAATACATTTAAGAGCAGAAATCAATAAAATTGAAAACAGAATGATGACAAAGAAAATGACACAAAAAGATGGTTCTTTGAAATTATAATATACAATTGGCAGACCTCTAACAAGACTGACAATGAAAAAAGAGAAAGACACCAACATCCAGAATCAAACGGAGGGGAACATTACAGACCCTAGAGACATCAAAAAGACAAAAAAGAAATGCTATAACAACTCTACTTACATGTATCTAAGATGTCAGATGAAATGAACTAATCTCTAAAAGAAAAAAAGTACAAACTACTACCACTAAACCAATATGAAACAATTTGAATACTCCTATACCTACTAAGAAAAATAAAGCCATAATTTAGAAAATATTCACCTCTCTCCCCACAAAAATCTTTAGGCCCAGATAGTTTCATTGGAGGATTCTACCAAATTTTTAAAGAAGAGCTAACAACAATTCTGCACAATCTCTTTTATAAAACAGAAGACGGAAACACTTCTCAATTGATTTTATGAGCCTATATTATCCTGATATGGAAATGAGATGAAGAGAGTACCAAACCAACAAAGAAAAAGAAAACAACAATGACCATGGAGCAATATCCTTCATTAATATAGAAGCAAAAATCCTTAATAAAATATTAGGAAATAAAATTCAGCAATATAGAAAAAGAATTATACGAAATGACCAAATGGGGTTTATAATAGGAATGAAAAGCTGACTTAATGTTTGAAATCCAATTAAGGTAATCCACCATATAAACAGGAAAAACGGGGGGTGGGGAAATCACATGATCAATTCAATGCAGGAAAAACTTTTGGTAAAATTCAATACACATTTCTGGTTGAAACGCTTAGAAAAAAATGAGAAAAGAAGGACTTTTTCAACTACATAACAACCATCTACAAGAAACCTATAGTTAACATCATACTTAATGTTGACAGTAGTTCTCTGTAAGATCAGGAATTAGGCAAGAATATTACTCTCATGACTCATTAAATATAGTACTAAAAGTTATCCTAGTATAATAAGGTAAGAAAATAAAGCATGTAGATCTGAAGCGAAAAAATAAAGCTACCCTTATTTGTATATTACATGATTATTTACACAGAAAATCCCACACCCGGTGTGGTGGCTTATGCCTGTAATGCCAGCACTTTGAGAAGCTGAGGCAGGCGGATCACTTGAGGTCAGGAGTTCAAAACCAGCCTGGCCAACATGGCGAAACCCTGTCTCTACTAAAACTACAAAAATTATCTGGAAGTGGTGTTGTGCACCTCTAGTCCCAGCTACTTGGGAGGCTGAGGCAGGAGGGCAGGAGAATTACTTGAACATGGGAGGCGGAGATTACAATGAGCCAAGATCTTGCCATTGCACTCCAGCCTGGGCAACAGCGTGAGACTCCATCTCAAAAGGAAAAAAAAAAAAAAAAAGGAATCTTAAAAGCTTCTAGAATTAATCAGTATGTTTAACAAGATTTCAGGGCATAAGACTGACATAACACAAATCAATTGTATTTCTATATATTAGCAATGAAAGAATACACACAGAACCTAAAAATGCATATCATTTACAAATACTTTAAAAAGTAAAACAGTCAGTCTACCAAAACATGTGCAGTGCTTGCACGCTAAAACTACACCTTGCTTATTATATTTTTAAATTTAACCTAAATATATGGGGAGACATACCACATTTGTGGATAGGAAGATTCAACATAGTAAATATATCAATTATTCTCAATTTCATATATAAGTATATTGAAATCCCTATCAATATCTCAACAAGACTTTTACAAAGAGGAACAGTTTTCAAAAATTTATGTGGAAAGGCAAAAGAACTAGAATAGCTAAGACCATTTTGATAAATAAGGGTAAATTGGGAGGAATCACTGTACTTGATTTCAATATCATATAGTTACAGTAATCAAAGCTGTACGATATTGGCAGAGGGAGAGACACATGGATGGAATAGAATACTCAGAAATAATTCTTATGTAAATTACCCAACTTATTTTTGACAAAGGTACTAAAGAGAGTCAATAGAGAAAAAATAGTCTTCTCAACAAACATTGATGCAACAAATGGACATTACTGACAAGAGAAAAAATAAACCCAACCTAAACTTCACACCTTATACAAAAATTAACTCTATATCAGTCACAAACTTAAATATAAAATATAAAACTATAAAATGTCCAGGTAAAAAGGATACAATCCTCAGGTTCTAAACAGTTTTTAGATTATACCAAATACATGAAAAAATAATTGATAAATTGGAGTTTATAAAAAAATCTGCAAAATTCTTCCATTGAGATGAGTAGACAAGCTACAGAGTGGGAGAAAATATTTGGAAGCCATAGATTCCACAAAAGACTATTACTATAAAAAAGACTCACGAAACCCAAAAGTATAGAAACCAAACAAGCCAATAAGAAAATGAGTAAGACAGGAACAGTCATTTTACCAAAGAGAATATCCAGGATAAGCATGTGAAAAAAATGTACAAGCCAGGCACAGTGGCTCATGCCTGTAATCCCAACAATTTGAGAAGCCAATGTGGGAGGACTGCTTGAGCCCAGGAATTTGCAATAAGCCTGGGCAACATAGCAAGACACCATATCTACAAAAAATAAAAAATTAGCAGGGCTTGGTGGTGCATGCCTATAGTCCCAGCTGCTTGGGGTGTGGGTGACATGGGATTAGCCCTTGAGCCTGGGAGGTCAAGGCTGTACTGAGCTGTGATCACACAGCTGCACTCTAGCCTGGATCACAAAGTGAGACCCTATCTTAAAGAAAAAGGAAAAAAAAAAGTTCAGTATCATTAGTCACTGGGGAAATAAAAATGATGAAAACATAAATTACAGTGAGATATTACTACCTACTAGAATAGCTAAAATAAAAAATGGTGGTAACACCAAATGAAGGTGAGAATGGGGAGAAACTGGATTACTCATACATTATTGGTGAGAATGTAAAATAGTACAGCCACTCTGAAAAGTTTTTCAGTTTATTTGCAAAAAGTAAATGTGCAACAACCATATGACCAAGCAATTCAAACCTTGGCATTTTTTCCCCCAGAAGAAGTGAATACTTAAGGTCACACAAAAACCTGTATGTGAATGCTCCTATCAGCTTTATTCCTAATAGCCAGAAACTGGAAACAACTTAGCCACTGAAGGACATAAAGAGTCAATGACTATCATTTTACAGTAGATAAAACGAGGCCTAAAGAGATCAAGATTAGAAAAACAAAGAAAAAAGCTTACGCCAGAATCACGCAGCAAGTGATCAATAGTGTCAGGATTCACACCCATATGGTCTGGCTCCACAGTCCATGCTCTGAATGCCCATACTACATTCCATCGTCTCATCAGTGCATGAACCTCATTCTAAATTCATGTTAGACCTGCCTCTAATGACTAATTTTTTCTTCACTCAAATTTACTTTGACCTCTGCTTGATCTCAATCCATGTATAGCAATTACAATCATAAGACAGTGATATACATCTACACATTTTTATTCCTTTCTTGGTCAATAAACAACATTTAATCACTGTATCTCTAATCAAAAATCAGGCAAGTAAGGTCTTGGGAGTGGGGCTAAATTGATTTAGACTGAACAGTTCAGATCAACCTGGCCATTATCTGTACATTGGTAGCAAAAGTTGGGGCCCTTAACAGAATCCCTTGAAACTCGCTAGTAATTTTTTTGTGCTCTAATTGTGCAACTGAATGCATATCAACATGAGGTCACTGTTCACTTTTGCAGTATTTTCATACTCGTTCCCTTAATTTGTGTTGCCTTAAATGCTAATGAAATTTAGTAGGGCAGTGATAATAAAAAACAAATGCCAACATGCTCATGGCAAAGAAGTTGCAATTCCAAATTTGCATTTTCCTGATTCTGTGAAATAATGCATCCTGGTATTCGAAATAATTTGTTTTACTATCAGGAAAAAAAAAATCTGTTAATCATTTTTTGGTTAAAAATAAATAATAAGATTAATCCAAGGTTGTCCCAATGTTATTTTCTTTTGCTTGCTTTTCTTACGTCTTCTTGAGTGGGAGGGAAAGACCGAGTTGGAGCTCCTGCATAACCAACAACCTATCTCATCTATGCCGCAGTCCATAGGGAGCACATTGTTAATAGTTATGAAAATTGCAAACCATTGGAATGCTTGTGAGTTGTAATTTTATAGTTAGTTTTGCTTTCTTTTTAATTTTCCACATGGGTAATTTTTTAATAAGGATGAAGGCTAGGAAAGATGAAGAAAACTAGAGAAGTGCACCCACATCCACATCTAAAACACATTGATGGTGTGAAAATTGTTCAGTAATGAAAATATGATTATCAAAGTGATGGCAAACAAAGATAATGATACGAGGCTAGCATTTTCTTGGACTGGGGAGGACAGCTGTTTCTTTGTGGAGGAGTCATTTTGTTGAATTAATCCTGTTGTCCCCAGGAGATCTTCAGCATTGGTTGATTGTATTAAGAACTAACAAACGTATTTTGAAAAAGAGTAACATTTTCTTACATTAATAAACCCTTGGATTGATGTCACCTAGTCTCAGTGATTTGATCATGCCAAATTAGTTAACTAGATTTAAAACATATTTTATGGGAATGCTTGGCCTAGTAATTTTTTACTAATACATAATAGAGGTACATATTTTGGGGGTACATGTGATAATGTATTCCTATAACTTCTAAATATCAAGTCAGTATAATTGGGATATCCATCACCTTAAAGCCTAGTTATTTCCTATCTACTTATTTTAAAGAACAAATGTTCATTTTAGCAGAAGTGGTTATTCATTGTTTATTCAAAAAGTCATTCAACAACTATGTTATGAACACCCACTCTAAGCCCCAGATATACAATACTGAATGAGCACAGATGGGCAGGAGATAGAGAAGAGAAAGATACAGCAGAGGAGGGTAACTTTTGAAAAATAAGCTCCTGGAACTTCAAGTGGAGATATGGAGAGTAAAATAACAAAATTTGGCAGGGTATGCTTAAGTATCAGAATAAAAAGTGTACAATAAATCAGATAATAATTACCATGGGAACAAGTGGATTTATCATAAAGGTAAGGAAGCTTACACTTCAGGATTTCTCACTTGAACACGACCGTGTAAATAAGTATTTACTCCTGTAACTAATTTTGTTTCTTTGTGTATGTAATCTTAAAGTATCTTTCTGAAACATGGCCCCTCATATTGTTTAGCTTCAGTCCCCACAAAACCTTGATCCACCTCTGCATAGGAATTCTGAAGGCAGAGCAACAATTTTTTCAAGGTCGTCCCCAGCAAACATGCTTTCTTTGTGTTTCTTTACCATTTTTACTAGGGCTAGTGACTACTTTCATTCTCTACTCAGTTTATAATATCTAAAGAACAGCTTGTGTTTAAAAACACTTCCCTAAACGTTTGTAGGAAACACCTGGGGCTATGCTTCATCTCTGAACATGAAGAGAGACCCGCAACATTCTCCTGGGGTTGGGGGAGCACAGAAAAAAAAAAAAAGAACAGGGGTGGATTATAAAATCTACAACCCAACTTTTTTTGAAATCAGCAAACAAATTCAACATGGAACCAAAAGTAAGCCTTACTTGGACAAGAGGAATAGAGGTGTGAATTATTATAGGATTAGTCCCAGAGGTGATGGCAGAACTGAGTCAGGAAGATGGCATTTCATAGCCCTTATTTCAAAGGTGGAAGAATTTTGGAAACAAGAAACCAAATCATTACAAGTTAGTAATGTCAAATACACACATACACACACACACACACACACTTACATTAATTCTAGTAAATTTATTCTATTTTTGTTTCCTGGCTTCTTGACTATGTATCTTTCTTAGACTTCACCTGTGTCATAACAATTTAATTTTTATTCTATAATTTTATAGCTTAATTAATACATAAAATGCTTTCCTTAATCTTAAAATTATTTTAGCATAAGATTTTAAGAAGATACACAGCTTTATTATTTATCTAGATGTTCAGTAAATTTTATCAAAAAATTATTTAAAAGTGTATTTACCAGTGACCTAAAAACTCATCTTAATATATATAAAATTCTCACAAATATTTGGATCTACTTCTGGAAATTCTTTTCCATCCATTACGTTGCACCATCTCTCCATGCATGGGTATATTTTAAATATTGTCATTTAATAACATGTTTTAGTATTTGTTAAGGTTATTCTAATGCAGGTTTGGCTGCATAATAACTGCCACTTGAATCTATTTCCCGTAGTAGACGTTGCCTCTTAATGTGGGAAGCTTAAAATGAAGATGTCAATCTTGTCCCTCAAAACCAGTTTAATAAGTCTCCTATTGCTGCAGAACTTGACCAACTTATTGAAGTCAGCTGTCTCCTTGAGAGTTCCATTACCTTTGACTGTTTTCATTATTAAACAGGAAGCAAATGCAAAATGTCTAGAATTTCAAGAACCAAAGTAAACACTAAGAAAAGAAGTGCTTTGTTTTAAAAATAGAAAGCATTGTATCTCTTTATATTTTATGAGGGATATAAGAATTGTCATCAGTTGCATCTTAAATTTGCTTAGAACAAATTATCACTATTAATAAATTACTATGACATGTTTGCTTGGTCTTACAAAACAAATATTTTGCTTATTTATTAATATTAATTATGTTTATCTCTATTGTTGACTAAAAGGATTTGATGCAAATGTATTTTTGATTTAAAGTTACTTTTGAAAAGTGAAATTAATGAAACAAGTTTTACATTATTATTTACTGAGACGCCCCATTCTTATTTTGGGCTCAAATCTGGGCAGTACACTGAAAATTAAATTTCCTGGCTCCCTTAAACTATAGCAGAATGGAGTAACAATATGTTCAGCATAAGGTTAAAATATTCTATTTGTTTATTCTTCTCATTAAGTTTTTAACTACTTCTCTGTCAAATACCAAAATCCATTTGAAAACAGTGACATGACATATAATAAACCCAATTAAAACACTCACACAAAGATACTCAGACTCATATACATTTGTGCAACTCTTTATGGTGCTAATAAATCAACTCAAAACTATAAAAAAGCAATTAGGAACATAGAAATTACCTAATTTTATGTTGCTTTTTTTCTTGATATGATTCTAACATGATTATGCATGCATATCTAATTACTATGTCTGATGACCTATGGTCATAGTTTGATTTTTGTATTACAAATGGCCTGACATTTAATTAGTTTGTGTGATTAAATTATGTAAATATCTACATGGTGACCAAATGATTAAAACTTTTTCTATATCTCTAGTTTTTCTTAGCATTAGCGCTAATTATATCTGCCCACATACACTGTATGTGAACAGACACACACAGAAATCTTTACAAGTAGACAGAAAGTTGCAGTTAACCAAATTAAGATCAAAAGATGTATTGCTGAATACATCTTACAAGAGGTAGCGTGGGATGGCGTGGGACTTTAATTATTGCAAAAACTTTAGTCTAAATTGTAACTAGGACAGATCTTCTAAGCCTGATTTTCCATTTTTCATTCATTCTGATTTCATTGTCTTCGGAATTGATGGCCTCTGATTTCTTTTTTTCTTTCATATAAGAAATAATGATTTTATGTAAAATTTAAATGAAACTTTGGTTATTACTGCGACCATTTTAAGCTTATTTCCAGTCAACCATGGATTCGTCACTGCTTATTATTTGAACTACAACATCTCCATTCTCGAAGTACAAATATCAGTGAATTTAGGAGTTCTGACTTTCTGCAAAATGTGGGCTTGTTGTAAGTCCCAAGCAGAGGTGAGAATAGCAGTAAGAAAATAATCCCTACTCTCATTTAATAACCAAATTTAATGAAACAGGGAACAAAGACAGAATGCCTTTTAAGACATGTATATTAACAAAGGACATCTGTTTGACATCCTAGCATCCTGGAAATATGTTACAAACATGTCTCATGTGAAGATGGTGAGTACAAAGGCTCTTAATTGTCCAGAGAGTACTGAGCTACAGAGAAACTACCTCAAATCCGTAGTTAACCCTCAAATCTCATTTAGACAATGCATTTAATGATTGTTCCATCAGAAGTTTTCTCTGTAACAGACAATAAAGAGCAAAGTTTGTTGGTATGTGGATCTTATATGTACAAAACTAATCAGTTAGAAAAAGGAAAATTTACAGATTTGTCTTTGTTTCGTTAGCTAGTTATTTCCTAAACAACTACTTATATAATTGTTTAGTAGGATTCAATTAGTTATTTTTAAAATAGTAAATTGCTTAATGAAATCTCCATGTCCTCCAGAAGCTCTAAGCAGGTATAAAGGCATAAGCAGGCTTAACTTCTTTTCTCCTAATTTTATGGAAAAGGTGCCAGAATTCTTCAAATGGCCAGTATGTGAAAACTATCGATGCAAACAATCTACAGGTCAATTAATTAATATTCAATTAATGAAAGTCATGGCTTGAAAAGAGAGAATGAGGTCAAAAAAGGTGGGGTATGAACAAAAGCAAATAGAAAGACAGAGAGACAGAGAGAGATAGAGTGTCAATAGTTTTGGAGAATATATACATAAGAGGCAAATAAGATATGTTTTAAGTCAACACTATAAAATTAAAAAGTAGAAATGATTTAAAAGAATAAACTAAAACAAGTTAACTCATTGAATTTTAAAAAGTTGTTATTTTGAAATAATTATGGATCCACGGAGTTGCAAAAGAAATGTATAAAATTTTCACCTAACCTCCATCAAAGTTAACATTTTTCATGTATAATAGCAAAATCAAGAAACGGACAATGGTATAATACATACAGAGTGCTCAGATTTCACCAGTTACACATGCATTTGTGTGTGTGTGTAGTTCTATGCAATTTTATCACATATATAGTTTCAAAGAACCACCACCACAATCAAGATATTTAACTGCACTATTACCATATGGATCCTACATCCCACCCCACCCCTCTCTAGCCACACACACCTCTCCTCTTCTGCCCCTAATCCCTGCTAACCCCTGAACTCCATAATTATTTTATTTTATAAATGTTATATACATGGAATCACGTAGTATATATTTGATTGAGATTGGCTTTTTAATACAACATAATTGCCTTGAGGTTCATCCAAGTTGCTGCATATATCAATAGTTCGTTTCTTTTAATTACTGAATTACAGTCCATGGTATGTATGTGGCACACTTTAACAATTTGTCTATTGCAGGACATTTATGTAGTTTCCAGTTCAGGGTTATTAAACTACTGAGTATTCACTTACAAGTTTCTACATGAACGTAGTTTTTATTTCTGTGGGAAATATGCTGATGAGTACAATTGCTGAGTCATATGGTAAGACAGTTCTTAGTTTTAAAAGGAACTGCCAAACAATTTTCCACATGGTTGTATTAGTTCACATTGCCATCAGCAATGTATAAGCAATCCAGTTCCTCCGTATCTTCACCATTTGAAATTATTCCTATTTCTTATTTTAGCCATTTGATAGGTGTATAGTGATACTTCATTGTAGTTTTTATTTGCATTTCATAATGGCTAATGATTTTGAATATTTTTTAATGTGATTACTTACTATCTACATTTTGTCATAACTAAAATGTTTGTGCATGTCTTTTGCTCATTTTCTAATTGGATCTTTTCCTTTTTTAATGTTGAATTTTGGGAGCCCTTTATACATTCTAGATACTAGTCTTCCCTCTGGCATGTGATTTGTATGTATTTTCTCTCAGCCTATAACTTGTTTATATTTTTCAACTTTTATACTGTGGTAAAATATACATAAAATGAAACTTACCATCCGAACCATTTTTAAGTACATAGTTCATTGGTATTAAATACATCCACAATGCTGTGCTACTGTTACCACCATCTGGCTCCAAAACTATTTTCATCTTGTAAAACTGAAACTCTGTATATATTAAAAAATAACTCATCATTTCCCTCTCTACTGAGCCCTGTCAACCACCATTCTACTTTTTCTTTATGATTTGGTCTACTGTTCAGTACCTCATATAAATGGAATTGTACACTGTCATTTTGTGACTGGCTTATTCACTTAGCATAATGTATTCAAGGTTCATCATGTTGTAGCAAGTGTCAGAATTAGTTTCCTTTTTAATACTGAATTATATTTCATTATATGCATATACCACAGTTTCTTATCCATTCATCTGCCAATGGACACCAGGGTTCTTTTCATGTTTTAGTTATTGTGAATAATGCACCAGTGAACATAGATGTAAAAATACCTCTTAGAGACCTCGATTTCTATTGTTTTGGATGTATACTTGGAAGTAGAATTGCTGGATGATATGGCAATTTACATTTAATTATTTGAGGAATGGTCATACTGTTTTCTACAGCAGCTGTATAACTTTATACTCTCACCAATAGTACACAAGCATTCCTATTTCTTCATATCCTCACCAACATTTGTTATTTTATCCTTTTTTAATAGTAGCCATTCTAATGGGTGAGAGGTAATACCTCATTATAGTTTGATTTGAATTTTTCTAATAATTAGTGATGTAGAGATCTTTTCATGCACTTACTGGCTATTTGTGTATCTTCTTTGGAGAAATACCCATTCAGGTCCATTGACCATTTTTAAACGGTGTTGTTTTAAGGGTTTTCTATTATTCTAGATATTAATCTCTTATGATCTGTAAATATGTTCTCTGACTCTATGAGTTGCCTTTTTACTCTGTTACTCTGGTTGTTTTATTCACAAAATATTTAAATTTTTATGAAGTCAAATTTATCTACTTTTGTTTTTCTTAGCATTTTAAATATATTAGCCCATTTTCTTCTAGCCTCTAAAGTTTCTAATGAGAAATCTGCTGAAAATCTTATTGATAATCACTTGCATGTGATTGTTTCTTGCTGTTTTGGGGATCCTTTGTCTTTAGCCTTTGAAAGTTTGATTATAACGTGTCTTTGTATGGTTCTCTCTCAGTTTGTCTTAAAGTTTGTTGATCTTCTTGGATGTTTATGTTCATGTTTTTCATCAAATTTGTGGAATTTTTTAGCCATTATTTCTTCAAATATTCTCTCTGCTCCTTTCTTTCTCTCTTCTCTTTCTGGACTCTCCATAATGCATATGTTGGTTCACTTGGTGATGTCCCATGGGTCTCTTATGCTGTGTTAATTTTCCTCAATTTTTTAATTTCTATTCCTCTTAATTTCCATTGTTCTAGTTTCAAGTTTGTTGGTTGTTTCTTCTGTATGCTCAAGTTTGCTTTGAACTCCTCTAGTAATTTTATTTTTATTCATTTCAGTTACTGCAGTTTTCAGTGTCAGAATTTCTTTTGGGATTTTTTAGGTTTTCTATATCTGTATTGACATTTCAATTCTGTTCATGCTTAATTTTCTTACTTTTTCCATATCTTCCTTTGCTTTTTTGAGACAGTTTTATAAAGTCTTAGTCTATTAGCTCTGCCATCAGTCATTTGTCAGGAAGAGCTTCTGTTGATTTATTTTGTAGACGTTCTCTGTACCAAGAATCAGCCTGAGGTATAAATTTAATGTCTTCTCAGGCCTTTTCTTATCCTGTGTCATTCCCTGGGCATGTGTGGTCACTTTCTAATATTCCCCATATATGCAGTTTATTTTGAATATTCTAGTATTTAATGCTTGGCTACCCCAAAAATAAAAAGAATAAAGGGGAGAGGGAGAAGCATGATAGCCCTTTAAATCCCCTGGCGTTCACTTCAGCCAGAGGCAGAGGGGCCTGCAATAGTGGGGACAGGTACAATAACAATGACCACCTCCCTTCTTGTCTGCACCTCTGTGATCATAAGATGCAATCCCCTATCAGAGGGAAGCTTCCACTATTTGGAGGATAGGATCCTTTTTGCCCACACTGGCTACTGCAAGCTATGTGCAACTGCTCTAAGAACATGTGCAATTGCCTTCCATGGGTGTGGATGGATGGTTCCTGCTACTGTGCAAAGAGTTGAAATTGCCCAAAATTAATCACAATTTACCGTTCAAGTCCTCCCTTGGAAGTTGCAAGCCTTCAATAGACTCTAAAATTCCAAAATAGTTACATCAGGCAGACTCTACCAGTGCAGTTGTTGTCTAGGTGGAGAGGCAGCTTCCTGGCCCTTCCTATTCTGTCATCTTCCCAGAATCTTCTCAAATTTGTTGAATTTAAAATGAAAGAAAATGGACTTCTATTTCAAGTTGGCAGACTGAAAACCTACATATATCTCATGTTCCTTATGAAATACATTAAAAGATGAAATTGTAAATATATATGAAAAAATAAATTCATAAAGATAATAGGAATGGGGATCATGATGAGACAAGACACGTTAGCAAATTTCAGATAGCTATAAAATAGGTAGAACAAGCAGGGGCTTGCAACCCTTTTCTGTATTGGGACACACAGTAAATATTTAGACTTGTAGACCATTTGGTATTAGTCGTAAGTATTCAATTCTGCTTTTGTTGTTGTTGTTGTTGTTTCTCTTTTTCTTTTTTTGAGACAGTCTCGCTCTGTCGCCCAGGCTACAGTGCAGCAGTAGGATCTTGGCTCACTGCAGCCTCCGCCTCATGTGTTCAAGCAATTCTCTGCCACAGCTTCTCGAGTAGCTGGGTTTACAAGTGCCTACCAACATAACTGGCTAATTTTTGTATTTTTAGTACAGTCAGGGTTTCAGCATCTTGGCCATGCTAGTCTTGAACTCCTGACCTCGTGATCCACCCACCTCGGCCTCCCAAAGTGCTAGGATTACAGGCGTGAGCCACCACACCCAGCCTCAATTCTGTTCTTATAACACAAAACAGCCATAAGAAATACCGGAAGGATAAATCGATGTGGTTGCATTTCAATAAAACTTTACAAAACAGGCAACTAACCCCTGGCTGTAGTTTGTGAACCACTATAATGAAGAAATAGTTCAGCAATCACTGTAGTAGCTGCTCTGCAAATATAAATTCCATAGATTCTGGGCTTTAAGTTAATAAAATAAATAGAAAAAATAAAGGTAGGATGATTAAATGAAAGACTTAATATAGAAAAACTGTGCCAGTTACCCCTTCTATCATCTTTAGTTCACATAAAAGCAAGCAACTCAGCTCCAATCCTTAAGGAGAAGAATTCAAAGGTTCTTCCTAGAAGAAACCATATGATTTATAAAATGAGTGTTGCTATCTTAAATAAAGCCCTCCTCTTCTGGTGTTTGTACTCTGCTTATCCTAAATCCAAGTCTGATCTGTTATGTACCCTGTCAACATATGGCCAGACTTGTTACATGTGAGAAAGGCCCACTGTGCAATAGAAAAAAGTTATTCTACAGTAAACAAGAGTTACAATACCTCCCCTGTCCTTTATTCTTAAATATGAATAAACAAGCAAGGATCATCAGACATGTGAGATAATCCAATATAGCAAACAAGGAAGATCAACTTAGCCCTAAATACATAATACAAGACAATATGGGAAATTAAAGATAACTTTTTATAAAGGATTCAGTATACTCGTAGAGATTTCAAAAGATATTATATATCAAAAAATAAAATGAGAATCGAAACAAAAAGTAAGGAATATGGAATACTTCAAGATTAAAACGTAATTCAAAAAATTCAATGTGGTGACAGTTTGATAAAATTAAACAGTTATACCAGATCATAGTTAGAGAAGAATAAGAGATAGCATTGGTGAAGGGTTATATGTGTCAGGCACTATTGTAAACATGTAGACAATACACATAAGATGTTTATAACAGCACCTGGCATATATTTCAAATTTACAGTTAAGAAAAGAGTTACCTATCGGTTTAACGGATAGAAAAAGTTGCGTCTTAGATTCAAATGGAATGAGTTTGATGCCAAAGCCCTTGCTCTTAACTACCATGGTCAAAAGGTAAACCACAAGAGAGAAAATATGAGATAGGGAGAAGTAAATGGATGTTGCAATACTAAACCACAGTAAGAAGTTTAAGTGAAAGTAGATTAAAAAAAAATATTGGCGGAAGGAAATTATCACAGAAATAAAGAAAATTTCCCCAAAGTGTAAAAGAAAATGTGTTTTCAGGCTTAAAGGGCATCCGAAGCACCAAGAAGATCATAAGACCCGACGTGGTGGCTCACACCTGTAATCCCAGCACTTTAGGAGGCCGAGGCGGGCAGATCACCCGTCAGGAGGTGAGGTCAGGAAATCGAGACCATCCTGGCTAACACGGTGAAACCCCGTCTCTACTAAAAAATACAAAAAATTAGCCGGGCATGGTGGCGGGCGCCTGTAGTCCCAGCTCCTCGGGAGGCTGAGGCAGGAGAATGGTGTGAACCGAGGGCGGAGCTTGCAGTGAGCTGAGATCCGGCCACTGCACTCCAGCCTGGGCGACAGAGTGAGACTCCGTCTCAAAAAAAAAAAAAAAAAAAAAAAAAAAAAAAAAAAAACAAAAAAGATCATAACTAGGACCCTTGAAAAATTCTTATTAACTTGAAATTTCAAGAACAATAAAATCCTAAAAAGAATTATATAAAGAAAAAACATTGCATGTAAATGCGTTACCTATAAAAGACTCAGATATATAACATAATTTTCCATTTGTGTTTCTTGATGCTAGACGAAAATGGAGTAATCCTTTCAAAGTTACAAGAAATATTAATTCCTGA
>NW_016803192.1:1253434-1312490 GCF_001698545.2 Rhinopithecus bieti
AAAAAAAAAAAAAGAAATAGATGTGATGCCTATAACACAAATATGAATTGCCTGAAAATTTCCAAACATATGTGGATTGTCTTTTAATTTTTATGTTATTGATTTATATCCAAATGTCCTTGGCATCAGAGAATATACTCTAAATAATTATAGTCATTTGATATTTGATGAGATTTGTCTTTTGATTCCTTTATGGTCAATTTTTATGAAAGTTCTATGTATGATTAAAAGAATGTTGATTTTATACTTGTTAAATAAAATATTATTTTTGTGTTCATTAGGTCAATATTGCTAATCATGTTATTTAAATATTTTTTATCAGTTACTAAAAGCAATTAAAATCTCCCACTGTGGTGGCCTATTTCTACTTTTTGTCAAATATGTTTTAAATATTAAATATTTCGAAATCATATAATAGTTTCACTGCAGTCATATCTTTGAGCTTCAAATAAAGTATGACATATTTACTCTCTTCCGTCTTATTGTAATGCCCTTGTATGTGTTTTCTATCATTTTGTCTTTCTATGGTATAATCTGTTTAATTTTTTCTGATCCATCTTTTTATTCACAGCTTCTCTCTTCAACTATATCCAATCTTATGTAAAACATATCCGCCAAATTATTTCAGTTATTGTGTTGTTCGGATCTCAAATGTTTATTTACTACCTATTCAAATCATGTAATTTATTTTCTACAGTTCAGTTCCTATTTGATTTATATCTTTGTTTCTTTGAACTAAGCAGTTTGAGCCTGATTAATTCCAATACTAAAGTGTTTGTGACTCTTTTCCATTCTCTTTGGTGTCTACTAGTTATTATTCCTGATGTCTTCTACTCTTGAGTATCTCATTGCCTTTGACTGTGTCTTGAATATTTGATTTTAAAAATTACTGGTAGGAACAATTTGAAGCCTGAGATTACGTTAATTTCTTTTAGAAAGATTTTTGTTTGCTTCGTTTTATTTTGCTTTGGCAAAGTGTTAGGAGTTCTACCAGTCTGGGATCACTTTAATCAATAGAGGTCCCCTGAGCCACCTAAATAACAGAAAGCCAGGCTGAAAGTCTATCTCCAAAATCTTGCTTAAAGTAGAAGTGGCTTTACAGATGTCTCCATTTTTGATGGACTGTAGGCATTGACGTTTGAATCCTGCTAGCTCTATGCAGCTGCCAAAACACAGTTCAGTTCAACAGCTCATTTTCTGGGTTAAAAAAATACCCCAAGGTCAAAGCAGCTTTATGTGCTGGTCTAATTGTTATGGGTTTTTATCTTCTTCAAGAATTTGGTGTAGTATTTCCTTACTATATTCTTAGTTATTTGATGCTTTCAAGAATTTTAAAATTTATTTTACCTGACATATGTTTGTCCTCAGAAAGATAAGTGACCCAAATTACCCCACCAACATTTCCCTAAAACTTCACCTATTTATCTTTCATTACTGGTATTTCCTGTTATTCAATAACTTTCCCTTCATTCAGGGAGTTGTTATAATGTTTTATGCCCATGTCTAAGGGAAGAAATGAACAGTATAATGTAAAGAATAAAAAGTCTAATTGTTTACTTTTGCATTTTAGCATTGATAAGGACAAAAATTTATTAGTTTTGGTAGATTACACATTGAAGATCAAAATTGCTTACTCATAATCTCTCAGATGGAAAAAGGAAGTCTATGGGAAAGCTAAAAAGTGAGATACTAGTCAATGTACTCTTAAAAGGAGCAAAACCTGAAACCTGCAAAACCTCCCTACTGGGTAAAGCAAATACTCAAATTCCAAAACCAAGAAGGTGACATAGGGAATCCAGAAATCACATATAGATTTCCAACCACACAGAGCCCAGTAAAGTCCTTCTGTGCCCTTGCCAGTCAAATGAGGTCTATGTCTCTCCATATTTCAAAGAGGTGGTCAAAGCCTTTGTGCAGTCCTAATCAGTGGCCTATTATGGGCTGACAAACTAAATTATTTCCTGCAACCCAAAGGATAAAGAAAGTTATTGTCAGAGATTTGGGCTTGCTGAGGTCTTATTAGAATAAGAAACAATAGGGCAGTAATCTGCAGGTATTGATGACCAAGGACCAGATGGGACAATGTTCATCTTAACCAGGGCCAAAATGAACAGACGTTAATCTAAAATTAGATGCATTTCTTCCTTAATGCCTCCAACATACTGAGTGAGCTGTTAAAATTTAGAAACAAACTCCATGGTTTTGACAAAATGTAAAATCATGATTTTTTAAAAGAAAATAGAGAACCATGCACTGTGCATATCAACATATATCATTAGTTCATACATTATCTTTGACCTCTTTGTCATTCCACTCTCCTGTGCTATATTAGTTTCTGGGCGCTGCCCTAAAAAAACCCACAAACTGGGTGGCTTAAGCAACAGAAATTGATTATCTCCCAATTCTGCAGGCTAGAATTCTGAGACCAAGGTGTTGGCACGCTTGGTTTCTTCTGAAGCTTTTCAGGGAGAATCTGTTCCACGCCCCTCACATAGCTGCTGGCAAACTTTGGCATTCTTTAGCTTATAGATGCATCACCTCAGTCTGACTCTGTCTTCATGACATTTTCCCAATGTCTCTCTCTCTTTATGTAGTCTTCTCTCTGCACACATCTATCTCTGTACCTAAATTTCCTCTTTCTATAAGAGCACCAGTCATATTGGATTAGGATCTACCCTAATAACCTCATTTTAATTTGATTAACTCTGCAAAGACCCAAGTAAGTTTACATACTGAGGTACTAGGGATTACAACTTCAATACATTCTTTTTGGGGACACAATTTAACCCATAATATGTACCATTCCCCATTTTCACCCCAACCCTTCCTCTCACCTTCTGTCTACTATCTGCATCAGAAGTGAGGTGAGGACATTAATTCGACACATTCTTTAGTAATGAAAAAAGCTGAAATTAAAGGTTTAAAGTTTCGTTTTTTAAAGCTATGCACAATGTACCCAAGACAAATGGCTGTAATCTTTCCATGATATCATGTTCTGCCTCCTGAAGATTGTTGAAAATGAAAAATACACAGATTTGGAGACTTTATAATGTTGACATTATTTAGATATTCAATTTGAGGAGAATCACTTGAGTACTGTACTTCCTCATTAAAAACATTTTAAAAGCTACAGAAGACAAATTTATTTTTGTACTAATTCAGTGGGTTTATTTCAGTGAGAAGAAAAGGAAACATCTAAAGTTAACAAGATTTAGTGTATGGCTGAACTGTAGTAGAATGGTATTAGCTATTAAAGGAGGTGTTAGGAAGATTGGGAACAGAGAAAGTTTGTGGGTCTTCATATGTTAATCTACAGGTTTTATTGGAATTAGAAAAGATGTTCATTAATCAACTACTACTTGACAAAGGAAGGTTGGTTAACTTCTTTTAGGAAAATTCCCCGTGCTACCAGCTGAATGCCCAGGGTTTACATAAAGAGAAACTAAATTCTGAAATGTTGCTTTACACCTGCCAGTTTCACCTATGAGGAGTGTAATTTCAACTGTTTCCTGTTAAAGGAGATAATTTTGACATATTTTATATTCTGTGTGTCCTTTACAGTACCTATCACAAAATCTTATATGCTTTAGGACTTTTGTAAATCATTTAAATAAATGTGTGTATATATATATATACACACACACACACCACACACACGAATTAAATTTCGCATAATTTAAAATTTTGAACCTTAGTTCTACATTCTAACTCTTCTGTACAGAATTTCTTAATTAGTTCTACTTTTGAGACTAATTCTTTCCCAATTGAGTTTCACTGTGTTTTTTAATCAACTTAAGAGACTTCATGAAAAGAAAAGAACAAAACAATTCAAATTAGAGGGAAAAAATGGGCAATAGTTCAGTGAGGAGGTGTTATTTGTAATATGCTGTTACTCAAAAACTCATGCTCTGTACACAGCAGCAAAATTGCATACCATTTTAAAGTTTATAAAAAGTATAAGACTGGATAAAATCTTGGCAGTCTTGAAGAACTATACTTGTGTAGAGCCATGCTTGTAAAACAGATGAGCTAATATTATTTTGTATAAAGATTAATTCAATCAACAACACACACTTCCCAAGCTTCTGAACTTACGTTTTTCTCAAAGCATCCTTGGTAAAATTTTTCCAGAACAACAATAATGGGCCAATATCTTTAGGCTTTAAGAAATTTTAGGCCAGGTGTCAGCAAACTATAGTCCATGGGCCAAACCTAACAGCTGCTCATTTGTGTCAATAAAGTTTTGCTGAAAAGCAGTCACATCTATCTGTTTATGTATTGTTTACGGCTGCTTTTTTGCTGTAAGAACAGAGTTAGTAGTTGTGACAGAGACTGTGTGGCCCACAAAGACTAAAATATATTCTATATGGCCATTTACAGAAAAGGTTTGCTGACCTCTGCTACGGACAATAGCAGATACACTAAGCTGATTTTTTCCCTTTGTAGACAACTCAATAAAAAATTATTACACTTAAATGTTTGGTTATCCCTTATCATATGCGGACATGCACAAAATCAGTTTGGATTAAATTGTGTGTGTGAAGTTACTCCTCTGATGAAATATAGCTTGTCTTAGCTGCCTTCTAGAAAAAGAAATGTTTCTACTAAGGCAAGAGTACAACTTCGTTAGAGATTGCCAATTCCATTCAAAAGAAGCTTTCTTGGAAACATGCTTGCCTTTGACAGTCATGTCCAGGTTCTCACTGTGAACAGAAATATTATTATTCTAGAAAACTAAATTACAATGGATTTATTTTATCCCCCTCCAAGTTGAAAATCAGAGTTGTAAACTTATGCCCATGCCCTTTTCTTTTTCCTCTGTATCTTGCTCTTTATCACTTTCTAGCTGTTAATATTGAATGTTCTCATTTTTCTTATAAAGTGCTCTCATATATCCACTTCAGAATTAAAATTAATGTATTTTCTTGTTCTCTTATTAATGGGCATTCTTTCTGCTACCCTGTCTTTCTTCCTACACATAGAGAAATAATTCTTTTTTAAAACATTTTTTTAAACCACAAAGTTGAAATCAATTCATTCAGCTGCCTTCAAATATTCCTTCATTTTAGGCCACACATATAAAGTTGTGATTTGTTTGTCTACAGATCACTCCAAAACTAGTTGTCTCCTTCAAAACAGAATTGTAACCCCTTGTATTAGTGCTGGGGAGAATTTCAGACAACTTCCATATCAGTATTGTTTTTATACTTGCTTAATTTTTGGTTTGGAATATTGGTTTTGTAATTATATTAAGGGAAAGAAAGGTTGCTAGAATGTCCCTTCTCCTCTCTTATATCAGAAATGGTCAAAGCCCATTGTGTGAGGCTATGCTTGCAGGGACAGCAGACATCAAGGAAGATGCAATGAATTGTGGAGGTAGAAGCAGCTCAGCTCAGGGACAGTTTGAACATGAGTCTTGGGGGATGTGACATAAGTGTCCATTCCCCTGCACATCAGGTCAGAGTAAGAATACATGGCTATGGACTGTGAGCTGCAGACTGTGGCAAATACAACGGTGAGAGGTGTCTCTTGGATTGTTGGAGCAGCTGGACAGAGGAGACAGACACCAGAGACTTTCAGAAGAGGCGGTTGTGATACAGGTGGTTAACACCACTGACAAAAGTCCTAGTTACTTCCCAATTTTTCTAGCACCAAGGAGGCCAGAAAACTGGTAAAATCCTGTATAGCTTAGGGAAGAATCCCTGAAATGACAAGATTGTGTTTCCTGCCAGATTGGCAGGGGGAATGCCTTGGGGCAAAGTGATTTAGAAAAGAAAAAGAAGAAACATGTTCTGGGCTAAAACTACTGCTCTGTACATTTTGAACTCCAGATGAGTTAAATTGCAAGGATAAATTGCACAGACAATGCAGTAATGAAATCTCATTTGGTGACAAATAAAAACTAGGCAATCTAATCGATTTTTAGTTTCATATTTCTTTAGAATTTTCTTCTAACTAATCTAATCCCATTATAATATGAAAAAATGTTATACATCCATGGTGCTTTATATAGCTCTAGTTAAAATACTTTTCATTCTAATTATTTCATTTTCATGTAGTAAAAATGAAATTAAATTTGTTTGTAAGCTAAAGTAACTTTTACAGAACCAGAATGGTTCAATTATGTAGCCTAGCTAAGCTAGGTTATAGTAACAGTATAATTTATCAAATGTATTCATTTGTATCTATTGAAAGCATTAATTTTGAAATATTTCCACCTGAAGGACAAAACAATATACTATATACATGTATGAAAGTAACATATGACATTTTACTATTTTTATTTTAGCATCATTTTTTGAAAACACACACAAAATACAGATACAACTAAGGCTTCATCACACTCATCTATTTCTATTTTCTCCCTCTTTCCTTAAACCTAGGCTTTATCCCAAAGTGGTGTATATTATTCTCATACATATCCCTATACTTTAACTACTTACATCTTTATCCACAACACTGCATGAAATTGTTTAATCTAGTCATAATAAATGACATCTTTAATGTGTATAGTGCATCACAAGTTACTTTTTCTAAATAAGGAACTAGAAAACTGTCAACTTATAGCATTATTATAATATAATAACATTATTTTAAGAATTTGATTCTGCATAAAGTCTTTCCTCAATACTTAGGGTCACTTTTTTATCTTTAAAAAATTAACTTTTAATTTTGAGATAAGTTTGAATTCACTTAGTAACAAATTCACTGTAGTAACAAATAATACAGTGAAAACTCTGTGTTCTTTACAGTCTTCTCCAATTATAATGTCTTGCAAAACTATACTACAACATAATAATCAGAATATTGACATCGATAAAAGCCATAACCTCCATTTAACCATGAGAAAAATAGTAAAAACCCAGTTGATGGGGATTCTACAAAATACCTGGAAATATCTGGCCCATTCTCCTCAAAGCTGTCAAGGAGATCAAAACCAAGGAAAGTCTGAGAAATTGTCACAGACGAGATGATTTAAGGTGGATGAACTTTACTTGTGGTGCATGTGGGAACTCTGTACTATTTTTACAATGTTTCTATAAATCTAAAACATTTCCAAAATATGTGCCTTTGGCTATCCTAAGGAGCATGAATCATTTTGAGGACTCCCAGTGATCTGTTTCTTTGGTCAGAGCCAAGGACTCGAGTAAATATAACATTCTTTCTGAATCAGAACTGAGAACTCAAGATTGATACTTTTCTTTCACTAAGAAAACAAAGGGAATTTGCCCTAGTTTGCATTCTTTTGAAGATGTGGTTAATGAGGGGTAAAAATCGACTTTTTTAAACCACTAAAGCAGAAAGAAATCATAAGAGAAACTCTAAATTTTAAAGAGCTAATTGTGATTTGAATACATTCTTGTAATAGAGATGAAACCAGAACACAGTCTAAAAATGTCTCCAGAAAATAATGGCAACAGAGAAATCTACCTTAATGGAAAGGTTTGAGAAGAAAAGTCTTATCTTCTTGCTAAACTTAAGGATAATGTAATTCCATCACCACTTCCTCATTCACAAAAAAGTAAAAATTACAGAGTAGGCTAAAAAAGTACTTTGCTTGGTAGTCAAGCGACAGGCATTGAAAGACAAGGACTCAGTATTTGCTTTCATCTGAGGTACAAAATCAGGCCTCTGCATGTCGAGCTCATAAACTGTGCCATAACCAGTGGCACGTCTACACTGATCACAAATTCTTCTTGCTAGGCCATTCTGTAGCTCAGGATACAGGAAGAACCACTTGGCAAGTAAGATACAAGTCAACCTAGATAGCTTCCCAAGAGTCAATATTCAAGCTGTATTTAACAGTCAATCCCTATCTATTGTTCTGATCTGTCTACTAAACTTTAAGTTTTCTTTGGAACATTCTCGATCACCAACACAAAGTACATTCGCTATCATCTATGTTTATATTAATAGCAATGATTTTGTTTTTTCCATTAATGTAGAAATGTTGAGTCTTGGTGCTTAAAGGTATTACAAAAGAAGTTGCTGACCTGGAATTTACCATGAGAAATATTGGAGTGATTCATGGAATAATGACGCCCTAGCTCTATGAACAGCAATCTGGTTTAGAGCTGGATGATCCTTAGAGATTTCTTTAGAATCAATTGATTTTCCTGTGTTTCTTCATACTTTATACCACCGTCTTCCTGCCTTTTTTCTCATAACCAATCTGAACCTAAAGTATAAGTATTTGATACTTGGGCATGCTTAATATCCACCTTGCAGTGGTGGCAGATATATGGAATTGCTTACTCACTAAATCATAAAGCTGAACTTCTTAGGAAAGTATAAATAAAGTAACAATGTTTAATATAGCAACAGATTCTGAGAAAACAGACTTCACCTGATAGCTGTAAAGGTTCACTTTATGTTGTATGTAATATATTTTCCTTTTTCTTTTCTTCATTCTTTCCTTTCTCCCTTTCTTCTTCCCTCCTTATACCTTCTATTTTCTCATGTTTTCTTAAGAAATACTTTTTGTGGATTCCTTATATTGCTTTAGAAAATACATCTTGCTCAGAATTTTTCTGATTATACAAATAGGCTAAGAATTTCTCCTGACAAGAGTAGTATTCAAAAAATAACACAGTAAAGTGATTTTAACATATCATGATGAGAAATGGTAAGATGGTAAGCAGGAATCTTGCAACCATGAATAATCAAACAGATCACAGAGCTGGGATACAGGCTCTTATGTCCTATAATAAAAGGATACTTGATTTGAGAACTTACCAGAACCAACCTATGTGCAGCTTGAGGTCAAGATACTTTAAAATAAAATTATTCTTGCTTTCATGATGTAGACCTATACACACACTCAGCCAGCAAGTTCAATGTTTCTTTACTTAATACTGTGTAACAGGATAGCCTTAATCTGCACAGAATACTGCAATATATGTGGGTAAAAGCAAAGAAATCCATTCCCTATTATCCCAGGGATAGGAAATAATAAATCAATAAGCATTTTCCAATGCCTGAAGGTGGTAAGTTAGCTATTTTAAATTGAAGTTCCAAACACCAGTTTGGTTGTTATGAGAACAATGCTGCATTTCAGTGCAGAAAAGTCATCTGCTATTCCTCTGGGTAATATACTGTCTATCCTCAAATTTGGAAAGGAAGCTTTTTCTCTTTCCCAAACTTTCTACAAGCCACAGTCAATTCTGAAGCAGTGGAGCAGACACAATATCCAGTATTGTTAGCACTGGATACTGTTTTGTGTAGAACACGCTCACCATTTCCTTTTAATATGCTTGAGTTTACAAGGCTCAGGGCAATGGAGAACACACAGCTTCTGTAACCTTTGTGAAAGTGTTGGATGTGCATTTGTGTAGGTACAATGTGATTACATTCTTGAAGATTCAATGAGTTTCCTAACAAAGAGAACAAAAAAAGAAGAAACTGCTTGAAAGTCATCTATTACAAATGACTTCCAAAACTAAAGGTCTGGTGGAATGACGAAGCCATAACTTTGAACACTCGTACAAAAGAAAATGGGAAAAAATGTATATCATCTAGAAAGCCAGATTAACCCCAGAAAATGAGCAAAATATTAGATGCCCAGAGCCTGCTCTCAATATGACAAATTCCAGAAATGTTCACAATTGCCACAGTTTGTTAATTGCTACACAAGTGTTATCACATTAATGCAACTTAGATGCCAAGAAGGGTTTAAATGAAGTTAAATGAGTAAAGCACGCAGAATGCTTTTCATTGTTCAGGCTTATGGGTAGTCAGTGAGTTGTGTAATTGGGATCGCTAATGTTTCCAGCTCATTTAGTCTTTTACTGTATTGTGTGAACTCAACAAACATCTGCCAAAAAAAAGAAAAAAGAAAAGAAAAAAAAAAGTGCAATAGCCTAGATTCAAAGATTCTCAAAGCAAAGATAAAACATATAATTTTATTTCCAGAGTTTACTTTCTTAGAAACCAGATTTTAAAATGCATCTGTTTGACTTTTGTTTATTTGCTTTCTTCTAATTGTCACAAATAGCTAAATATTTGCTAGTCAAAATATGGTGCCTAGTCCAAAAGCATCAGCATCACCTGGGAGCTTGTTAGAAATGCACAATCTTAGGCCCATTCTATACCTGGAGAAACAGAATGTGAATGTAATAACATCCCTAGATGATCTGTATGGACATGACATTTGAAAAGCACTGAGCTAAACAAAGCCCCACATAAAATCAGTAAGGAAAAATGTACATATACTTTTACTTTTGAGTAGATAGTATGAATTGTTTTAGTTCTTTGACAAACATTAATCCTAAAGAGTTTATAACTCCTAGATGGTACTGTCTTGCCTCTGGTCTCTTAGAGTTGCCAGTTAAATGTGAACAAACTAACAACAGACATATTTAGTCTTTAAATATAAAACCATAATACAAAAGTAGAAGATAGGGAATTCATAATCCAAGTTTCTTTGCGCTTTTTTTTTTTTTTTTTTTTTTTTTTGCTGTTAAAGTACTATTTTTAGGATGTCTGAAATTCTATCCAGAAATGTTCCGTATATGGTTCAGTAGATGGGGTAGCTCTGATTTGAAGCATTTGGTGGTTTTTGCTACAAATAGTCCCACTGTGGCCAATTTAAAGCCACTAATGTGAAGTCATGGAACTGGATTTGGGAAGAAATGCACACAGTAGCTCTCTTAAGTTAGTATAAGTCAACTCCCACACAGCACTGGCTTACACACACACACAGTGTTGCCCCCTTATCTCTCCCTAGGACCTCAAGGCTTTGAAACCCAGTTGGAAAACCACTTTAATACAACAAGAGGAGAATGAAGACAGCCAAGTCCAAAATAGAATTTGTTTCCTTCTTGGAATTCCTCTCCTTGATTCCAACTCCTATCCTGCTTGCCCTGCCTGGCTTGTCCTTGGATCCTCTGCCTTGATCCACTGTGTGACACTGGCATCCCTCTGATATCATTGATACTACACTAGTGACTCTGAACTGTATCACTATTGCCCATTGCTCAAGATCAGAATCTAACCTGTAATGGCTCATAATTTTTAAACTAATGATAAGGTGTGCACATTCACAAATTATTTCCTTTTCTATATAAAGTAACTCAAAGTTCTATTAAAAAACCATTCTATAAATACTTAGGGAAACGTTTCTATTGCTGTCACTGTAATCATTTCTTTCTTTTTTTTTTTTTTTCCGAGACGGAGTCTTGCTGTGTGGCCCAGCGTGGAGTGCAGTGGTGCAATCTTGGCTCACTGCAACCTCTGTCTCCCAGGTTCAAGCGATTCTCCTTCCTCAGCCTCCCAAGTAGCTGGAACTACAGGCACCCGCCACCACGCCTGGCTACTTTTTTTGTATTTTTAGTAGAGACAGGGTTTCACCGTGCTAGCGAGGATGGTCTCGATCTCCTGACCTCATGATCCACCCACCTCGGCCTCCCGAAATGCTGGGATTACAAGCGTGAGCCATCACACCCAGCCCAGTAATTTCTTAAATAGGAGAAAGGTGACTTAATTACACTTGGGATGCCAAAGGTCAGGAATGTTTTGCTGGTAAGTTTCACTGGTAAAATGAGTGAGAGAGAAGGGAAGGGAGGGCTCTCTACACTGTACCATTGGTGCCCTGCTCCCCGTTCTCCTGAGTGCTTAGCTGGCCATCCTAGCCTTCTCTCTCCCTCAGGCCCAGTAACTTGTTAGTATCTCAGGCAGGGAATAAAGCACTTAAAGCATACTCTCAATCTTTTTATTTATTTATTTTTTAAGAATACCTCCTTTTTAATGATGAGAACTAATCAAAGTAAAACTAGTTCTGGGCTTCGTGATGATTCATTACAGTGGTAAGTGTCGGGCAGATCTAGCATGGAAGGTCATTCTCTGACAATGGTGCTCACAAAAGGTGCCTGAACTTTATTACCCTCCCCGTCCACACATACACAAACATGTTTCCCCAAAGGTATACATTCTCACACCAAATAACCTATAGAGTTCATTTTTATGGACTGAAGATGTAAGAATTGAACAGATGCTGGCTACAGGAGATAGATGAAATCAGACACAACACAGGGAACCCTGTGTCTACAAGGCTGATCATACCACCCTCAATTTTAAAGTTCCATATATCTTTCTTTCTCTTTTTTTTTTTTTGAGATAGGGTCTCACTCTGTTGTCCAGGCTGGAGTGCAGTGGCATGATCATGACTTACTGTAACCTCAACTGCCCAGCTCAAGCAATCCTCTCACCTCAGCCCCCCGAGTCTGTGGAAGACCACAGACTTCCCCAGGCTGATCCCGAACTCCAGGTATCAAGGGATCTTTCCCCCTTGGTCTCCCAAAGTTTTGTGATTACAGGCGTGAGCCACTGCACCTAGTCAGCTCCATGTATCATAACACATTTGTCTGTTAGTTGGTTTTATTTTTTTTATACCATGCAATTTCTATCTGATAATTAGTGTCTTCTATAAAGTAATTGCAATATTGAAATAACAACCACGACCACAACACATTATCTTGCTTTTCTACATATCATTACTGTTCCCTGCCTATAGATTGCATTCAGTTTATGAAAAATTGAAAACACTAATGTTGGATTATTTAAAATTAATAATTTTATTTTGTAAAATAAGAACATTCAACTAGCAGATTTGTACTTTACCTGAATAAAATGTACTTTTGGCTCTCATATGCCAATCATATAATCTCATGAAGGAAATATGGTTATCTAAACACATATTAATATTAAAAAAATGGTATATACATTTTAAGACACTACTACAGATTTACAATTTCTGTAAAACTATAATCACACAATTGTATGTGTGATCTATACACAGAATACAGTAATATAATCATCCTAATAACATAATCATGATGACCAAGGTAGCTGAAAAGTGCATGCTGAATAAACACAGTGACCATAGGATTTAGAACACAGAATGCAATGATTTTGCTGGTGATAACTAATGAACAATAAGCACAAGCTGACGGCATAAGCCATTATTCTATTTTGTATTAGCAATTTATTTATTTTTCAACTTTTATTTTAGATTCAGGGGCTACATAGGCTGGTATGCTACTTGGTATATAGTGTGTTGCTGAGGTTTGGGGTGTGAATGTTTCTGTCAAGCAGGGACCGAGCATAGTATCCAACAGTTTCTCAACCCTTGTCGCTTCCCTTCATCCCAACTCTAGTAGTCCCCTGATACAGTTTGGCTATGTCCCCACTCAAATCTCATCTTGAGTTGTAATCCCTGTAATCCCCACATGTCAAGAGAGCAACCCAGTGGAAGGTGACCGGATCATGGGGCAGTTTCCACCGTACTGTTCTTGTGATAGTGAGTTCTCATGATATCTGATGGTTTTGTAAGTGTTTGGCAAGTTCTTCCTTTACTCATTCTTCTCTCTCCTGCCACCGTGTGAAAAGGTACAAGCTTGCTTCTCGTTCATCTTCCCCATGACCGTAAGTTTCCTGAGGCCTCCCCAGTCTTGTGGAACTGTGAGTCAATTAAACTTATTTCCTTTATAAATTACCCAGTAAGTACTTTATATCAATGCGAGAATGGACGAATACATACCCAGTGTCTACTGCTGCCATCTTTATGTCCATGAGTACCCAATGTTTAGCTCCCACTTATAAGTGAGAACATGCAGTATTTGATCTTCTGTTTCTGCATTAATTTGCTTAGGACAATGGCCTCCAGCTGCATCCATGTTGCTGCAATGGACATGATTTTATTCTTTTTATGGCTGTGTAGTGTTCCGTGGTATATATGTGCCATATATATATATACACACACACACACACACACACACATATATATACACACATATATATATTAATCTAATCCATGATTTATGGGCTCCTAAGTTGGTTCCGTGTCTTTGCTATTGTGGATAGTGCTGCGATGGACATGTGAGTGCATGTGTCTTTTTCATGGGATGATTTGTTTGCTTTGGGATATATATCTAGTAACGGGATGGCTGGGTCAAATGGTGGTTCTGTTTTAAGCCTTTTGAGAAACCTCAAACCTGCTTTCCATGATGGGTGAACTAAGTTACATTCCCAATAATAGTGTATAAGCATTCCCTTTTCTCTGCAGCCTCATCAACATCTGTTATTTTCCGACTCTTTAATAATAGATATTCTGACTAGTGTGAGATAGTATCTCATTGAGGTTTTCATTTGCATTTCTCTGATGATTAGTGATGTGCAGTATTTCTTCACATGTTTGTTGGTCACTTATATATCTTCTTCTGAAAAGCATCTGTTCATGTTTTTAGCCCTTTTTTTAAATGGGTTTTTTTTTGTTTGTTTGTTTGTTTGTTTGTTGTCTCTTTCAATTGTTTAAGTTCCTTATCGACTTTGGAGATTAGAGCTTTGTTGTATACATAGTTTGCGAATATTTTCTCCCATTCGGTAGGGTGTCTCTTTACTCTGTTTTTTTTTTTATTTTTTTTATTTATTCATTTTATTTTTTTTTTTTTTGAGACGGAGTCTGGCTCTGTCGCCCAGGCTGGAGTGCAGTGGCCGGATCTCAGCTCACTGCAAGCTCCGCCTCCCGGGTTTACGCCATTCTCCTGCCTCAGCCTCCCGAGTAGCTGGGGCTACAGGCGCCCGCCACGTCGCCCAGCTAGTTTTTTTGTATTTTTTTAGTAGAGACGGGGTTTCACCGTGTTAGCCAGGATGGTCTCGATCTCCTGACTGCGTGATCCGCCCGTCTTGGCCTCCCAAAGTGCTGGGATTACAGGCTTGAGCCACCGCGCCCGGCCCTCTTTACTCTGTTAATAGTTTCTTTTGCTGGGCAGAAGGTCCTTAGTTTAACTAGGTCCCACTTGCAGATTTTTGTTTTTGTTGCAATTGCTATTGAGGACTGTCATAAATTCTTTCTCAAGGCCAATGTCCAGAATGGTGTTTCCTACATTGATTTCTTGGATTCTTATAGTTTGAGGTCTTACATTTAAATTTTTAATCCATGTTTAATTTTTGTATACATTGAAAGGTAGGAGTCCAGTTTCCTTCTTCTGCATATGGCTAGTCAGCTACCCCAGAACCATTTATTGAATAGGGAATACTTTCCCCATTGTGTATTAATAATTTTAATTTATCTTAGTGAAAATAGGGGATACAAAATATGTACCGACATTTCCACCTTTAATCTTGTCTCTTAGAGTCTTAAATATTTTCTTATGCTGTGAGTGTCGCTCCTTAAGCTTATTTACTCTTGAATCTTTAATCATGTTATGATACTGTTGAAATAATTTGTAGATTTGTAAGTATCTGGTTAATTTACTTTGAAGAACACTTGGGAAAGATCCAGGTAAGCACTTAAAATTTGAATGCTTAAAACTACCTTTATAACTAAGGGATATATTTTCATTCTAAAATATTGAGATTTAATATCATAATTATTGGACTAAAACCAAAGCCCACATCTACAAGAATACATAAAACACAAAATTATAATTTTATGTATGGTTAATTTATTTTTAAAACCCTTATTCAGTTGTTCCCATTTGAAAGCCTCAAGTTAACCTCAGGAGGAAAGAATATATTGTATTTATAAATATAAAGAAGAATGAACATTGTAGCTATTGGAAGTAAAAGCAAGTTAGATATCTGCAAAGAGTATAAGAAACTATTAATTACAGTCTCAAAAAAGTGGGACTTAATTTAATTTGCCTAAATGTTTTATATTTTAGATTTGTGCTCTGGGGAAATTTTTAACATTAGAAAAGAAATGCTATAAATAGCTAAATAAACTGGTATGGCACTTACACAAGCAGTAAGTGACATTATTTAACAAATAATTAATTACCATGATTTGTTTTAGTAGAATTTTGCAACCATTTGTTCCTCCCATAGCTTTGTAAATCTCAGTCTTGTATGGCAAACTTAGCAACTGAGGCTATGGGAACCAAAGGGTACCAAGGTAAGAATTAGAAGCATCACCCACTAGCCCCACGACTACTCAAGATATTAATCAAGAGGTGAATCATATTGATTACTCATTCTAAAACCCTCTCTTCATGCAAGCGAAACCATGTACATATTAACAAATAATGAATATACCAATAGACATGAAGGAAGAGAAACCATCATATTCCCTTTGACAGTCATTGCTGTTTGGTTTCTGTCTCTAGTGACCCCTAAGATTTCCCAGGATGGCAGAATCCCAGCTGCTGTCACAGCTCTCAGAGAAGCAGAGCAGGCTTCAATATCAAACCCCAACTTTTCTCAGTCCCTCTGGTGATGTTTTCATATTGGAAGCAAGTTAACCAGTGGCACTTCTCATAAACTTTGAAAAATGCTTCATTTGACCAGGCACAGTGGAAAGAGGCTATGGGTTAAATATGACCCTAGGATAAAACAATGAGACAGGAAGTCTAGTGCTATAGAAACCAGAATTCCGCCAACATTGGAATAAAGGCCAGGTCTCTAGGGCCAAAAACAGCATGTATAGATGTGCTTAGATTCCCTTCCCTTCCCAGTTTGTAAAAGAAAATATAGTAAATTTTGAAGTTTGAAGATATTCTTTTCTTCCACATTTAAAATATTTGCTTTGTCTTATTTCTATACATCGTCCATATTTTATTATACAATTTTTTCTTCGTTTAACTTTCCTGGTGTAAGATATTTGTCTCAAAACCAACTTTATATTTTAAAAAATCATTGAAGAGTCAAAAGGAAAACATTTCCCCAATTTAGGGTTATGTGTATCAACATTTGTCATTATTCAGAGTTAAAATTCTTAAATATACAAAAAGGCACAAGCACACACTCTACCAGCTGTCAGATAAATCACATCACCGCACATTAAGCAGTCTCTGGAAAACTCAGTGCACACTTGTGAAATAATGAAATTTTAAAAAATCATCTGATGTTAAGACATAAAGAGTTTTGACCTTGTAGATCTTCTGCAACAGGGCCTCCAGAAGCCCCTAGATAGCACATTGAGAACCATCACTCCAGATAAAATCATAGAAGGCAGAAAATTCAAATTGTTTTATCTTTTAAATGATAATTTCTACACTTCCTCTAAATGTTGAAAAAGAAGAGCCAAGTTGGAATGTATACAATGTGCCTTTGTGAATTATTAGAAAGCTACAGTATTCCAGATCACGTTTGCATTATATATCTATTAGAATGACAAAAATTAAGAGGACTGATCATACCATCTGTTAGTGAAGATGTAGAGAAACTAGAATATACACACAAGGCTGTAGGACTATAAAGTGATACAACCATTTTGGAAAAAAACAGTTGGCTGCTTCTTAAAAAAATTACACACACATCTACCATAGGGTATAGCATTTTCACACGTAGGTCTTTACACAAGAAAAGTGAAAGCATATGTCCATACAGAAACTTGTTGCTAGGCATGGCGGCTTACGTCTGTCATCTCGGCACTTTACGGGATTGAGGTAGGTGGATTGCTTGAGCCCAGGAGGGCAAGACCAGCTGGGACTACATAGTGAGACTCTCATCTCTACAAAAAATACAAAAATTAGTCAAGTGTGGAAGCATGCACCATAGCCCTAGCTTTTCAGGAGGCTGAGGTGTGAGAACTGATTGAGCCTGGGAGGTTGAGTCTGCAGTAAGCCATGATTGTACCACTGCGCTCCAGCCTGGTTGACAGAACAAGACCCAGTCTCAAGAAAAAAATATACATGAATGTTATACCACCTTTTCTTGTAATAGTCAAAACTGGAAACAACCAAAATATCTACCAGCAGTTAAAGTGATAAGTAAATTATGACACAGTATCTTGATACAATGGAATACTACTATCAGTGTTAAAAACTAACTATATATGCAACAACACAGACCATTCTCAAAATAATTTTGCTTAATAAAAGAGGTCAGTCAAAAAATAGTAAATTAAGAGAATGAAAGGGCAAGTCACAAGCTTGGAGAAAACCTTTGCAAAAAACACATCAGATAAAAGATTGACATATAAAATATACAAGAATTTTTGAAATCCAACGAAGAAAAAAATTTAAAAATTTGCAAAAGATCTAAACAGACTCCTTATAAAGGAAGATACACAGATAAAAGTAACAGTATAAAAGATGCTTCATTTTATGTGTCATGAAGGAACTGCAAATTAAAACAATGAGATACTATTATATGTCTATTACAACGGCCAAAATCCCAAACATTCACAACCCCAAAAACTGATCAGAACGTAGAGCAAAAGAAACTCTTATCATTACTGGTGTGAATGCAAAATGGTAAGGCTACTTGGGAAGACAATTTGGCAGTTTCTTACAAAATTATACATAGTATATGATTCAGCAATCATGCTTCTTGGTATTTACCCAAATTATTTGTGTGAAACTTATTTCACACAAAAACTTGCATACAAATATTTACAGCAGCTTTATTTATAATCACCAAAACTTAGAAGTAAGCAAGATATCCTTCAATAGGTGAGTAAACAAACTGTAGGGCATGTGTACAATAGAAAATTACTCATGATAAAAAGAAATGAAACCATGTGCAATGTCTCATTCCTGTAATTCTAGCACTTTGGGAGCCAGGGCACGAGGGTTATTTGAGGTCAAGAGTTTGAGACCATGTTGGGCAACACAGCAATACCCTGTCTCAGAAAAAAAAATTAGTTTAATTAAAACAATAAAAATAAATGAGCTATCAAGCCATGAAAAGAAATGAATGGACCTTGAATGCATATAGCTGAGTCAAAGGAGCCAATCAATCTGAAATGGCTACACATTATATGATTCCAATCATAAGACATTCTGCAAAAGGCAAAATCATGAAGAAGTAAAAGGATCACTGAGCACTATAGGTTCAGGAGAAGCAAGGGATAAATAGGTGGAGAATAGGAGATTATTAGGTCAGTAAAACTATTATTCTGTATGATACCATAATGATAGATACATGTCACTACACATTTGTCAAAACCCATAGAATACATAACACGAAGAGTGAACTGTAAACTATGAACTTTAATGAATGATCATGTCTCAACATTGGTTCATCAATTATAGAAAATTTACCACACTAATGCAAGATAATAAAAATAGGTGAAATTGAGCAGCGAATAGCAAGGGGAGTGAGCACATGGAAACTCTCTATAGTTTCCACTCAATTTTTTTTTTTCTGTAAACCTAATAATACTTAAAAAATCTATTAACTTTAAAAAGTACATGATTTAATTCATATTGATTTTAGAAATATGAAAAATAATCTATATGGCAGAAAGTAGGTCAGTAGTTACCAGGAGATGAGGAAGAAGGAAAGGTGGAATTACCAAGTGGCACAAGGAAACATCTGAGAGTAATGGATGTGTTCATTCTTTTGATTATGATAGTAATTTCTTGGGCCTTACATATGCCAAAAAACATCAAATTTTATACTTTTGGATACGTATGGCTTATTTTATGTTGATTTGCATTTCTGGTGATTTCCCAAATTATGCTACTGCTGCTGGTCTGGGGACTATATTTTGAGCACCACTGCTTCAGAGATAAAAGAGCAATTGTTCTCACTTCTAGCTACATTTTTGAATTACCTAAAGAGCATGGAAAAGCGGAAATTCTGATGGAAATAGTTTGTAGTGAAGTCTAGCTTGGGAAATTTTTAAAAGCTTCATAGGTGATTCTTACTCTGACAAGATGGAAAGCAATTAGGATAAAGATACCTTTTAAAAATTTAGTTTTTGTGCAACTGTTCCACCTCTGATAGTAATTTTTCAATCATAACTAAAAAATAATAGCTACAGATAATGCTTCCAGCTCCATCCATGTTCCTGTGAAAGACATGACCTCATTCTTTTTTATGGCTGCATAGTATTCCATGGTATATCTGTACCACATTTTCTTCATCCAGCCTGGGAGCTTAATGATGATAACTCATGAACACAAAGAAGGGAACAACAGACACTGGGGTCGACTTGAGGGTGGAGGATGGAGGAGGGAAAGGAGCAAAAAAGATTACTGTTGAGTACTGGGCTTAATACCTGAGTAATAAGGTAATCTGTACAACAAACCCCATGACAGTAGTTTACCTACGTAACAAACCTTCACATGTGTGCCCTAACCTAAAATAAAATTGTTTAAAAAGGAGCTAACATGACTCAGCCAATAGTACACACTGAGAAATATTAGTTTTATGTTAATCACATGTAGAATTTTTGGTAAATTCTACAATAAAAGGTTTTTAATAAGTATTAGAGGAAATACTGAAAATTACTCCTTTAGCTGGAAATATCCACAGTTTGATCAGTAAAATACGATTTCTAAATAAAATAACCCCATGTCTTTCCCCTCCTATAAGCTGCTAACTCATATTATAGAGAATAATACAAGATAACAGCTGATCGATGTCATATTTAATTATTTGAGGAACAGGGTAGATTGTTTTATAGATCATTTTTACTGAATGAATTTCTTCCCTTTTCATAAAACACCTTTAAAATCCATTTCTATCACATTTCATGACCCATCCACGAGTGTTTCTTGAAATAAATCTCCCTTGATAGATAAGAACCAGTAGACAGAGGGGAAAAAATGGCTTAGGGAAAGGATTGGTATCTGCTATGCAGAACTGGATAGCTGAATAGAAGTTGGGGACCCCAATCTCAGAAGTACTCATTCATGCTCCAATTTCCTATCCATAGCTACAAACAGAATGCAAGTGAAGAGAGAAAGCTGTACATCTACACTTCACATCAGCCTTAAGAACTTCTAACATACATGCAGCCAACAAATATATGAAAAAATACTCAACATTATTATCAGAGAAGTGGAAATCAAAACCACAATGAGATACTATCTCACACCAGCCAGAACGGCTACATTAAAAAAAACAAAAAAAAAAAAAAATGTTGGCCAGCTTGAGAAGCAAAGGGAAAACTTATACACTGTTGGTGGCAATGTAAACTAGTTCAACCACTGTTTGAGTTTGAAAATTTCCTAAAGAATTTAAAACAGAACTACATTGGATCCAGTAGTCCCACTGTTGCATACACACAAAAAATATATATATGAATCATTCTACAAAAAAGACACATGCAATTGGATATTCATCACATCACTATTCACAATAGGAAAGACATGGAATCAACTAAGATGCCCATCAACAGTGGATTGAATAAAGAAACTGTGGTACATATACACCATGCAATACTACACAGCCATAAAAAAGAATCAAATCATATCTTTTGCAGCAAAATGGATACAGTTGCAGGCCATTACCCTAAGCGAATTAAGACAGAAAACCAAATAATACACGTTCTCACCTATAAGTGGGAGCTAAATGTTGAGTACCCATGGACATAAAGATGGGAACAATAGACAATGAGGACCACTAGAATGAGGAGGGTGAGATGGGAGCAAGGGTGGAAAAACTACCTATTGGGTACTATGCTCACTACTTGGGTGACTGAATCAAAATTCAGTGACATGCAATTTACTCATGTGACAAACTTACACACGTACCCATGAACCTAAAATAAAAGTTGGGAAAAAAAGAACTACAGCAATCTATTTTTAGTTTCTTAAAGATACTCATAACTTGATATTCTAGAAAGTAGCTTAGGCCATAGTTCATAGAGAAGACCGACAGATCTTTGTCCACTGCTCTTAAGGGGACTTTGACTGGACTTCCCTGGATAAACACTGGGCAAGCTAATAACATTCTATCCAGTATATTAAAAGTTACATTGCTAGCCACATGAATCCTAATTATTGCTGTGCCTAACTAAATTCTTCAATTTGCTTAGCCTAGGCCTTTTAAGTCAAGCTTAAAGACAAAGGTAGTTTTAAAAAATAATATATGTGATTGATTAAATATGTCACTAGCTCAACAAAAACTGGGAAGCTCAGTATCAGAGCACTTCAAGGCATTTGCTATTTGAATATAATCCTAAATTTGGTGCAAAACGATTAGTTACATGGAATTCATATGCGTATTTATATTCTGTATCAAGGAGCTATGTAATTTTGTTAAACAAATCATTTGAGTCAATTATCAATGAAAACACAAAGTTCATTTCATGACCAGTGACTCCATATCATTATAAAAAAGTAATAAAACTTAATGATCTCAACAGCTAGCTTTGGCCATCCTAGAACTATATGCTCAAATTCCAGTGAGGCTGTCACCTAACCATTCCACTTTTTAAAGTTGTTCCAACTAAATGCAACAGTGGTGAGACAATGAATGCTTGGAAGATGGCTTCATAAACAGAAGCCTAAATTACCCCGATATATGACTATGAGCATATGCCTGATAGCCTCAAGAGTATGGCAAGTTTTTCTACCAGAGAGCCTTATTCCTACTTCTCTCTGCCTCACACAATTCACTGTTAATCTGTACAGTGGTACGGATTAGCACAGGGTATAATCGTACCCTGCTAGGGCTGCAAAGTGATTGGTTTTAAATGAGCTATATTTTACAACTGGCTACATAGAGCATGAATAGTTGAGAAAAGAGAAAAGTCATAGTTAAAAGAATCCAGGTTCTGATCTATTCCTACCCTGTGAAGCTGATTTCACCGTATTGCAAAATGAAGATGATAACGCTGGCTCAATTCACTTCCTAGGTACATTACACTGACCTTCCGAGATAAACACTTTTAAAAGCAGTTATGGACTTCCACTGCTGTTGAGGATAGAAAGCCACAAGATACATTTGCTCCTACTTTAATAACACAAAAAGCCAGATAATACACAAAGTCAAACTCTTTTCAAAGCCCATGAGAGAACTAGTCATCAAGCAATTTTTAAAAAGCCAGTATTGAACTAAAATCCAAAATGTGACAAGCCTCTTCTAGATGGCAAGGAACATATGGCTGCTTCATTTATTTAAGCTGAGTAGTGGAAGAAAGAAGAAACTACTTACTATTTATTTATGTTTTCAACTTTTATTTTAGATTCAGGGCTACCTGTGCGGGTTTGTTACCTGGGTATGCTGTGTGATTCTGAGGTTTGGAATATGAATGAGCCCATCACCCAGGTACTGAGCATAGTACCCAACAGTTTTTCAACCCTTCCTCCCTACCATCTCTATAGTCCCCAATGTCTATTGTTGTCATCTTTATGTCCATGAGTAACCAATGTTTAGCTCCCACTCATAAGTGAGAACATGGGGTATTTGGTTTTCCGTTCCTGTGCTAATCCATTTAGGATAATGGTCTCCAGCTATAACCATGTTGCTGGAATGAACATAATTTCATTCTTTTCTATGGCTGTGTAGTATTCCATGGTGTTTATGTATCATATTTTCTTTATCCAATTCAACATTGATGGCCACTCTAGGTTGATCCCATGTCTGTTCTATTGAGAATAATGCTGCAAAGAACATACAGGTACATGTGTCTTTTTTTTTGTAGAATGATTTATTTTCTTCTGGGATATATACCCAGAATATATCTACTGGGATATATACCCAGTAGTGTATATATTTTAATGTAGTTCTGTTTTAAGTCCTTTGAGAAATCTTCAAACGCTTTTCCACAGTGACTAATTTACATTACTACCAAAAATGGAAAAGTGTTTCCTTTTCTCCACAGACTTGCCAACATCTGTGGATTTTTGACTTATTAATAATAGCCATTCTGACTGGTATGAGATGGTATCTTATTGTGGTTTTGATTTGCATTTCTCTGATGATTAGTGATGTGGAAAACTTTTTCACATGTTTGTTGGTCATTTGTAGGTCTTCTTTTGAGAAGTGTCTGCTCATGTCTTTTGAACGCAATCCTGTTTACAGTAGCCACATATAAAAGAAAAATACCTAGGAATACATTGAACCAAGGAGGTGAAAGATCTCTACAAAGAGAACTAAAAACACTGCTGAAGGAAATAAAATAGATGATACAACCAAAGGGAAAAACATTTCATGCTCATGGACAGAAGAATCAATTTGTTTAAATGGCCATACTGCCTGAAGCAATCTACAGATTAAACATTATTCCTATCAAATTACCAACATTATTTTCTAGAATTAGAAACAACTATTCTAAAATTCCTATGAAACCAAAAAAGAGACTGAACAACCAAAGTAATCCTAAGTAAAGAGAACAAATCCAGAGGCATCACACTACCTGACTTCAAACTACCTGACAGAGCTACAGTAACCAAAACAGCATGGTATTGGTACAAAAACAGACAGAGACATCAATGGAACAGAATAGAGAACCCAGAAATAAAGTTGCACACCTACAGCCATCTGAACTTTGACAACATTGACAAAAATAAGCAATGGCTAAAGGACTCCCTAATCAATAAATGGTGTTAGACTATCTGGCTAGCTATATGCAGAATGAAACTGGATCCCTATCTTCCACCATATGCAAAAATTAACTCAAGGTGGATTAAACATTTAAATGTAAGATATCAAACTACACGAATTCTAGAAAATATGGGAATCACATATCTAGATGTTGGCCTTGGAAAGAGTTTGTGACTAAGACCTCAAAAGCAATTGCAAAGAAAACAAAAATTGACAAATGGGCCCAATTTAACTGAAGAGCTCTGCACAGCAAAAGAAACTATCAGGAGAGTAAACAGATAACCTACAGAATGGGAAAAAATATATATGAAGAGACCACTTTAGATGCAGGTAAGAGGAAACTTGCTAACCTTTCAGCAAATTTTAAGACCATATACATACAGGTTTAGCCTGAGATGCCCAAATGAAATGGGACCCACCCACTCCACTCCCCACAACCAGTTCTTTTCCACAGACCTTCAAGAGTGTTCATGAGAAAAACTAGGGACAGGGGAGGAGAACTGAGAAGCAATGAAGTAAAGACTATGGCAGACCAGGAGAAGTGAGAAAAATGTTCTAGGCCAAGCTGGGCCTCATACTAAATACCACAGCTGTCTACCACCAGAGCAAGAGGTGGAGAGTTAAGAGAGTGCCTTTCCAGTCACATCCCCTGGGACTGCTTAAGTCTAAGGGTGTATGGGAGAGGATTAAAAGAAATCCCACAAAGGTGCTCAACCTTAGATTGAATACCAGTCTGTGGCTGTCTGCTGCTGAAGGAAAGGCTAAAAAAGAATCCCCTGAAGTGAAGATTTGTACCTACTCAAGTATGAGAATAGTGGAGAGAACTGAGAAAAAACACACACACACACACACACATACAACCTTGCCCAGCATTAACCATATGCTACTAGGGGTGAGAGGACACAATTGCTGAGAGAGAATCCCCCTCATGCCCAAGTTGAAATACATATGGCCTGCCAAAGTCCAAGGGTGGAACAGAAGAGCTAAGACACGCTGTGGTGAACAAAGCTCAAATATATCTCAAACACAACCTAAGTTGACTCATCATATCTCTTCAACCTGCCACATGCACAAATACATGCGAGAGCATAATGGAAGAAGAGACAAGTCTTTCTCTGGACATAAATATCATTTTCTTCAGTTTCTATTTTTTCTGCTTTTATATACAATGTTCAGAATTCAATAAAAATTTGAGACTCATGAAAAGGTAGAAAAATATGAGTCATTATCAAGAGAAAATATTATTAAAGGAAACAGACCCCAAATAACTCATATGTTGGAATTGTCAAATAGGAATTTTAAAGTAACTATGATCACCTTCTCTGTGCAATGAACGGGCAGTGAACCAGGCTCATACAATAGCTATAACACATATGTTAAAGTACGTAAATGAAAGGGTAGACAACATGCATGAACAGATGGAGAATTTAAGAGATAAAACTATAAAATGAGCCTAATGTAAATGCTAGAAATAAAAAAGATAGTATAAAACTTGAAAAAATATTTATATGGGATTAGCAGCAGACTGGACACAGAAGAGAAAAGTATCCGTACTTTTGAAGACATTTGAAATAAATTATTCAAACTAAAATACAAAGAGTAAAAGGAGTTTAAAAAGAACCATTATATCAAGATCTGAGGACATAATCAAACACTTTAATAAGTGTATAATTGGTATTCCAGAAGGAATAAAGGGAAAGAGGAGCAGAAGAAATATTTTAAAAGATAATCAAGAATTTTCCACAAATAATAAAAGATGTCAACTCACAGATCGCAGCAACTTAGTTAATCTCAGGAAGGATAAATCTGAAGTAAATCATATGAAGGCAAAACATACTAACCTGAAAACTAAGATTAAGGAAAATCTAGAAAGTGGTCAAAGAATGCAAAGACACCATACAGGAAACAATGATGCAATTAAATTAATGGTTGATTTTTAATCAGAAACACTAGGGGTAAGAAGCTCATGAGAAGACTTTTTTCTTTTTTTTTCTTTTTTTTTAGTCACAGAGAAAGACTTGTCTCTTCTTCCATTATGCTCTCGCATGTATTTGTGCATGTGGCAGGTTGAAGAGATATGATGAGTCAACTTAGGTTGTGTTTGAGATGTATTTGAGCTTTGTTCACCACAGCGTGTCTTAGCTCTTCTGTTCCACCCTTGGACTTTGGACTGAGTCTCGCTCTTGTCTCCCAGGCTGGAGTACAGTGGCATGACCTCCGCTCACTGCAACCTCCACCTCTGGGTTCAAGCAATTCTCTGCCTCAGCCTCCCAAGCAGCTGGAACTACAGGCACCCATACCACACCCGGCTAATTTTTTGTGTTTTTAATAGAGATAGGGTTTCACCATGTTTCCCAGGCTGGTCTCAAAGTCCTGAACTCAGGTGAGCCACCCACCTTGGCCTCCCAAAGTGCTGGGATTACAGGCGTGAGACACTGCGCCCAGCCTGAGAAGACATTTTTAAAGTACTAAAAGAAAAAATTGTCAAGCTAGAATTTTATATCCAGTGAAAATATCTTTTAAAAGTGAAAGAGAAATAAATATATTTTCAGACAGACAAAAGCTGAAAGAATTCATCTCCAGCAGACCTACTTCACAAGACTAAATCTTTTTAAAAGAGTATTTAAAGTGAAATTCAGGCTATTTCAAGTAGAATTGTTAAAAATGACTGTGGGGCCCGGGGTAATGGCTCATGCCTGTAATCTTAGTACTTTGGGAGGCTGAGGAGGGCAGGCAGATCACTTGAGGCCAAGAGTTCGAGACCAGTCTGACCAACATGGTGAAACTCCGTCTCTACTGAAAACACAAAAATTAGCTGGGTGTGGTGCTGCATGTTTGTAATCCCAGCTACTCGGAGGCTGAGGCGTGAGAATCACTTGAACCCAGGAGGCAGAGGTTGCAGTGAGCAGAGATCCTGCCACTTCACTCTAGCTTGGGTGACAGAGTGAGACGGTCTCAAAAAACAACAACAAAAAATGTACTGTGGGGTTTATAGCGTGTGTAGAGGTACAACATGTGACAAAAGGACACAAAGTGCAGGAGTGTGGTAGTTAGAAATATATTATTGTAAGGTTCATATATTGTTTGTGGAGTAGTGAGATACCTTCTGAGGTAGGCTATACATAGTGAAAATGCATATATTTTTAATCTCTAGAGCAGGGGCTCACATACTTTTTCTGTAAAGGGTTAATTAGTAAATATTTTAGACTTTACAGGCTGTTTAGTCTTTGCCGCAGCTACTTAACTGTACCATTGTCGTCCAAAAGCAGCCATATATAATTTGTAAATAAGTAGGCATAACTGTTCCAGTGAAACTTTGTGTATAAAGAACTAGGGCTGGATTTGGCCTCTTTTTCTTGGGCATCCACTAAAAAAAGACCAGAGTGCATGATTAAAAGATCAATAGAGGAGATGTAAAGAGAGTACTAAAAATTACTTGATTCATCTCAGAAAATACAGAACAGGTAGGACAAGTATGATTCAGATACCAAGATGGTAGCCTTAAATCCAAACATATTAATGTCTACATTGCATTGGGTTGGACTAAACACTCCAGTTAAAAAGAAGAGATTGTCAGAATAGATTGAAATGAAAGATCCACTATATATCTTGTTTATAAGAAACGTCCTTTAAAGATACAGACAGGTTTTGATATAAAAGTTAGGAAAAATATATACCATACAATCAATATAGGAATAATCTATATGAATAGCAGACAAAATAGACCTCAAGACTTGGAGCATCATTAGTACAGGCATTTCTTTAAAAGTTAAACAGACATATCTTATAACCCAGGAATCTTATTTGTAGGTATTTATTTAAGATAAATGAGAACCTATGTTGACAAAAGAAAGCCTCATATACAAATCTTTACAGAAGATTTATTTATAATAGCCAAAATATTAAAGAGCTCAGATGCCCATTAACAGGAAAATAGGTAATTAGCAGTATATTCATACTATAGAACACTACTTAGTAATAATAACAAATAAGCTACTGATATGTATAACATCATGAGTCTCAACATGACTCTGAGAAAAAGCCTCCAGAAACAAAATAGTATATTACATAAAATCCTATTTACATAAAATTCTACACCAGACAAAACTATTATGATAGAAATGAGATCAGTATTTGTTTCTGGATGGGGGAAACTTGACTGGGAAGGGCACAAAGAAACTCTCTGGAAGGACAGAAATAGTCTTCATCTTGCCAGAGAATGGGTAACACGGGTATATTCATTTGCAAAAATTGATCAATTTTCATAGTTAAAGTCTGTGTATACACTGTATTTAAATTATACCTCAATAAATTTAGCATTGAGTATAAAAAGCATTTTTCCATGACTATGAAAATCAGCAGGCACTTATGTAAGTTGACTATAGTAATATAAATACTCATTTGTTATGAAATTATGTTCAGTTCCATGCCAAGAAGAGTATTTGCTAGTTAGATTCTTCTACTGCTAAGACTTCAGACATCCTTGGATATTCCATTACCTGACAGCAGTGGGATAAAGCATACAGAAACATCTAGGAATGGTCAGGTGTGATGGCTCACACCTGTAATCCCAGCCCTTTGGGAGGCCAAAGAGGGGGGATTGCTTGAGTCCAGGAGTTCGAGATCAGCCTGGGCAACGTGGCAAAACCCTGTCCCTACTAAAAATACAAAAATTAGCCAGGCATGGTAGTGCATGCCTATAGTCCCAGTTACTCAGGAGGCTGAGGCATGAGAATCACTTGAACCCAAGAGGCAGAGGTTGCAATGAGCCAAGATTGTGCCATTGGACTCTAGCCTGGGTGACAGAGTGAGACTTCATCTCAAAAAAAAAAAGAAAAGAAAAGAAAGAAAGAAAAGAAACACCTAGTATCTAGTATATAACAGATACTTGATATATAACTATTTTCTTCATCCTTTCCTTAGATGAAATCTAAAAGGAATACTTCTCATCCAAAATTTCACAAGTGTAATCTGTATTGCCCCTCCTATATTTGAGATACCTATGATTCATCTGCTGTAACATTCTTTCAACCAAGGAGTCCATCTCCAATGAATTTGCACTAACACATACATTGAAACTTATTTTCCACCTGTACCAGAGTATGAAATGCAGCTCTCAAAAGCTTTCTTTATTGGCACAAACTGAGGTGTGGTAGAACAAAATAGTTCCGTCCAAAGTCAGAACTGGAATCTACCCAAGGCCATTTAGTAAAGCTGCATTGGGAAAATTTTGTGGTAAGTTGAAGTGATATATCCTAATCTGGCCTGTTAGCCTGGCAAAAGTGAAGAAGATTTAGGGACAGAACGGTAACATTAGAGAATAAAACTGAAATTTGTGGCAAGGAATTAGGCCAGTTTAGAGATTAGATGTAATAGAGTGAGCCAGGCTCAGGGCTTTAAAGTGCAACCTGGGTAAGCACAGCCAATTAGAAAGTGAACCCAGTGTATAAAAGAAGACATTCCAGAGTCAAGCAAAGTGACACGAGTTACCCTAGAACACAACTCTAGTTTCTAGTAAAGCTTGCCTTGGAGACTTGTTTCCACTACACATTACACTGAACTCTCATGATAGTCATTGGGCTGATGACTCTGGGCAGGAAAGGAGCTTCCTATTTATATTTCAAAGCATATAATTTAGGGGTTTCAGTGAGGGAAACAATAGGATGCGATGCTTGTGATTGAAATTAAATTTTAATAAAACTGCGTGTGAGTTCTGCTTAAAATGCTAACTTGCAACTTCCTCTTCTGATGGAGTAAAGACAAAGCTCTCAGTGAGAACTAGGGAAGACAGATAACAAATCAAAACATCTGTTCTTGGGCTGTAGGACCTGCCAAGGAAGCCAGGACTGTGGAGGCAAAGATAATGGAAAGGACAATCCTCAAGCTGAGCCCAACTTTCTAGACACTGGTTCACCCCTTAGGTCACGTGCCAATTCTTGGTACAAAATGAGAAGCTAACAAGCCTGGCAGATGCACCTAAATGGCAGAGAAGCCAGCAGAGCATTTGACAATCTCATGTAGCTACTGTTACAAAAATTGCATGTGGTGCCGCCAAATTAGAGAGAACTTGAGGGACCAAGTGTCTAAACAGAAGTGATTCCAATCCTCAGCACCAGTTTTCCCTTTGAGGTATTTACCAAGTCTTAAGTGGTGTTAGACAAAATGCTAAGAATCTAGTAGAAAGGAACTGACTAGTAGCATGGGAGAGCTATTAATAGTCATATGCTGCTAGGAAGGCAAAAATGAAATTTTAAAAATGCCGTAGGAAAAAGGCCCTAGTAAGCACCTCAGGTTCTCAAGTAGAATACCTGAAGAGCTAAAACATAGGAGGGTTTAAAGCAAAGGCAGACTGAGATGTATACAAACTACAGCCCAGCCTTGAGTCAGCTCAGCTGCCAGCCGGGTTGAGGTGATGTCCCTGCGCCACATATCAAGTTACCCTCTCAGGAGGATATTGTCATCCTGGGCCTCTACAGTGTTTCAAACACCTGCTAAATATTTAATAAACCATTACCAAGTATTACAGAAGCAAGACCAAGGGGAAAATAAAAAGACAACGGACTCAGACATGAACACCAAAATAACTGATTAATATGTCAAGAAAATCAACAGCAAGCCGGGCGCGGTGGCTCACGCCTATAACCCCAGAACTTTGAGAGGCCGAGGCGGGTGGATCACCTGAGGTCGGGAGTTTGAGATCAGCCTGACCAACATGGAGAAACCCCGTCTCTACTAAAAATACAAAAAATTAGCCAGCATGGTGGCGCATGCCTGTAATCCCAGCTACTCAGGAGGCTGAGGCAGGAGAACCGCTCGAACCCGGGAGGTGGAGGTTGCGGTGAGCCGAGATCGTGCTACTGCACTCCAGCCTGGGCAACAAGAGGGTAACCCCGTCTCAAAAAAAAAAAAAAAAAAAAAAAAAAAAAAAAAAAAAAAAAAAAAAAACGAAGAAGAAGAAAATCAACAGCAAAATCGATTTTTTTTTTACTAGAGAACTGGAATCTGGGAATAAAAAATTCTAAACATGGAAAATAAAATCACTGAGATTAAGAAATTGGTGATTGAGTTTGGCTGCAGATTGGACACAATAGAAGAGAGCCTTATTAAACTGACTCAGTTTAATGACGGCTCAGAGCAAAATGAATGGAAATTTAATTTTTCTTTTTTTTTGAGACGGAGTCTGGCTCTGTTACCCAGACTAGAGTGCAGTGGTGCGACTTCAGCTCACTGCAACCTTGGCCTCTCAGGTTCAAGGTATTCTCCTGCCTCAGCCTCCCAGGTGGCTGGCATTACAGGTGTGCTAATTTTTGTATTTTTAGTGGAGACAGGATTTTACCATGAAGGCCAGGCTGGTCTCAAACTCCTGACCTCAAGTAATCTGCTTGCCTCGGCCTCCCAACCTGGGATTACAGGTGTGAGTCACTGCGACTGGCTTTGAAATTTAAGAATAAAGGAAACACACAAGACATAAAAAGGTTTTCCCACACATGTGCTTGAAGCCCTAGATGAAAACAGGAGAGAGATTTGAAGAGATGGCAGCTAAAAATGATCTCATACTGATGAATAGGTACATTAAAGTATACTCATATGATGGGATACCATATAGCAGCACTATTTAATAGAGATACAATGCAAGCCACATATGTAATGTTAAGCTTTCTAGTAGTCACATTAAATAAAGTAAAAAACAAACGAAAAGCATGTGTGTAGTACACTGAAAAGTGACCCTCCCCCAAAAAATGTACGTACCAAACTTAAGAATAGAATTTTATTTGAAATGTGTCCTTGGTACACAGGTAAGGACTGCAAGATGAGATCATTCTGGATTATGGTGGGCCTGAAATCCAACAAAAGGTATCTTTTTAAGGGATACAAAAGGCAAAGACACAGAAGACCACGTGAAGATGGAGGCAGAAACCGGAGTGATGTGTCTACAAATCAAGCAATGACGAGAATTGCAACCATCACCTGAAACTAGGAGTGAGGCATGAGATGGATTCTCCCTTAGAACTTCCAGAAGGAACTAACCCTCCTGACATCTTGATTTCAGACATACGGTCTCCAGAAAAATGAGAGAATAAATTCCTGCTGTTCTAAGTCACCAAGTTTGTGGTAATTTGTTACATAGCCCAAGTTAATACATGATGAAACCATTTTCAGTAATATATTTTATTTAAAAAAATAAAATATTATCAGTTCTATCATTTTAATAAGTGATCAATATAAAAAACATGAAGATATTTTATATACTGTTTTACATACTGTCTTCAAAATCTAACGTGTATTTCACACTTAGAGCGCATCTCAATTCAATGTGCTGTGAAATCTAGCTCCCTGGTTAAAAATTTAGTTGCTCAGTTTCACTAGCCATACTTCAAGAACTCAACAGTCACATGTGGTTATGGACTATCATATAACATGTTGAACAGCACACTTTATACCACAAAAGGAGTTAAGCACAGTTACATACAGAAACATGCATGACTCACTGACATGTTCTTGAACAAAAGTAATCAGGTTCAAAAGAAGACATGCTGATGTTTCCTTACGCAAATTTCAATAAATGCAAAATTAAGTGATATTTGTAGAAGTCAAAACAGGGATAACCTCACATGGGAATGGTGTAGGCCAGGGAGAGGCATGAGAGGACATTTTTGGAGTAATACTCTACATCTTGACCTAGCTAGTGATGCATACATAAGTATCTCAAGCTACCAACATGACATGACTGAACATGAACTTGGAAGAAATTTGCAAAATCGGTTCTTGCAAACTGGTGCAAGCCAGCTCCATCCAGCACATATGCCTTAAAAGTGAAATAAATAAATACATGAAGCAGTTGCAGCTTGAGCACAAGTAGTCTGAGTGCAAAACCCACTCTCTTAATCCCTCCCTCTACAATGTCGAAATAATCATGATTATTAAGATGAGAAGAAAGAAGAGGAAGGGAACGGGGAGATCTTCACTGGACTTGTGTTATTCAAAGAGAACATTGGTAAAGGAGCTATTCAGACAAGGCACGGGTGGGCCCCTTCAACCTTCATTTTCCAACCCACCCATTTCTCAAACCCATCCACGTACACTTCCATTTAGTGGCAATTACTCTCAGCACACCAAAATGGAGCTGAAGGATGACAACCACCAGCACTCAGAATGGGGCTTTCCCTTCTTACATATTGTACAATGCTAAATATGCTGTCAAACTCAGGAAATAATACACTTTAAGATAATGAAGTGTATTAGACAACAATACCAAAGGCAATATTGAAGTGTCAAATAAAAAATGTATAACAGTAAAATAAAGCAGATGCTCCCAGGCACCTGGCTTGTTTATGGGAGAATATATATTAAAACAGAAATAAACAATATGTGCTTGACTGGGTTTCTAAATTTTTACACGTTTCCTGTGCAAGAAAACTCATGCTGAGAGTCACCGTCTGCATTTCCTCACCTTTGTTAGGACTCTGTGGCCTCAGTGACACAGTACCACAATCATTTGAAATTAATTTTCTGATTGCATTAGCTCAAAGAGATACTGTCCTTAAAAGGTTATCAATTAATGAAAATTCTAATTCAATGTAAACAAATGGCCATAAAAGGCCTGGATTCTGTACAGGATAACCTATCCCAGAGGGCGGTGTGACATTTGCCCCAAGGCCTATTGTGACATGCAAGAAAGTGAAAACAGTGTCAACAAGGCCCTTTATAATAATCTAATGCTGTAAAAGTTTCACTGAGGGGAAAAAATCATGTATCCTGATTCCAATAGCGTAGTAATTAAGAGGCAAAGGACCAGACCTCAGCAACCTGAAGTTGAATTCCCATTGTGCTAATTACTAACTGTGCAATCATGAACAGGTTAATGTCTCTTTGCCTCAGTTTCCTCATTTGTGTACTAGAAAATATAATAGTAGCTATAACTGTTACTTACATATGTAACTGTAACTGTTACTATACATATACATATGTAATCTCACAAATACTTATATGCATATCATATGAATGTATGTATGAATGTGAATGTAATGGACACTGTCAGAGCCACACCCATATCCCTCAGATCCCATCAAGTCATGGTACTCTTACGACTTCCAACGGTCAGAATGTGTATCTCTGTGCCAAGAGTTCTCCCCGCAGAATCTCGGAAGCTTCCTCTGCCTGTATGTGTACCATACTAGAAGTGACGGAGAATTAAAATCCCTAGGAGCAACCCTTCAGCAAGTAAATGATGGGAGTTGGTGTATAAATTCCCCAACTCCCTCACTCAAGTGGGATAATTCAGAGGCACTGTATATTATATAATTTCTCCAAGTCCCCTTGCTCCAATGCCTAGAACAGTGACATGCTTAATAACTCACTTCGGCTGCCCTTTCTTTGTCATAATTATTTCCCATTCCCCTATTACTGATTCCTGCACTTCATAAATATGCTGCTTGCACACAAATGCTTTTCTCAAGGTCAGCTTTGACTGTGTGTGTATGTGTATGTGTGTAATCCCACTGGCATCATAATCCTAGGCTTGTAGTAGTGAAGGTAATTTATAAGTCAAATGAATACATTTCAACTGATTATAATATTTATTGAAAATAAAGTAGTCACGTTGATCTTAAATGCTACAATCCAGTTACTTTCATATAATGGTATTATTTGCTTTAGACTGTGTGTATGTGTACTCTATTAAGAAATAATAGTTTCCACCAGAGTGAAATGTCTGGACAACCAAATCTGTAAGTAGCTGAAATGGACACTACTGTTTGCCTATACAGCATTTGTCCCATACTTGTTTTCTTCACAATGTGAAACTCAGTTTTTTCGGGTATCCACCACACCCCCACATGATTCAGAGAATGGAGACCCATATCCAGACAACATTTAGATCTTGATTAGTCTCAGGCAGTAAGTCCAGGCATTCTACTGATAATACCCTAGGCATGATACATTGTTACAGCTCATATTTGAGAAAGAGGAACTTTCTCCTCCTTTTTCCTACTGGAAAAAAAAATAAAGTACCTTTAAAAGCCACTGACAGCCACCTTGGAACCATGAGAGAAGCCAGCATTATGATGGCAGAGAAGCAAGATAGGATATTCTGTCTTTGAAGGAATCATTAAGCTTCTAATTATAACCAAGTCCATCATCCAACTAAATTTCCAGTTATGGTACTCATAAATATCCTTGTTTGAGACAGACCCTATTACTTCCAATCAAATACAATGCAACACCCTTTAAAATGTTTTTTTAATTTGGAAGATGCTCTTTCTAAAACTGTAACCATTTTGATTATATACAGCCATTTAGAACTTGAATTGCTGTGTAACACTACAGTCATGACTTAAGAGACAAAATCATAAGTTGGGATTAGGCAGTCTGGGAGGAGGGATCTAGGTGGCCAGGGCAGCAGAGACAGGGTCAGGCTTGTTGAGGGACTCAGAATATTGGCTATTTTTCAAACAATATGGAAATAGTTCCATATTTTAACCACAGGTATGGTTGTAAGAAAATATACCAGCTGGACTGGGCGTGGTGGCTCACACTCGTAATCCCAGCACTTTGGGAGGCAGAGGGTGGTGGATCACTTAAAGTCAGGAGTTTGAGACCCATCTGACCAATATGGTGAAACCCCATCTCTACTAAAAGCACAAAAAATTAGCCAGGCGTGGTGGCGGGTGCTTGTAATCTCAGCTACTTGGAAGGCTAAAGCAGTAGAATCTCTTGAACCCGGAGGAGGAGGCTGCAGTGAGCTGAGATTACACTATTGCACTCCAGCCTGGGCAACAAGAGTGAAACTCTGTCTCAAAAAAAAATATAAAGAAAGAAAGAAAAGAAAAGAAAATATACCAGTCAATGATTAGGCTTGTATATACACATTGTTAACACTTAAGGGGAAAAATAACAAAGAAGTTTAAAATCATTCTTAATCCTACCACACAAAGATAACCACCATTAAAATATAGCAGTATGTTTTAATGAAAATACAAATAGAAATATTCACACTCTTTTAAACCAAACAAGTTTTTTTCTACACATACTATTATTTTGTAACTTGATTTTCTTTATGTATCACCATCTGTGTCAATAAATATGTATTTGATCATTTAATAATACTTAATATTCAAGTTTACATGTATGATTTACTAATCCAATATGTTATTGGTGCACATTTATGTTGTTTTATATATAATTGTTAGAAATAAAAATATAATGCACACGATTTTATGTATCTTTTTATATCATTTGATTATTTCCCTAGGAAAATACCAAGAAGTAGAATAGCTAGTCCAAATGTTCATTTATGTATCATTTATCATTTTTGATAAATAACTCCAAATTAATTCCAAATGGTTATAAATATATACATATTGTATAGTATATTAATATTGGTATAGTATATTAATATAACATTAATATTAATGTGTATAATATGCATATAATATATACATATTAATATGTATATATTAATATGTGTGCATATGTATGTACATACACATATTAATATGTATGTGTATATATTATATACCTATATACTCAATTCCATCAAATAAACTCCAAAAGTATTTATCTCAATATATTTATTTACTTTTAATGGTGGATTTTACCCTACCTTAAAGTAAATAAATTATATTTACTAGAATTTAATGTAGCTTTTTAAGCTTTCTAAGACATTAAAAAAATACAAGTACTTGAAAAAAATTCATTAAGTGAAAACTAAGACTAAGAGAAATAAGATGAGGACAGGTATACTATTAAAATATAAATACTACGAGGTTTACAGCTGAGCATTTTTTACTCTGTAAGAAGTCATATTCAAGGTGTGTTACAAATATCCTGACAAATACTACAACAACTTTCAAAAGGAAGTGGAACTGATTCAAGCAAAGCCAAGTGACGACATTAATGAATCAGCTTCTGTTCCTTTTGAAAGTTGGTGTAGTACGCATAATAAATGAATGAATTTGTGACGGTAATAAAAAGTCATGTTGATAATTTATGTTATGGACACTAATTAGATGATGACATATTAATGGAAATGGAAAAATTTACACTCAGATGGACATAAAACTATAAAGTTCAATGAATTCTTCAACCATTCAACCTTCAATGAATTCAACAACCTTCAACAAAGAGAATTATTGTTCAAATATTATTACTAGCTCCTATTTCTTTGCTTTATCCTGTCACAAGAATTTCTATCAAAACTGTATCCTCCAGTAGCCAAAATATTTATATGCACTTTTTACTACATTATAAATCTAAAATTAGTGAGGTTAGCCCCATTTATATTTCACAATTTTGTTTCCATAAAGCTAAGTGGACTCTTAGACAATAAATGTATGCAAGAAAGAGGTGTTAACCTCCAGAACCAATCAGTAACAATGGTCAAAACAAGCAAAACCCATAACCTTTCAGTGCTGCTAGAGTTGTCTGTCTGATAAGACAATCACCAGTCACAAATATCTAGTTACATTTAAATGTGCAGTAACTAAGATAAAATCTAAAAATCTATTTTTTTAATTTGGACTAGCTATGTGTCATATGTGGCCGGTGGCTGCCCTATGGGACCGTGCAGATAGCATATTGCCATAATTGCAGGAAGCTCTATTGGACATCACTGCTTGCAGGCTAGAAGCTGTCTTCGAGGAATAAGATAACACACTTAAATGTATACATGCAAGCTGGCTGACTACAGTCACAATGTATTTTCCAATGAAATCATGAGTATAAATGATGCCTCACTGATTCATAAAAGTTTGTTTAGCCTTCAATGTAACTGAAATCTTGCAAAGAGGCATAGTTGTAAGTAATTTTATTCTACGCTTATAATTAAAGAGGAAAACAATAATATTGCCTGAGAGATAGTGCTTTATTTCCTGTGACTGCTGTAGTTAAGGAATAACAAGTTTAATTTGAGAAAGAAGTGTCCATCTGGACAGGGAATTCCGTGACAATTCATTAAACATATGCTCAGCCTTTCCATCAGTGTTAGAGATGGCCAAGAAATTATTCTTACTATTTGTTTTTACATAACATGAGATTTGTCTTTTCTTTGACACGTGACTATCACTGCCACTAAACTTACATTTGTTAATTTAGATAGTTATGTTTTCCCTCACAAATGGAATTTTATTTTATTTATTTTGAGATGGAATCTCACTCTGTTGCCCAGGGCAGAGCTCAGTGACACCATCTTGGCTCGCTGCAACCTGTGGTTCCCAGGGTCAGGTGATTCTTGTGCCTTAGCCTCTCTGGTCACTGGAACTAGAAGAACACCACCACATCTGGGGCTAATTTTTGTATTTTTAGTAGAGATGGGGTTTCGCCATGTTGGCCAGGCTGGTCTCGACCTCCTGGCCTCAAGTGATCTGCCTGCCTCAACCTCCCAAAATTCTAGGATTACAGGCATGAGCCGCCACATCCAGCCATAAATGGAATTTTAAAAGAGAAATGTAAAGGGAGAAAGTAAACAATCTTTTATAAATTAAGAAAGAGTTGAAAAAGAGAGAAAACATGAAAGGAATTTGTAACTAATATTCATGTGTTCTAAGCACCTTCACATGCATTATCTCATTAAAAGTGACTGAGGACAAGTGAAAAAGTAAAAATGATAAAGAAAAAACATAACTGTATACAGAAAATGACAGAAGGAATTAAGGGATGAGAATGTGGGTAGGCATAATTATACTGAGACCAAAATTTTTTAAATATGATAGAACAGACAGAATATATAACTTCACTACTCAACTATGGTTCTATGATTAAGCAGCATTGGCATCACCTGAGAGCTTGTTATAAATGCAAATTCTCAGGCCCCACCTTAGTTCGACTGTATCATATAATCTTTCAGCAAGATCTCCAAGTGATTCATATGTACTTTAGAGTTTCATGTAATGATACAGAACATACTCAAAAGTAGATGATATCTAGAAAACCTCTGAATTAGGACAATTAAATTGCCCCCTAGGAGAGTGTCAGATATTTTCAGTGGCGTACCCATAAACCGTTCCCATACTTTTTTTTTTTCTTGCCTGTCCCCAATAAATGAGGATTTAAAAAAGCCAAATACTTGCTTTCTCTGCCTCTCTTGCAGCTAAAAGTAGCAATGACCAGTTAGGGAACAAGTAGACATAATGAAATTCCATAGGGTGGTTTCTGAAAAAGACTTGCCTCCCTGGTAAAGGTGGAGGTAGTGAAGTGAGTCATCTCTGCCACTTACTCACATCTTTTCTGCTAGGAGTCTTATTGTGAAGATATGATGCTCAGAAATGGGACAGCCATTTTACAGCTAAGAAAAGAAGACACCAACACACTAAGAATAGCTAAATGAAGAGTTAGAAAGAGCCTGGGTCCTTGGTGACATCACTGAGACTTTACAACCAAATGCCCACTTTTGGACTCATGTTTTGTGAGATAATTCAATGTCCTTTTGTTTAAGTCCCTGTTCTGTTACTTGCAACTGAAATCATTCCTAATGGGCAACAGGAACAGCAGAGAGTTTGAGAAAGAAATAGAGATGGGATAATCAGCTATTCCATGTATAGAAAAGTAAGTAGGAGAGTCAAAACTCAGAACCAACCCAGAAATCTTTAGTGATACTGCAGATTGATTAAACCACTTATTTCAGATCTGAAAGCATTTGCAGTGTGTATATCTTTTCTCTTAAAATAAATTTAATGATCAAAAGTATTTAATTTATTTTGTATTTTACAGATTAAATGTGAGTCACACTTGAGTTTTAGTCCTGGATTTAAAAAACTGTTTATCTAAATCAGTGATTAAAAATGACAAGCTTTGCTACTTGTTTTTTAACCAGGTTACTTTCAAATCTTATTCGTTTCAGACTGTGCATTATTGTTGCTACACATGCACCACACTTCATGCAACCTACTAAAATGTAGTTTCAGTTCAAAAGAAAAGTAGGTCTCAAAGTGATATATGAAATAAACAGGTTATATTTTCTCCAAACTTCTCATGATTAAAAATATTTAAACAAAGAACATTTTCTTCCACTTTGTTTCCTTTCCTCTCAGTTAACAAAATCTCCTTTGGAAAAAGAATAAAAATGTCAGCATCTATGTCTGTTTGGAATTGAAATTTTCCATGATACTTCAGCCATACTCTACCAGTACAAGAGAGTGCTACTGCTGCTGTTCCTGTTGTAACAAAAAGAAAGTTCAGTAAAAGGCTTCAATTACCAGAATGTTCAAGGATTAGGGTTTAAAACTTCTGATTATTTAAGAGCATTCATTTTATAATGAAAGAATATATTTCAACTCTTGTGGATGAAAATTTTTTATAAATCTATAAACTCATTTTCTTCTTTACCATTATAATATTAATATAACTCAGACTTACAGACCACTGTGAACTTTCATGGTTATCATGTCAATTAATAATATTAATGCCATACACAGGTTAAAATAAAAGGTTAATGTGTTTAGACTTACTGTGTATGTATTCAAGGAGATACATTGAAGAGATATATGAGGATTCTTTCTGGATTGTTTATCTGGGGGTGGGGGTTGAATGTTTTTTTCTTGGTTCAGACTTTTTTTGGAGGATGCTAATTTGCCATAATCTCTCTTCTCTAAAGATCATGTCCAATAAATAGTTTAGGTTATTCAAAGATTTATATAATATGTAACAATATACTCAAAGTTAATACATACATAGTGAAGTAATGGTCAAGTTTTAATAGGTATATGAATCACCTAGAGCTCTTGTTGAAATTCAAATTCTGATTTAGTGGAACTGGTCTTGGTTCTGAGATTCACAAGCTCTGAGGTAAGGCCAATGCTGCCAGTACACAGATCACACTTTGAGTAGCAGAGGTCTATAGCATTTTATAGTTTATAAAGTACATAGATTTATATAATCTCATAATTTGCACCATATTCCCACAATATAAATGAGGAAACAAGTTTCGGAGATGTTCAGATTCTTAATCAAGGCTTTAAGTAACAGAGGTGACATTCCAATAACATTAGACTTGTCTAAAGGACATTAGACTTGTTTCAGATTATATAGGCTTCTAAAGTCTAAAGTCCTGTTCCAAAAAAGGACTTTCCCCTGTATCCTCCCTGGGATGAGACACCTAGCCCTTTTGATTAAACTAGAACTAATTTTGCAGTCCTTCAGTTTGTTCAGACCAAGTATTATCTAGTCAATCAGTGTGCTAAATCCATCAATTAATTTTGTGGAATAAAACTGAAGGATCAATTTGGCTTTACTTACACATCAGAACACATTGTAATTTGGGCTTTAATTAGATATTAGAATGTTATACAAAGAGAAATGTCCACTTAAATACACTATGTGCCATTAGTATTCCAGCTTTATATAGAGCAGAATGTAATATATTTTTAGATGGGAGAAGGTGTGCAAAACAGACTGTTTCTAATTCAGAAGGTGCTTCTCATGGTAAAAAGAAAACAGCATTCGAATTTCATTTTCTTCCCTCTTTTCTCTTCCCCTCCTTCTCTCCTCATCTCCCCCCTCCTTCCTTTTCTTCCACTGCATACACATCCATAAAGCCCTTTAGGATCTGAATTCATTATTATGATTCAACTAACTGAAAATGTTAAAATCCCTAAGAGAGTCTGAGAGCAGCAGAAAATCTGATTATTTGGAGTGCTGTTGGCTAGCTCATAGCATCCATATTTAAGGAAGCATCCTGCCACAGTCATCCAGAATGAGCATATGGCAGACCTCTCTATGTAACCATTATTATTCAGTCATTGTTCATTATGTTTGAATTAACATTGACAGCACACATCATGCTTATTAGATGATGATTCTATTTAATTCCCTATTATCTGTTAAAATCTCTCAGCTCTTACAGAAAAAGATACACAAAAAAAGTCACAAAGAGAGACTTGAGGACCACCTGCATATTACTTTACCCAACCTTTTCAAAATATAGTTCCTACAGATTTACTTTTAAAAACACCACCACCAAACTGATACTGTAACGTCATTCTTCTGATTCTGACCAGAGTGTTAGGAGGAGAAAACGGATTGTGGCTTTGAGCCAAGTGCATTCCTTTGGGGGATTGGTGGGGTTGGGGTGACACTGATTTGTAGAGTTGCCAGGTGATGAAAAGATGGCTTCAATAATGGCATCAAAATATAAAATACATCAGTACTACTATTACTTTATTCTACACAGCTGCCATTTTATTAATAGCTCTAGTGCTAGGAAGACTAAAAATGTGGGCCAGCATGGACCTGATGAAAGACCATTGCCTCGGTCACATACACTTCAAATATTGCCGAACTCAACAGCTATAGGAGAGGATATGAAGTTTATTGCAAGTAATCATTTAAGAGTTATGTGAACTAAGGCCTCAGTCCTGAGAGTTAGTTCAAGTAAGGCATGCAAGGGACTTTTTAATGGAGTTTTCTGAGATCTAAATCTTATTACCACCTATTAATCTCTCATCCCAAGTGACCACTGTGTCATTGGAATATAGCCAGCACTGAGATTGCCAAAAATAGGCTCCAGTGTCTCCCATGCTTTGCATTGGAGACCTCATTGTTCTTCTGAACTTGTAAGTCACCCACTGCTAGAGCTTCCGTTCCCATTCAGAGACCTTGTTTTTTCCCCACTTTGATTTGATTACAGAAAAACTATGCTCACAGATTTTATACTTGTTTACCATACCACAGTATGAGAATCAAGAACTCAACACAACTCTTTGAGGCTTTCCAAGGATCTATTTGAAACTATCATAACACAATAGAATTAAGGTATGCATTTTGTGAGTTTTATGATTCTTAAGGTTTACATGGAAATGGTCATCTCTGTGTCCAGAATTGGTGGGTTCTTGGTCTCGCTGACTTCAAGAACAAAGCTGCAGACCTTTGCGGTGAGTGTTACAGCTCATAAAGGTGGTGCAGGCCCAAAGAGTGAGCAACAGCAAGATTTATTTCAAACAGCGAAAGAATAAAGCTTCCACACCATGGAAGAGGACCCGAGCAGGTTGCCACCACTGGCTGGGGCAGCCTGCTTTTATTCCCTTATCTGGCCCCACCCACATCCTGCTGATTGGTCCATTTTACAGAGAGCTGATTGGTCCGCTTTGAGAGGGTGCTGATTGGTGCGTTTACCATCCTTGAGCTAGACACAGGGTGTTGATTGGTGCATTAACAATCCTTGAGCTGGACACAAAGTGCTGATTGGTACATTTACATTCCTCCAGCTAGACATAAAATTTCTCCAAGTGCCCACCAGATTAGCTAGATAGGGAGTACTAACTAATTGGTTCATCCACAAACCCCAAGCTAGACACAGAGTGCTGATTGGTGCATATACAATCCTCCAGCTACACATAAAAGTTCTCCAAGTCCCCACCCAACTCAGGAGCCCAGCTGGCTTCAGCTAGTGGATGCTGCACCGGCCCCTGGGTGGAGCTGCCCATCAGCCCTGTGCTGCGCTCCTGCACTCCTCAGCCTTTGGGTGGTCGATAGGACCAGGCGCCACGGAGCAGTGGTAGCGCCTGTCAGGGAGGCTTGGGCCATGTGGGAGCCCATGGCGGCAGGGAGCGGGGGCCAGGGGGCTTGGGCATGGTGGGCTGCAGGTCCCGAGCCCTGCCCTGTGGGGAAGTGATTGAAGCCTGGTGAGAATTAGAGCACAGTGCAGGTGGGTCAGCAGTACTGGGGGACCTGGCGCACCCTCCGCAGCTGCTGGCCCAGGTGCTAAGCCCCTCACTGCCTGGGGCCAGCGACACTGGCCAGCCGCTCAGAGTGTGGGGCCCACTGAGCCCGCACCCACCCGGAACTCACACTGGCCCATGAGCGCTGCACAGACCCGGTTCCCGCTGGCACCTCTCCCTCCACACCTCCCCTCAAGCAGAAGGAGCCAGTCCCAGCCTTGGCCAGCCCAGAAAGGGACTCCTACAGTGCAGTGGCAGGCTGAAGGGCTCCTCAAGTGCCACCAGAGTGGACACTGAAGCCGAGGAGGTGCCAAGTGCGAGGGCTGCTAGCACATTGTCACCTCTCAATACCCCCTCTAAACAGGACACCCCAACTGCTGTTGGGAATTTGGCCAATGACTGCTCTAGCTACTTCCTGCTGGATGGGGCGATTAAGGGGCCTTGCAGTTGTAGTGCCCTCCAGAAGGGAGCTCTCAAGGCCAGTGAAAGTGCCAGTGCATCAGTCCAGGGGTCCTCGGTAGAAGTTGTTAGCTGAGTGCGTTTGGGGTTCCATTTGTAAGACCATCTGATGGCCTCGATTCTAGAGGAAACAAATTTGACAAGAAGGTTAAAGCTACAGGGCACAAAGGTGAGTAACAGCAAGACGGCTGCCATGGGACCTAGAAAGGGGAGAAGCCATGTTGCCCAACTCCAGAGGCTGGTATAAGAGTTTGAAAGGCGTTGTCTGATTTCAGAAGTCTTTTCCTGTAAACACCGGGTGGCATCTTATACTATCCCTGACTGGTTAGTGTAAAAACAACACCCTTCCCCTAAAAAGGCGCAGTCTTCCTTTCTCAGCAGTGAGGAGGTCTAGGCCTCAGCAGTGTTGAAGAGTCACTCCTGCTAAAGAGTCTATTTGGGATTGTAAAGTAAGGATAGATTTTGTTATTTCTTGCAAACTGTCTGAGAAAATCCTTTGAGTGTGTGGTAGTAGGATAAGGAAGTAGATAAACTGGCTATTCCAGTTCCTGTAGCAGTAGCCATTCCTAACCCCATAAGTAGGGGTATTAGTTGTATGGCTCTGCACTGATGGACTTGAGCTTTGAGGGGTACTGATAAGATTTGATTTCCTGGGACAATGTTAATGTTAGGACTTAGAAAGACTAAAGTGCAGGTGCCTGTCCAGTTAGTGGGGAGGCAGATATAGGTCGATGTTCCACATAAGAATATACCTTGGTTGGGTAGACAGAACTGGTTGCGTGTGTTAAAAAGGTGTGTGAATTTGTTGTTTTCATTTTCCCATACTCCTAGAGTACTTGCCAAGGTAGCTCCAGTGAGCAGCTGGAAAGGGGTGTTGGGAGCAAACTGAGTGGCTTCCTGTGTTCTATTTTCCCATTGGAGAAAACAACGTTTTGTATCCACAACAAACCATTCAAGAGACTGATTGAAAGAGGGGATGAGAAGGCATTCACTAGTGGTGGGGTGCTGCTGCAGTGGGTCCAGGGGTGAATGGTCATGCAGGGAGTATGTTTGCCATTACAACCTGGACTGTTCATTAAGCAGGGAGGAGGTGATGATTTTGGAGGGTCCTGAGAAGCAGACAAGCCATCTGAATGGAGCTGTTTGGGTGACTCGGAAGTTACTATGAGGGCTTAAAGCTGTAGGGTGTAATTACACTGATGCGGTAGTAGGTGACCCAGGGGCAGCCGTGATTACAGGTTGCGTTAGTTTTGCGTTAGATGCATAAAGGGGCTTGGAAAGTTAAGATGGTATTTGTAGTTACAGGGCCACGTATGGGCTTTTCATTGCTTGTGTAATAGGTGAGGCTGGAAATGTAAGAATGTAAAAGTTGGATTGCACGTCCTGTTAGGGTATTCTTGGTCCTATCACAGATGGGTAAGTTGGCTAATGATTGCATATTTAAAAGTCAGGAAGGGTCTTTTCCTTCATAACGAGGGTGGTAGGTTAAGTTGGTAAAGACCCAGTTTTTTTAGGGGAAGGGAGTGGCAACATAAGCAGAGGTTGATAGAGAGATACAAAGCCAACAGTCATTTGCCAGGGAAGGACTGGACTGGTTTAACAGAGAGTGAGTTAAATTGAGAGTCTTGTAGAGGCAATTAAGAGCTAGTGGAAGGGGAGGGGTGATTTTATGAGGTATCCAAGGAAGCAGGAGGGATACATAGGCAAAGAGCAAATAGGAAGGTAAAGAGGGTGCTCTGGAAAATGAGACCATTTTTTCTAGTCTGAGTTAAAGGTAGGAGTAAATTGCTGTCAAAAGGAAGGAAGATAGAAAGAAGGTTGATGTGATTAGGATTTTCGTCCTGGCAGGAGCTACAGTATACAGTCCTATCACAAAGAGTACAGTTAGTATGATGTTTTCACTTATCTTTTTTTTTTTTTTTTTTTTTTTTAAGAAGGAAGGGGTCTGTCCTCAGGATCAGTGGTGGGAGCCTTTTTAGTCTGGGATGTTTCCTTCTGAAATAGGATGTGCAAGTCCTCCAACGGTTCACAGGTGTATCAAGGCTGGTCTGGCTGATCTTGGGACTCCTGAGCTGATGGTCCCACAGTTTCCTCAGGGGATGTCCGAAGTTTAACTTGAGGGTGGTGAATCCAAGATTCCACTCCTGCCACCTTAACTGCAGTGGGGGTAGAGAGGATTACCAAGTATGGTCCTCCCCACAGAGTCCATACATGGAGAGATAGAGGGGGGAGATATGACCAACACTAGATCTCCTGGTTGAAATGACTCTGTTCCCTTTTCTCAGTGACATTCTTCAGGTAGGTTTTTAAGGTTTTGTTGATATTTTGCCAAAGAAGTTATATCTTTGACCAAGTTGGCCGTTTCCTGATCAAGTAGGAGGTCTTTGTGAGAAAAGGTCATCCATACAGCATTTCATATGGACTGAGTCCTATTTTGTGAGGAGAATTTCGGATTCTCAACAGGGCCATGGGCAAAAGAGTAGGCCATGGGAGATGGGTTTCTTGTGTTAGTTTCCTTAAGTGCCTCTTGAGTGTTTCATTTGCCTTCTCAACCTTCCCTGAGGATTGTGGCCTCCAGGTGCAGTGAAGGTGATATTGTATCCCTAGGGCCCTGGAAATTCCCTGAGTTATTGTGACTTTAAAAGTCAGACCATTATCACTCTCTAAGCTTTGGGGAAGCCCAAATCTAGGAATCATTTCATGAATTAGGGCTTTAATCACTTCATGACCCTTCCCTGTCTTGCAGGGGAAAGCTTCTATCCAATTTGTAAACGTATCAACACAGACCAACAAGTATTGAAATCCCTTTGACTTAGGCATATGGGTGAAGTCTAACTGCCAGTCCTCTCCAGGATAGTGATCTATTCTTTGTTTCCCCAAAGGGGCCTTATGATGAACCAAGGGATTATTCTTTCGGCATATCTCACAGGCTTTGACTACCTGCTGGATGGTCTGGAGATTTGGCCCTGTAAATAGGGATTTGGCCATTTGATTAGTGTTTTCAATACCCATATGAAAAGTCTGGAGGAAGGTTTTAAGTATTTTCCACTGGTTGGCTTCGGATATATGTACCTTTCCTTTTTCTGTCACCAACCACCATGAGGGGAGAAAATTATGCCCCCATGAAAGTCCCCACTCTTCTTCAGTTGGGGAATAGTGGGGCTTAATCTCACGGAGGGGGTTGCTCCATACCAAGGGTCCTTCCATAGGTATTTCTAATGGGGGGTTCCGCCTGGCAGCAATTTTGGCCTCAGCATCTGCCTGACAGTTTCCTTCTGCCTTTTCTCCTTCACCCTTCTGATGGCTTTGGCAGTGTAAGACTGCCACCTCCTTGGGTTTTTGCACTGCATGCAATAACTCTATAAATTCCTTGTGGTATTTAATGGGGTTCCCCAGAGGTTAGAAACTCCTTTTCTTTCCATATTGCAGCATGGACACATAGGATTAGATAAGCATACTTGCTATCCGTATACACATTTATTCTTTTTCCCTTTCCCAGTTCTAAGGTTCGGGTAAGTGCCACTAGTTCTGCCAACTGGGCACTGGTCCCTGGGGGAAGAGGCTTACTTTCAAGTACAGTTACATCACTAACTATGGCATAACATGCCTTTCATATCCCATTCTCCACAAATGAACTTCCATCGGTATATAGGTTAAGGTCAGGATTAGCTAAGGGGACTTCTAAGAGATCATCTCAGGCGGCATAAATCTGGACTATAATTTGTTGGCAGTCATGCTTGATTGGTTTCCCATCCTCTGGGAGAAAAGTGGCAGGGCTGAGGGTTGCACAGAGACATGTTTGAAGCACCAGTCCCNCCACCTCCTTGGGTTTTGCACTGCATGCAATAACTCTATAAATTCCTTGTGGTATTTAATGGGGTTCCCCAGAGGTTAGAAACTCCTTTTCTTTCCATATTGCAGCATGGACACATAGGATTAGATAAGCATACTTGCTATCCGTATACACATTTATTCTTTTCCCTTTCCCAGTTCTAAGGTTCGGGTAAGTGCCACTAGTTCTGCCAACTGGGCACTGGTCCCTGGGGAAGAGGCTTACTTTCAAGTACAGTTACATCACTAACTATGGCATAACATGCCTTTCATATCCCATTCTCCACAAATGAACTTCCATCGGTATATAGGTTAAGGTCAGGATTAGCTAAGGGGACTTCTAAGAGATCATCTCAGGCGGCATAAATCTGGACTATAATTTGTTGGCAGTCATGCTTGATTGGTTTCCCATCCTCTGGGAGAAAAGTGGCAGGGCTGAGGGTTGCACAGAGACATGTTTGAAGCACCAGTCCCTCAAGGAGTAGTGCCTCGTATCTCAGTAGGCAGTTGTCTGAACCATACACTTCCTTTGGCACTTAGTATGCCATTTACATCATGTGTAGTCCAGACAGTGAGATCCTTTCCTTGTATTATTTTAATAACCTCTGGCACTAAGACGCCCACCGCCACAACTACCCATAAACGGTGAGGCCAGTCTTTTGCTACTACATCAATTTCCTTACTTAGATATGCGTAAGTTGTGGGGTTGTCCCACGAATCTGAGTAAGGACTCCAAGAGTTATCCCTGCTCTCTCCGTGACGTATAAAGAGAAGTTTTGTCCTGTTGCAAGGCGTAAAGCTGGAGCTTGTACTAGGGCCTGCTTTAAGGTTTTGAAGGCTGTTTCTGCCTCTGGTTCCCATTCTCTTAGATGAGTATTTGCCCTCTGGGTCTCCTTGATTAGAGTAGAGAGGGGTCTGGCTATCTCGCTGTTTCCAGGAATCCATAGTCGGCAAAAGTCGGTAATTCCAAGGAACCCCCGCAACTATTTTAATGTCTTAGGGCAAGGATAAGCCAGTATAGGCTATATTCATTCCTTGCTGAAGGCCCTGGTCCCTCTGGCTAAGATAAGGCCTAAATATTTGACCTGCTATAGGCAAAGCTGGGCCTTTGACCAAGACACCTTTTACCCTTGATTAGCTAGAAAGTTCAAGAGATCTAGAGTATCCTGCTGGCACAAGGCTTCCAAACTGGTAGCCAAAAGTAAATCATCCACATACTGAAGGGCCAGAGTGCCTGGACTTGAGAAGTGGCCTAGATCTTGGGCCAGTGCCTGACCAAACAGATGAGGGCTATCCCTAAACACCTGGGGCAAGATCGTCCATGTAAATTGGGAGGTGTGGTCTGTGGGATCCTCAAAGGCAAAGAGAAACTGGGAGTCAGAGTGCAGGGGAATACAGAAGAAGGCATCCTTAAGGTCCAGAACCATGAACCATTATGCTTCCCCTGGTATTTGAGAGAGCAGGATATAGGGGTTGGGTACAACCAAATATAGAGGAATTACTGCCTCATTGATGAATCTAAGATCTTGCACTAGTCTCCACTGACCATTTGGTTTTGTACTACTAGAACTGGGGTGTTGCAGGGACTGCTGCATTTCCTACTAAACCTTGAGCTTTTAAATGTTTAACAACATCCNAGAGTGCAGGGGAATACAGAAGAAGGCATCCTTAAGGTCCAGAACCATGAACCATTATGCTTCCCCTGGTATTTGAGAGAGCAGGATATAGGGGTTGGGTACAACCAAATATAGAGGAATTACTGCCTCATTGATGAATCTAAGATCTTGCACTAGTCTCCACTGACCATTTGGTTTTTGTACTACTAGAACTGGGGTGTTGCAGGGACTGCTGCATTTCCTACTAAACCTTGAGCTTTTAAATGTTTAACAACATCCTGTAATCCTTTATGAGCTTCAGGTCTTAAGGGATATTGCCTTTGATAAGGAAAAGTGGTGGGATCTTTTAGCCTGATTTGGACTGGGCAGGCATTTTTTGCCCTTCCAAATTGTCCTTCTAATGCCCAGACTTCAGGGTTGATTCCCTCCTCAAGTAGGGGACAACAAATGGCTAACTTGTTCCCTATATTCATGTAGAGAATAGCTCCAGCTTTGGCTAATATATCCCTCCCTAATAAGGGTGTGGGACTTTCAGGCATAACAAGAAAGGCATGTGAAAAGAGCAAAGTCTCCCAATTACAACTGAGGAAGTGGGAGAACTACCTGGTTACAGGCTGTCCCAGAATTCCTTGAATGGTAATGGATCTTGCAGACAGTCATCCAGGACAGGAGATTAACACTAAGAAGGCTGCGCCAGTATCCAGGAGGAAGTCAATTTCCTGACCCTCAACTGTTAAACGTACCCGGGGCTCTGTGAGGATGATGACATGAACTGGTGCTTGCCCCAGGCACCCTCAGTCCTGTTGTTGGATCATCTGGTTGGGGGTTTCTGACCCAGATAACCTTTGTCCTCTGGGGCAGTGCACCTTGCAGTGATTGCCTCAGCATAGTGGACATGGACGAGGGGGCACGTTGTTTCTCACTGGACAATCATTTTTAAAGTGTCCTAGTAAACCACACTGATAACAAGCCCTACCAGGTGATTGGCCTGCTCCATTTTCTGTCCTCTCTGAACCACCAAGGTTTGTTTTTCTGAGGGCCATGACTAAGGCTGCGGCCTTTCTCTGAACTCACTTTCCCTTTTGGGCCTGTTCCTCTTGGTCCCTATTATAGGACACCGAGGTTGCCAAGTTTAATAATGCCTCCAAATTTTGTTCAGGGCCCAGGGCTTGCTTTTGGAGCTTTCTCCTGATATCTGCAGCTGATTGGGTAATAAACTTATCTTTTAGAATCAATTGACCCTTGAGTCATTCAGGTAACGGGAGTATATTTTCTTAATGCCTCCCGTAGCCACTTGATGAAAGCAGAAAGATTTTCTTCCTTTCCCTGACTTATGGTGGACAACAATGAATAATTCACAGACTTTTTTCTAATTCTCCTCAGTCCTTCTAGAACACAAGTCAACAGATGTTTATGACTCCAGTCCCCATGATCTGAGTCAAGGTCCCAGTGGGGATCCATACTGGGGATGGCTTGCTGAACAGTAGAGAATTTGTCTCTTTCTTCAGCTGTCATTCTATCATTTAGTAAGATACCAGGTATCTCCAAACTCTTGGGCTGCAGCTAAAGCTGCATTCTTTTCATTAAAGGCCAGAGTTTGATCTAACAGTAGCATGACATCCCTCCAAGTGAGGTCAAAGGTTTGCCCTAGACCTTGTAGGATGTATATGTACCTATCAGGATCATCTGAAAACTTCCCCAGGTCTGCCTTGATCTCCTTTAAATCAGAGAGGGAGAAGGGGTCATGTACCCCGGTTGGGCCAAATTCCCCTCTCCTTACAGCTTGAAAGGGACATAACCAATAGTCTGGGGGGATTTGTGGTCCTTTGGAGATTGCTTATTTCCTTCTGGACAGGGGAGATTAGAGGAGGATTATCTTTAATAGGAAGGGGAGCTATAGGGAAGCTAGGATATGGGGGTAAGCTGAGAGGTCCTCCTGTGGGATGTAAATTGCAAGCTTTGCATAGTTGTGTGTTCTCCCTCAATGAAAACAAAGCTTGGACATAAGGTATTTCACTCCATTTGCCTTCCCTCTTACAGAAAAGGTCAAGCTGCAGGATATACTTCCCTCTGGTGGCCATTTTTCCCCATCAGAGAGAGAATATTGGGGTCAAGCCATAGTGCAGAAAACAATGAGCTGCCTCTTTTTCAGGTTTTGTGGGTCAAATTGGTCCCAATGGCTAAGGATGCATTTCTAGGCTGAGCCTGCTGATGCCTGAGTGTTTCCCATCTGAAAGACAAAACTGCCTGCAGTTTTGGTTTGTTTTGTTTCGCCCCCTGCCCAAGAACCTGCAACAGTCCCTGGACCCTGCTGATCAGAATAGTTGCGCTCACCAATGCAGCAGCAGACACACTAGCTTTCCTCCCAGACCACAAGGAGGACCGAGAAAGGTCAGATTTATTGGCCCTTACTGATGCATTCTCGAAAACCTGCACCCTTGCCTGTTCTCCTAGACCACAAAGAGGACTGAGAAAAATCGGATTTAGTGGTACTTATCGAAGCATTCTCAAAAACCTGTTAGAGTCCTAAGCATTCATTTGTTAGTACTGGGACCTTACCCCTGTCCTATAAACATTGTATGTCCCAAAAATGAAGTGGAGGACCATACCCTGAGGGAGGGAAGGGATCTCCAGGCTTGGAAAAGTGACATCTTTTGTCCTCACTTATATGAATAGGAAGGATACAATTTCTGAGGCTCCCCATATCCTAGCTTCAGGAATAGGTTTTGTTAGGTCTGCTAGTCTGAGGAGGGATCCTAAAATTCCAGATAGTCCCCCCTACAATGAGGCTTTGGGCAAAAATTATGTCTTTCCGATTGGTGAGCCCGGGTGCCTAAAGAAGGTAACAGAGTCCTCGAGTTTATACTAGAAATCATTCTTATAGGAGAAACTAGAAAAGCACAAGAGACAGGGAGTGGTTTTTAGAAGTAGGACTAGCATCAGAGAAGAAAGGGGAGAGGAAGTTTGTCTGATAGGCATTAGGACCCAGGAGGCAATGGTTAGGATAGGTAGGATAGATGGGCGAGTCTCTCTTGGGTGACACGAATTTGAGAGTTCCACCCATGGCAGCAGGGTCAACCAACTTGTTGGGACCCTGGAGTTGAAAGGCTTTCCTCTCTGTTGACCCTCAGCTCAGCCCAGAAGTACAGGAAAAGTGGAAGCTGGCAAACCAATGCTCCCAACTCCAAAGAGTCAGGGGTTGCTAGAGAGCCCTTTCCCAGAAAGCCTGACACCCGTGTCTTTAGTCCAGCAGCCACACTAGTCGCTTTTAACTGGCTGACAGTTAAAAGTATTTAGCCCCCGAATTCTAAGGAAAAATAGGACAGAATATCAAGCAAAAGGGGTCCGACAGTACTCATCACTTTGCAATAGGCGATAGTCTCACCACTTGGCGATAGTCTCACCACTTGGTGATAGGCGATAGTCCCTTCGTGGTCGCCAAAATGTGTCTGGAATAGGTGGGTTCTTGGTCTCGCTGACTTCAAGAATGAAGCTGCAGACCTTCACGGTTAGTGTTACAGCTCATAAAGGCAGTGCGGACCCAAAGAGTGAGCAGCAGCAAGATTTATTGCAGAGTGAAAGAATAAAGCTTTCACAGAGTGGAATGGGACCTGAGCAAGTTGCCGCTGCTAGTTCGGGCAGCCTGCTTTTATTCCCTTATCTGGCCCTACCCACATCCTGCTGATTGGTCCATTTTACAGAGAGCTGATTAGTCTGTTTTGACAGGTTGCTGATTGGTGTGTTTACAATCCCTGAGCTAGACACAGAGTGCTGATTGGTGCATTTACAATCCTTTAGCTAGACACAAAAGTTCTCCAAGTCCCCACTAGATTAGCTAGACACAGAGCACTGATTGGTGTGTTTACAGTCCTTGAGCTAGACACAGGGTGCTGATTGGTGCATTTACAATCCTTGAACTAGATACAAAGTGCTGATTGGTGCATTTACAATTTTCCAGCTAGACATAAAAGTTCTCCAAGTCCCCACCAGATTAGCTAGATACAGAGTGTTGATTGGTGCATCCGCAAACCCTGAGCTAGACACCGAGGGCTGATTGGTGCATATACAATCCTCCAGCTACACATAAAAGTTCTCCAAGTACCCACCCAACTCAGAAGCCCAGCTGGCTTTGCCTAGTGGATGCCACGCTGGCGGGGTGTGGGGGGGAGGCGGAGCTGCCCATCATTCCCACGCCACGCACCCACACTCCTCAGCCCTTGAACGTGGAGCAGCGGGTGGCACACGTCGGGGAGGCTAAAGCCACATGGGAGGGAGCCCACGTGCGGGGTGGGGCTCGGGCATGGCAGACTGTAGGTCCCCAGCCCCGCCCCACAGGGAGGCAGCTGAGGCCCACCAAGGATTTGAGCGTGGCACAGGCAGGCCAGCAGTGCTGGGGGACCTGGCGCAACCTCCGCAGCTGCTGGCCCAGGCACTAAGATCCTCACTTACCAGGCCAGCAGTGCCGGTCAACTGCTCTGAGTGCGGGGCCCACCGAGTCTGCGGCAACCTGGAACTTGCGCTGGCCCATGAATGCCATGTGCAGTTTCTGCCCGCACCTCTCCCTCCACACCTACCTGCAAGCAGAGGGAGCTGGCTCCAGCCTCAGCCAGCCCAGAGAGGGGCTCCCAAAGTGCAGTGGCGGGCTGAAGGGCTCCTCAAGCGCCACCAGACACCAAGGCCGAGGAGGTGCTGAGATCAAGGGCTGCTAGCATGTTGTCACCTCTCATCTTTTTGAAAATGGGCAAAGTAATAAAATCATTCACAGTAAAGATTAAAATAGCACACATAGATATGCCTCTGACTTAATAGGGGCAAAATGAACTCATTACATTTAGGTTTCATTAACTCTAAGTAAATCCTCTTTTCAGGAATGTTTATTATTTATTGAAAACTGAGTTACAAAATTTTCTTCAGTAGAAAAACTGAGGTAAAGATTAAACAGTAGCTTAAAGACTAAACATTCCTTTATTAAGTGATTTTGTTTAAATAAAGAGAAGAATATAACCTATTCAATGCTTAGGTTCAATTGTAAACAAATGTGAACCCCTCTAATGTTAATAATGATGATATTTTAATAATAGTTCTTAAAATCTTTTCCATTTTTCAATCACTTTCTATATGGTTTGACTTATTACCAATCCAATGAACAACCATAAAATTTACATGTTGACGTAATGATGAATGTCCCCCTAAAAAATAAATGAAGTCTTAACTTCCAATACTTTAGAATTTGAATTCATTTGGAAATAGGGTTAAGGAAATCAACTCAAAATGAGACATTAAAGTAGATCTTAATCTAACCTGACAGTGTCCTTATAAAAAGGGGGAATTTGACATAGACAGGCACAGAGGGAAGACAACATAAAGAGACTCAGGGATAAGATGGTCAACTACATGTCAAGGAACACCAGAGGCTACCAGAAGCTAGGAGAGGCATGGAAGGGGTCCTGCCCTAATGCCTTCAGAGGAGCATGGTCCTGCTAACACCTTGATTTCTAGCTTCCAGAACTGTATATCTAGCTTCCAGAACAATATATCTTTGTTGTTCCAACTCTGTGGTACTTTGCTATGCCAGCCCTAGGAAACTTATACAAGGTTCTTCTAATCTTACAAAAATATGAACTAATCTTGTCCAAAGGCTTAAAAATGGTACGTGTGGCACAAAGAAAAATACATGACTTCCAAAAGCTTCACAGCTGGATCCCAATTATGATATTAGACTTATGGATGGGGAGGAGGAGGAGGAGGAGAAAGAGGAAGAAAATGAGAAAGTAGAACAATGAGGAAGAAGACTTGCAGATTAAAAAAGAGGGAAAAATGGGAAGAGAAGGAGAAAGAAAGAAAGAAAGAAAGAAAGAGAGAGAGAGAGAGAGAGAGAGAGAGAGAAAGAAAGAAAGAAAGAAAGAAAGAAAGAAAGAAAGAAAGAAAGAAAGAAAGAAAGGAAAAGAAGGAAAAGAAAGAAAGAAGAGAATGGAGGGAAATGAAGGAGCTAGGAGAAAGAGAAGAAAACTTGTCAAGACTCAGGCAAGAAGATGGAAGAAATATGATGATAAAGAACAGGTGCAGGGATAAGAAGGAAGAGAAACTGAAGGGGTTTTACGGGTTTGGGGGTAGGGTGGTGCACCCCCAAAAAATTCATCCTGCCATAAAATTGAAATGTCTGAGTCTCAAGCAAAATAAATGAAAGGAAAGAAAAGAAAAGAAGAGAAAAGAAAAGAAAATAAACAAAATCTGGCCTCAGAAGTTACTCACTTTGAAAGCCTTCCTGTCTGAGGCCAAGGGAAAAGGGCAGAAAGAAGGAGATAGTGAGCAAATTTCTATCTGTAAGACTTGCTTGTGTTGGTCCTTACTTATCTCATTTGCTGTTATTTCTTAAGAATCTCTGTATCTTTCTCTTTTTCTACCTTCTGTGGTTGTGATCTGTGAGGAAAAATGTGTATTTCTCCCAGATTCAGCCTACATTTATCCTGCAAGGGACGAAATGCACTTATGATATAAGATTTAAATTTGACCACTAATTATTATCACCTTTCATTTGCCCGTCTGTTTTTCAATAATGTGTTGCTACTCCTATTTCTAAGAGAGAATTTCTCTTGTCATTTCTTGTGAATTTCTACGTATCCTCCATACAACAGACAGAAATCTCTTTGATGTGTTGCAGAAAATATTTTGTTTTTAGTTCTAGGTTTCTTTTGATTACCTGAAGTCAATCATTTTCACCATTCTTTTTTCTTTAAATGATACTCTATTGGAGTGTATCGACATAGAAGTTGATTGTTTGCTTCCTAGATGGATGCGCAATGGTTACAAAATTGCTGAATTTTTAAATTTACATAATGAATCTTCACGTAATATTATTATATACCCTAGAAAAGTTTCAAACAAAGTTCTTCTTTATTATGACTTCTTTATTAAAAGGGGCCTATAATTTCATTGCATAAATATCCTCATTTATTCAGCATTTATACATTAAGTACTTATGTGCCTGGCACTGTGTTAAGCAGTGATTTATACACAAAATACATAATTAAATGCAGATATCATTATAACTAGATCTTCAAGAGAATGGTAATGCTTAATACTCTTTCCAGGTAGCGACAGAAAAAATTGTGTCCTCACACCCTGCCCTTGAAAACTAGGCTGAGTTTAATAATATAATGGAAGAAATTGTCCTAGTTTCCATTTCCACTAAAAGAGACTTTTTTTGGCCGGGGGGTTGGGGGGTGGGAATTAACAAATAAGATTAAATTATCATGGTTCTATTAATTGTTGATGAAATAAAATTAAAGTTTTAATGATTATCATTAATACTTTACAGATGACAAAATGAACACATAGAAAGGTAACTAACTTATTTAAGAGGTCACAGAAATAATAAAATACAGAACAAGATCCCACCATGTATGTCTGTTCACAGAACAACTAATAACAGAGAACACACATTCTAAAATTCATATGCACAAGCTAGATTAAACTTTGCTTAAAATATGGCCTCACACTTTATAGAATACTATCCTTTGATTTGTACTTTTGTGAAATACCATTTTTAACAAGCTCTAATCCCAAGAGAATAATAATATTTCAAGAAAAAAAAAAAAAAACAATGAAAACTAAAGCAGGGTTTTAGAAATCTCAGAATGTGAGTTTCATCTTTTGAAAAAGTTACTCAAGGAAAAAAATTGGCATTTCAATAAAATAAAAATATGTATATATGATCATTTGAGTAAAGGAAATAAAAGATGGCAAATAGAATCTTTAAAAATTCAATTCTGTTGAACAATGCACATTGGATTGTAAAACAGTCATTTGTAGCCTGAACAATTTTCTTCCCAAAGAAAAATTCCGTCAGTTACAAAGTTTATATCAAATCTACCATTAAATGATCCCACCCACACATACACACAAAAGAGTTAAGAACATCAAATCACTGAATGGCAGAAATGTAAGTCACGTTAGAGACTATGTCCAATCCTCTTAGAGAGGATGAAATCTCAGACCAGAGATTTCAAATGTTCTAACAATCGTAGATGGAAATCCTGTGGTCAAAACACATTACATGTTAATATGGGAATGCTAATAGCATACGCCAAAATTATTCTTTTTTATCTACATAAAAGAAGATTTACAAACTTCTTCAACTAATAAACATATCAGGCTTCAGTTTGGCATATTTATTAGTTCAAGAAGTTCACAACTCTATCAAGAATATGTAGTGCTAATATAGCCTTTGAAACTCCACTACCAGTTTAGTCTGCTTTCCATATTTCATCAACATTTTCATCAATATTTTTTTCTTTATTTTGGTAATGAATCCTTTCCATGGACTTTCACATGTTTCACATGCCAATCCTGCATTGTTTCCTCAAAATCTTGAAAACTGAGGCAGAGACAATGACTCCATGTCTTCTTCCAGAGTACACAGGTAAAGTACCAACCACTGCTGTAGTTAGGCTGTGGCCACCTCACTGAGTTTTAGTCTATGATACATGGCTAAAGCAGACATAAAATACTTTAAAATATGTTGTGTTTTCTGCAAGCTTCTCTGTTTTTCTAACAGTTTTAGTGGGAGTCATTTGTTCCACATGATATAGCTTTAATACAGAAAAACTCTAGGTCCCTGAGTCATCACATGAAAGGAAGCTATACTCAAGAGAGCTGTCTGACACATATGGTACTATAATGTGGATGACAATCTTTTACTATGTCACATCAGTGATATTTTAGGATTTGTTACCACAGCATAGCCCAACCTAGTCTAACACAAGAAACAACTCTGTGTATATCCATTCTTGGGGTAGTGCTTGTTTAGAATTCTGAGTGTCTACAACACATTCACATGTGGCATCCCATATAGTAAGGATGTTGATGTCAAACAAAAACTCTAACGAGAAAGTTAAATAACTAGCCTTATTTTCTTTTTCTCTGGAACTTCTCACTTCCGTCTTTCTCATTTTCCATGTACCCTGGGAAGTGACTTTGATCGCTCTGAAACTCCAGCACCATATTTATCAGATACAACTGTACTTGGTCAGCCTTCTTCTCCATTTCAATACTATCAACTACAGGCTCAGGTCTTTGGCGTCTGACTCATTCTATTAATTGTGATCATTTTTACATCACTGATTTCATTCATTTTGATATTTACTTAGGATAGCAACTCTAACTGAAAAATATGTGCTATAAAACAGATTGTAACGAATTTCTGCATATATCATGAGGACATACAATCAAATCTCTTTTAGTATTTCATTTTTTTTTTTTTTTTTTTTTTTTTTTTTT
>NW_016803192.1:1312954-1327744 GCF_001698545.2 Rhinopithecus bieti
GGTTTATGCCATTCTCCTGCCTCAGCCTCCCGAGTAGCTGGGACTACAGGCGCCCGCCACCTCGCCCGGCTAGTTTTCTGTATTTTTTAGTACCGAAGGGGTTTCACCATGTTAGCCAGGATGGTCTCGATCTCCTGACCCCGTGATCCGCCCGTCTCGGCCTCCCAAAGTGCTGGGATTACAGGCTTGAGCCACCGCGCCCGGCCATCTTTTAGTATTTCTTTCCATTTCTTCAGATTTAGGCACTATTATAGCCAACAAACACCCTTCACATGCTTTTGATTAAACAGGGCCACCAGAAAGTAATTACAAAATTTTTTAACTTTCACTTTTTCCCTTGATAAGTGGGTTTATATAAATATGATATTCATTTAATCTATGTTGATAGAATTAAAAAATTCCATTAATTTCAAAGTGTCAAGAGCACATAGATCCACCTACTTCTTTTCCTTGGGTATGGGAAAGTGTCAAGATTTCAGAAGGCTTTCAAGGAGAGAATTTTCTTCAATCAGAGTGGAATATTGGATCAAGGGCTCATTTCTCTTTTTCACCGACAATGTCTTTGCTGTGTGGTATGAGACATATTGGTTATAGTGATGGAGAAGGAGAAGGCCTAATCTAGAAGGAGATTTTAAATTATGAATTAAGAATGGATTTGGGAAGAGTTTGGTACCCTCAAATTGGCAGGAATTATAAAGTCAATAAAACCTCCTGACATTTGTGAAACAGACAAGTATTTACATTCTCTATATTTTCTTTTTCTAAAGTAATATGATCATCATGTGCCAAAAGAGGGTGGGAAATATTTGTAGCAACAAGTCACCAAGAAATAGTGTAACACCATGAAAGAAATGTGGAGAGAACAGCTGCTTTCCTAGAACAAATAGAAAAAAATTATTTTGAATATATGTAAAGAATTGCTTGAAAGACTAGAAGCTTTTATCCATGGAAAGATGACAAAAGGAGAATCTGAAATAATTTTCAGGGAAATGAAACAGTATGTCCCAACAACTATGTGGGAAAGGCAGCATCACCCCTTCAGGAAACTGCAGAAACTCAGAAAGCTCAGAAAAGCAATAGCAAAGAATATAGCAAACAAAGCAGTTGAAAAATATGCAAAATTTCACTGTGAAAAAGTTGGGTAAAGAATTTTCTTTCCCTTTAGGTTTCAAGATGGCTGACTAGAAGCACTTCAGGCCCACTTCCTCCACTTACAAGAACGAACATGGTGTATAGACAGTCATACTTTACATTATTCAAGAGAGAATTCCAGAATTCAACAGAGAAGTGGCAGTAAACACCAAAAGCAGGGGAAAGGAAGGGACAGAGGCAGCCTGCCAGGCTTGGACAGGCTGGAAGCCTGAAATGACTTCCCAATATGGGGAATGGGTGAGTGGGAGACTTCCAGCAGCCCACATCCCAACCATGAAATCATACAATCCTGGCCATGGGAGAATCCAATGCCTGAAACTAACATAGAAAGCTGCCAGAAGAGTGGGAGACAGTGGGATGGAACTGCTCCAAGGAGGGGAATTCATGCTGGGCTCCACACATTTTCTGAGACCTAAGCAGCTACAGCAAGGTACCATTTTCAAACAGTCTTTGGGAGACTGCACACTCTCCTGGAGTCCAGCAGCACCAGGGCTAAGGCATTACAGAAACCTAGTTGCTGGGTGTGGAAGATCTCTCACAGCTGAGTTAAGAAGTGAGTGAGATATGCCAATGCGGGAAAAATGAGTGCTGTGTGGATGGAGACCAGGACATGAGCAGGTTATGAACTACCCCTGAGACTTGGTTGCCAGCTGAGTCGAGCCTCCTGCACTTAGGGAGGGGAATATAAACTGGGTGTGAGGTAGGCATGGGCTACTGCCACCAAGGCTAGGAGGTAAGCCCCTTGGACTGGGGCATGAGAGGGATACTTATTCTCCACCTGCTGCTGCTCCAGATTGTGACCACTGAAGTCAGTCTCACCCTCTCCAGTGCCAGGGCCTCAGTGTGGCTGATTCCATACCTCACCTGAGCACTCTGCTCTCACCACTGGGGGGCCTGAGCATAAGCCCATTCAATCTGGCTTTGTAATCACTCAAGACAGAGCACACAGCCTGGGGTCCTGCCCAGCCAAATCTACCACCTGGGATATCTAAACACTCCTCTCAGAGGGCTGAGGTTGGGCCTCAACTCCCAGCCACTGACACTTCAGTTGATGCCTACCTGCAGGTACCATGTGCAGTCCCTGCAGACTGACTAGCCCAGCCCATCACAGCTACTGCCGACATCAATGCACACCATCCAGGATCCAGAGAATCATCATAGCACTGCTACAGCTATTGCCCACACCACTCCTGCTGCCCAGGGGCCTGAGAACCCATCCAGGCCAATGTTGCCACTACTGGTATCCAAGCAAGCCACTTGGAGGCCCAAAAATCAGTCATTGGTATACACCAACACAGGTGCCAATGTACACCATCCTGGGGCACAGAGGTGTGCACACTGAGTATACTGCTCAACACATGGACTTAAGACTGGCCTGCCTGGCCTACCTGGCTCCCAATCCCCAGCACAACTTTATCACAGCTTTCACTAATAACTACACTCTAACCCACCAAGAAAATCACAGATGCCACTAATGCTATTTACAGCCAAATAAGTCTTACAGAGACTACACTACAGCACACACCAAGAATTAAAGTCAAAGTACCCTATCCAACCAATATCATAGATACATCTTTCAGAAAATGTTCTCCCCCATGAAAGTAAATTTAAAAATAGAAGAAATTACTACTACACTAGATATGCAGGTATCACCATAGGGACTCAGGAAACAGAAATGTAAGGAAATGTGATACCTCCAAAGGAACATAATTCTCAAGCAAGAGATATTAATCAAGAAGAAAATTTTGAAATCACACATAAAGATTCAAAATATTTAAGAAGTTTAGTGATACAAGACAATTCTGAAAAACACTACAAAGAAATCAGAAAAAAAATCATTCAGAATATGAATAAAAAACTTACCAAAAGACAGATACTTAAAAAAAAAGTAATTCTAGAAGTAAAGAATTCATTACCAGAAATACAAAATACATTTGAAATGTTTAGCAATAGACTAGATCAGGTAGAAGAAGGAATCTCAGAACTTAAAGACAAGTCTTCTGAAACAATTCAGTAAAGAAAAAAAATAAAGAACAAAATAATAATAAGCAAAGTCTTCATGACATTAGAGGAAACATAAAGCAATCAAATAATTTGAATTATTGTTTGCCCTGAGGGTGAAAGGGAAAAGAAAGGATTGGAAAACTTGTTTAATGAAATAATCGATTAAAACTTCCCAAGTATAGCAAGATATTTCAACATTCAGATACAGGAGGCTCAATGATTTCTAGGCAGATACAAGCATCAAGATATTCTCCATGGCACATTGTACTCAGACTGTCTAAAGTTATCTATAAAAAGCAATCCTATAAATAGCAGGAGAAAATCAGTTAGTCACTAATAAAGGAAGCCCATCAGACTAACGGCAGATTTCTCAGCAGAAATCTTACACATCAGAAGGGAATGAGAAGATATATTTAAAGTACTAGAAGAAAAACAAAGTTCATCAAAAATACTATATCCAGTGAAATTACCCTTCTTAAATGAATGAGAATAAAGTATTTCTCAGAAAAACAAATGCTGAGAGAATTTGTTACCACTAGACCAACCCCACAAGAAATGCTCAAGAGAGTACTGAGCCTGAAAGCAAAAAGATGGCATTTACCATCATGAAACCACAAGAAATTATATAAATCACTGGGAAAGCAATCATACAAAGGAAGAAGAGAAAGGACTGAAATGGTACCACTACAGAAATCTGTCCAGTCACAACAATCAATAAGAGAAAAAGAAACAATACACAAAACAACCAGAAAATAATGAACACTATGACAAGAATAAAGCCTCACATATCAATAACCTTGAATGTAAACAAACTATACTCTCCACTTGAAAGTATAGAATGGCTATATATTACTACATCTAAAGAGAGAGACTGCAATATAGTAATAGTCAGGGAGTTCAACATCTCACTCTCAGCATTAGGCAGATCATCTAACAGAAAATTAATAAAGAAACATTGTATTTAAACTAGACTTTAGGCCAAATAGACCTAACAGACATTTACAGCCATTCTATACTTTAACCCCCATTCAGCCATGACACCAGCATCTTCTTAGCTTCTGGGTAGGCCTCAGGGATCTTTTTACTCACGGCAGAAAGTAAAATCAGAGCAAACATGTCAAACGGCAAAAGCAGGAGCAAGAGAGAGGGAATGTGGGGGGAGGAGCCACACACTTTGAAACCACCAGATCTCGTAAGAACTCACTATCACCGAGACCACACTAAGCCATGAGGGATCCACCCCCATGATCCAAACACCTCAAACCAGGCCCACCTCCACCACTGGGGACTACAATTCAACATGAGATTTGGGTGGGAACAAGTATGCAAGTTACATCCCTACCCAAAGGAAAAGAAATTAATACATCAAAGTGAACCTTCACTCAAGTATCTTGCAGCACTCTTCACAATAGCAAAGATATGGAATCAACTTTTGTTCATCAATAGATGAATACAGAAAATGTGGTGTATATATGTGCACATACACATACACAATGGAATACTATTTGGCCATAAAAAATGAAATAATGTCATTTGCAGCAACATAGTTGGAACTTAGAATCATTATGGTAAGTAAAATATGCCAGGCAAAAAAAAAAAAAACAGACAAATATTGGCACATTCTCACTTATATGTGGGAACTAAAATACGTGGTGGTAGAAAGTGGAAAGATAGACAATGGAGGCAGGATAGGTGAATGGAGGGGCACAAAAGGAGTGGAAAAAGATAAAAGAGCAGAAAAAATTGTGAAAAAATAGTGTCTAAAAACTTCCCAAATTTGATGGAAAATATTAACCTACACATTCAAGAACCTTGACTAACTCCAAGTAGGAAGAACTTAAAGACTCAAACACATACATGATCCAACTCTCAGCTACGAAGGCAGAAAATCTTAAAAGCAGCAGAGTATTAACTCATTATGTGCAAAGAATCCTCAATCAGGTTAATAACTGATTTCTCAGAACACATGGAAGCTATAAAGTAGTGTATACAAAGAAATATACAATATTCAAAGAGCTAAAAACATGACTGTTAATCAATAATTTTATAGCCAGCAAAATATCATTCAAAATGAAAGAAAATTGATACATTATCAGGTAAACAAAAACTGAGTGAACTAGTCACTAGCAGATGTGATCTACAAGAAATACCAAAGGAAGTCCTTAAGGATGAAATGAAAGGTCTCTAGACAGTAACTTAAAATCACATGAAGGAAATAAAGAGTAACAGTAGACCAGGCGCGGTGGCTCATACCTGTTATCCCAGCACTTTGGGAGGCCAAGGCAGGCGGATCACTAGGTCAGGAGATCGAGACCATCCTGGCTAATAAGTGAAACCCCGTCTCTACTAAAAATACCAAAAATAAATTAGCCAGACATAGTGGTGGTGGGCGCCTATAGTCCCAGCTGCTCAGGAGATTGAGGCAGGAGAATGGCATGAATCCAGGAGGTGGAGCTTGCAGTGAGCTGAGATCACACCACTGCACTCCAGCCTGGGCGACAGAGTGAGACTCTGTCTCAAAAAATATATATATACCAGTAAAGGTAACTACATAAATAAATAGAAAAGATAATATAAATTTATATCTTGTTTTTAGACTTCCTTTTCTTCTATCTGATAAAAAGTGCATAAAACCATAATTATACATCTGTATAGATGAGCAGATATGTACCAAATGCTTGTGTCTCATGCAAAATTCATACATTGAAACCATAATGCCCAATGTAATGGTATTAGGAGGTGGGACCTTTAATAGCTAATCAGTTCATGAGGGTGGAGCCTCCATCACGGAATTAGTGTCCTTGGAGGAAGAGAAAGAGACTAGAGCTCATGTGCTTTCTGCATGCACTCACCAAAGATGACCATGTGAGGACATAACCAGAAAGAGGGCCCTCACCAAGAACCTGACTATGCTAAGTTCTTGGTTCTCACTCTGAACTCAGACTTCCAGCCTCTAGAACTGTGAGAAATAAATGTTTGTTGTTTAAGCTACTTGGTCTATTGTATCCTGTTGTAGCAGCCCTAAGACAAGAACACAATTTATACAGATGTGATTTGTATGGCAACAATATTACCAAGGATGGCAGGGAGAATGGAGCTACATAGAATCAATTTTTGTTATAATATTGAAATTTTCTATTGATCTGAGTAGATTGTTGTATGTTAAGATGTTTATTATAATTTTCAAGTCTACCATTAACAAAATAAATTGTTCATAGTAAAATAAATGACAAGGGAATTTAAATAGTATAGTAGAAAAATTGATTTAACACATGAGCAGATAGTAAAAGAGGAAATGCAGAACAATAAGAAAAAAATACAATAGACATATAGAAAACAAATTGCAAAATGGCAAATGTAAACCTTATCTTATCAGTTGTTACATTAAATGTAAACAGACTCCAATCCAAAAGCACTTATTGGTAGAATGAATTTTTAAAAAATGATCTGACTACATGCAAATCAAAAGTGCATTGAGATATCACATCATAGCCACTAGGATGTCTATAATTTGAAAGACTAAAAATAACAAGTGTTGTCAACGATTCAGAGAAATCAGAATTTTTGTATTTTGCTGTTGGGAATTTAAAGTGGTACAATTGCTTTCAAAACAGTTTTATAGTTTCTCAAAAGTTAAACATAGAATTAACATATGACTCAGCAATTCCATTCCTAGGTATATACCCCTCAAAATTAAAACATATGTGCATTTAAACCTTAACAAGCAAACAAGCAAACAAAATAAACTAATTAAAACATGGGCAAAATATATGAGCAGACATCTCACCAAATATATACAGATGACAAATAAACATACATAAAGATGCTCAACATCATACTGTTATGGGATCCTTGGGGTGTCAGTTTTCTTCTCAAAAACCTTTGTGGTCAGTGTTGCCTTTGGCAGAGTTCTTTTCCTGTGTCCAGGAATAATGAGGTATGAGGTACGAGGTACAATCAAGTGAAGGATGAAGAAGATGAAGAGGAGCTTTATTTAGTGCTAGAACAGCTCAGAGGAGACCCACAGTGGGTAGTTCCCCTCTGTAGGCAGGCAGATCCTCCTTTCAAGTGTTCAGCTCTCAGCAGAGAGGAGGCCCTGGAGAGGATAGCTCCTCTCTGCTCACTGGTCCTCCCAACATCTGCTGCTCTCAGCAGTGAGGAGGCCCTGGAAAAGGTAGCTCCTATCTGCAGGCAGGTCATTCAGACCTCTCTGCAGGTCTCTGAGGCTCTCAGCAGAAAGGGTAGCTCCTTTCTGCAGCTGGTCCCTCCAACCTCTCCAGCTATCAGCAGAGAGGGTAGCTCCTCTCTGCAGTTGGATATTCTGTTGTCTCTTTATCCTGTACCTTACTCTGGCTGAGCCCAAGGCTTTTATGGACCTCAGAGGGGAGGCAGTGCATGCCGATTGGTCCATGGGTGGGCCCGGAGCAGGCACCACCAGTCTCCACTCCCATCCACGGGACTGGCAGCCCAGCCCCCAGACTTCAGACCCTGCCTGGCCTGAAGGTGGGGCCTTACTGGGGACCCACCCGCTTCTGCCCAGGACTCTGCCTCCTGCTGCCATTCAAGGCCCCAGCTGCCTGGCCCTATCCCCACTTGGAGATGGCAGTGGGAGAGGAGAGAATCCAGGCAGTGGGAGCAGACACCCTGGAGCCTGCAGAAATGGGGCAGGGTCCTTCCTGGGCCCCAAAGATAGAGGCTGCATAGATGCCTAGGTACTGTGACTGGGAGGATGCTGAGGCTACAGCTGCACCCAGGGAGCTCCCACCTGGCCAACCCTGAAGGGGCATCATTCCTGCTTGTCCCCAACTACTGCAGTTCTTGCCTGCTCCTGGCCCCCTCCAAGATCACAGGGAGGTCTGCATCCACAACTGCAGTTTGGGTGGCTGTAGCCCCACCCAGAAGGTCAGGGAACCTGCCTGCTGGTACAGCAGGAAGCCTGGGTCTGAAGCTGCAGTTTGGGCAGCTGCAGCGGCACACAGGAGCACCTGCCCCCACTCAGAAGGGGTGGGGCTCCCACCGGCTCCATGGAGTGTACAGCCCCAGCCATGCCTCCCTGCTGCAGTTTGAGAACTGCAAACTATAATAATGAGATTCTACCTCACACCTATTAGAATGGCTAAAATTCAAAACATGTACACCACCAAATGCTGGTGAGATATGGAGTAACAAATATTCATCCTTCGCTGGTAAGAATGCAAAATAATAGAGGCACTAAAGAAGAACATTTGGCAGTTTTTTTAAAAAGCTAAACATAATCTTACCATATGATTCAACAATTGCACTCCTAAGTAACCCAAATGACTTGAAAACTTATGTTCATACAAAAACCTGAACAAGAATGTTTATAGCAGCTTTATTAATAATTACCAAAAATTAAAATAATTAATATCCTTTAATAGGTGAAAAAACTATGTTACAATGATATATTATTTGGCAATAAAAGAAATGAGCCATCAAGCCAGAAAAAGACATAGAGGAATTTTAAACACATACTATTGAGTGAAAGAAGCCAGCCTAAAAATGCTACAAACTATATTATTCCAACTATATGACATTGTGGAAAAGACAAAACTATGGAGACAGTAAAAGGATCAGTGATTGCCAGGGGTTTGGGGAATATGGAGATTTTTAGAGTCTTACAATTATTAATCTGTATATTATAATGGTTAGATACCTGATATTATGAATTTGACAAAAATCCATAGAATGGCACCAAGAATGAAATCTAATATAAACTATGGACTATGGTTAATAATATTGTTTCAATATTGCTTCATGAATTACAAACAATGTAACAGACCAATACAAGAAGTTTATAATAGGGGAAACTGTGGGTAGTGACAGGCCAGTGGGGAGAGGTAGTATATAGAACTCTTTGTACTGCTAGCTCAAGTTTTCTGTAAACCTAAAAATTAATCTGAAAAAAATGAAGTCTATAAATTTAAAAAGTATTCACACATAATCCTGAACACATGTATTTATAGAAGCATTATTCATAACAGCCAAAAAATGTAAACGATTCAAATGTCCATCAACTGAAGAATGGATAAACAAGATATAGTATATCTATACAGTAGAAGTTATTCAGCCATAAGAAGGAATGACCTAATGATACATAATACAACACAGATGAACCTTGAAAACATTGCTAAGTGAAAGAAGCCAGACACAAAAGGGCACATGTTGTATGATTCCATTTATATGACATTTTCAAAATAGGCAAATCCAGAAAGATAAAATGCAGATTAGTGGTTGCTAGGTAAAGAGTGGGGAGGAATGGGGAGTGGCTACTGGTGGATATGGAGTTTCTTTGGGGATTACAAAAATAAATTAGATGAAGTTGATGTTTGTACAATTTTGTACAACATATAATTTTTGTACAATGTATAATAAAAGGCACTCAGTTGTACACTTTAAAAGGATGACACTTACATGTCAATGATATCTCAACAAAACAAAGTACTACGTTATCCTGTTCTTACCAATCTAGAAGGGAAAAATATGCTTAGAAAACATAATATTGTTCAAAAATCAAAACTATCCATTTTACTAAATTATATGTCTATACAATTAAAGTGTTTTTAACTTAACAAGTAGGACCACTGTGTTTTCTTATCATTAGTGATTATGCTGCTCCATCACTCTAATCCAGTCATTTTGATTAAAAAAAAAAAAAAAAAAAACTTAGATCATCTTTGACTAGCCAAGAGTAGGTCAAAAGCAATATAATCCTACATGAATGACATCCACAGTTCTAAGATATTATTTGTTCTACATTCTGTCTTCAAATTTAGCTCAGCTCACCTCTGCCAATACATATATGCACATATGTTACCATATTCTTACTGCTCAGTTCTATGTGTTAAAATGTAGGAAACTTAGCAGGTGAAGGCAAGGCATAGTATTCATAGAACACAATGCTATGTTAATCATTTATTCATATCTCTTCAGATAGAATTTCTAGAAATTTTAGAACCAAAATTCATATTTGTAAACTATGCCACATCAATGCAAAGTGGGCAAGAGAGTCTTGCAAAATCCAAAAGGACTCTACAATTTCAAATACACTTTCTCACTTTATCAACATTTCAACCCTTTAATGTAAGTTTGATAGGTATTTTAGTTCTTACTTTAAAACACAGGAACTTAGACATTGAGAGGGCACATGATTTCCAAAAGTTATACATTAATTTATGGCAGAAACAGAATTAAAACATACCCTGATTCTATCAGATGTTTATTGAAAAGAACATACCTTCATCTCTCACATCATGCTAGCAGCCCAGTGAAGTAATAAGTACCATTTTTCTGACTTTGCAGTTAAAACGACGGAGAGAATTTTAAAATAGATGATTGCTATTCTATAATTTAAATTGGAAATAGGATAAAAGAAGTTGTGCAAAGAGATTGAGATGCAAGCTTTTAATGGCATATTTGTTTAAAATATTGTAGAGGGAATTACCCATGAGTTACTTATCAAAACCAAATAAATTTCTTTAAATCACTCTCTCCTTTTCTTTTAACAAATTCTGCAGTGGGAATAATTTTGCAACCCCCACAAAGCCATGAAATCCAATCTTACCGGCTGGGCGTGGTGGCTCATGCCTGTAATCCCAGCACTTTGGGAGGCCGAGGCGGGCGGATCACGAGGTCAGGAGATCGAGACCATCCTGGCTAACATGGTGAAACCCTGTCTCTACTAAAATACAAAAAATTAGCCGGGCGTGGTGGTGGGTGCCTGTAGTCCCAGCTACTCAGGAGGCTGAGGCAGGAGAATGGAGTGAACCCAGGAGGCAGAGCTTGCAGTGAGCCGAGATGACACCACGGCACTCCAGCCTGGGCAACAGAGCGAGACCCTGCCTCAAAAACAAACAAACAAAAAGTAATCTTATCAATCTGGCTACATGAATTTCATAGCACACTAAATTAAGCCCTTCCCCCTACAACATGCACACATACATACATGTGTGTGCATGCATACACAGAGACACACAATATCCTTATTTTCTGGTCTGAAGCATTTTTTTCTTCTAGTGTGTGCTTCGCAAAAAGTAGTAATGCCTTGATAGGATAAAGACTCTTGAGGCATTTTTGAAATAAATTCAATATCTACTCCTGTTAGAGAAAATTGCCATAAATTACCAGGTATCATATTTTGGCTAGACTATCAATCAGCCACCTTTCATGGAAGTGTCTACTATCTTGTTCGTTTCTCAGAATTGACCAAGTTGCTTATAAATGTCAAACAAGGTTCACATAATTACTTGTGCTTCTCTCTTTAGCAAGTGACAGCCCAATATCCTCTCATCAGGACACTGTACATGTAATTTAGCTGTGGAAATAAAACCAAGAACTAAGATGTCTTTACCCCACTGCAGTTATGCTGCTGAACAAGGAAATCCCTGCTTGCTATCCCTGGGAAGCAGAACCAAATGAGGGCACGGAGCATGTCTGTGTGATGCAACCAGCTATGCATGGAATCAACAATTAAAAATTACTTAGGAGTAATAAAACTAGGGGCACCACTACCATTTGAATTTCAGTGGCATTGACACCATGTCAACATTAAGTCATTTCATTTTGTTTCTACCAAACAACCTCTTTCTTTAAGATTATACAGCTGGGCCGGGCGCGGTGGCTCAAGCCTGTAATCCCAGCACTGGGAGGCCGAGACGTGCGGATCACGAGGTCAGGAGATCGAGACCATCCTGGCTAACACGGTGAAACCCCGTCTCTACCAAAAAAATACAAAAAAACTAGCCAGGCGAGGTGGCGGGCGCCTGTAGTCCCAGCTACTCGGGAGGCTGAGGCAGGAGAATGGCGTAAACCCAGGAGGCAGAGCCTGCAGTGAGCTGAGATCGCGCCACTGCACTCCAGCCTGGGCGACAGAGCGAGACTCCGTCTCAAAAAAAAAAAAAAAAAAAAAAAAAAAAAAAAAAAGATTATACAGCTAACACAGCATAGGTCTCTATAAGTATAAAGAGATTAGGGAGGAAAGCAATCAAGAACTATTTTAAAGCACAGGAGAGTACCTATACAATGGATAATACTGTTCCTCTTTATTACAAAACAAGATTTGACACTCTGTTCCCTTATCCGTAACATGTTAGTAGGAATACCTGACACATAAAGCTGTTGTGAAGATTGAATGAACAACATGTATAAACTGCCTAACAAAGCCTCTGATTAAGATGGCACCTAAAAGCCCATACGGAAACAATCCAAACTTGCCTGCATCAATAGGTAAACATGAATTAGATACAGATGTTGATCAGAGATATGGCAGGTCCAGTTCCAGACCACCTCAATGAAGAGAATATCACAATGAAGTGAGTCATACAGAACTTTTATTTATTTATTTATTTTTTAACTGTAGATGTAGTTAGGTCTACACTACACCATAATCCATTAAGTATTCAATAGCATTGTCAAAAGTGCATATTGCTAAAGTTAATAGTCATCTGAGCCTTCAAGCAGCTATGAAAACAGCATTAATCTTGTACATCTCCATCAGAGCTCTTGGATGACAGGTACAATGTCAATGAGTAGCACTATTTTGAAAGGGTTTTTTTTTCTCAGCAGGAGGTCTCAACAGTAGAATTAAAATATGCAGTCAACCATTCTGTAAACAAATGTGCTGTCATCCAGGCTTTGTTGCTACTGAAGTAGCATTTTCAGTTTCCTCGAAGAACTTTTTCTTTGTATTCCAACTTGGCTGTCTGGCATGAGAGGCCTAGCTTTCATCCTATTTTGCTCTGTGACACACTCCTCACTAATAATAATCATTTCTAGTAATTGATTTAAAATGAGAGATGTGCAATTCTTTCTTTTATTTGAACACTTAGTGGCATTGTAGGATTATTAACTGGTCTAATTTTAATGGTGTTGACTGATATTAGAGGCTAATATCTATCATGAACATAGCTGCAAAATTCCTCCAAAAATTAGCAAATGAATTTTTTAAAGTATTGATATAAAGGAAATATACACCAGAACCATGTGGAATTTATTCCAGGTATGCAGAGAGAATTCAACATTCAAAAAGCAATCAATGTAATCCATCTTATCATTACGAAATCCTAGATAATAAATTCTAGATGAGAAAAGAGTAAAATCTTAGGAATCAAAAGTAAAATAGCAATAATCATGACAACAACAAAAACTAAAACTACTCAGCAAGTTTGTAAGGCAGCAAGTGGTCCACTTTATTTACTGCCTCACCAGTTCAGCCCAGTTTCTATGAGGACCCAAGAGAAAAATGACAAATAATAAGCTATTTAGTCTCGTTGAGGACCAGTTTTCTTTTGTCTGTGAAATGGGTATACACCCAGAAAGAAAGACTTCCTTCTTCCCCTTTTGCATACTCTGAATGAATATCTTAAAATACAGCTGTTTGTATACCCATTTGTATACCCAGACTAAAGAAAATTGGTCCTCAACAAGACTAAACACCCTTCCCTGGGTCAACTCATGAGTAACAGACACAGGTAAGGATGACACGTCTGGTAGCAAAGCATTGCCAATGAGACAGCCTTGGTCTTAGATATCAGGTAAGATGACAGTTCCACAGGACAACAAAAGAGCTATCTGGGAAATTTATAGGTGGGGATGGGCAAAGAGGCCTATATTTGGAAAATGCGAAGCAATCCTCACCACACAAGAGAACATGTCAATAACCCTCTTGCCTTCTTCCTCATTGACACATCAACAGTGCAATCTCAGAACTCATGGAGCTCAAAATCTGATGCAGACAAGGGGCACATATGACACCACATGGTGCACAGGGAATACAGGGTGCTATGGCAATACTGATACGGTGGGGCACAATGGATTGGTCGAACTGATAAAAGATATCACAGAGAATATATTAAGTCAGCTGAATCTTACGGGACAAACCAACATCAAATGTCCTCAACTCAACTCTTTCATTAAATAATTGTGTGACCCTGGATAAATCTCATAACCTCTCTGAACTTTGCAATTTTAATCTGTAAACTTGAAGGAGTAAGGAGGATAGTTTCTAAGGGTTTTTTTTCAATTCCATCAGTCAATAATTATGTAACTCTGTAACAGAATGGAAATATTGTTCAATTCTTTTCCTAACGTTTCTCACGTACGCTATGTTTTTCCTTTCCCTCTTGCTTGCTTTGGCAATACACATTACCCTGCCACACCCTCCACCACCATTAGAAAGAAAGAGGAAGTAAAATGAAAGTTTAAAAATGACAAGTACCTTTACTCTTAGCTAAGTTTAACATGCTTTTAGTCATCTGCTGTGGATTATTTTGGCTTTATACTCTATTTATTCTGTCAGTCAATAAAAAAGCACCACTCACCACATTACCAATCACAGCATATGTGTGCAGACTCTAGCATGGAAACAGAGAAACCCTTTTGTGGGGTTTTAGAAAAAGCTATCAGCGGCCGGGCGCGGTGGCTCAAGCCTGTAATCCCAGCACTTTGGGAGGCCGAGACGGGCGGATCACGAGGTCAGGAGATCAAGACCATCCTGGCTAACACGGTGAAACCCCGTCTCTACTAAAAATACAAAAAACTAGCCGGGCGACCTGGCGGGCGCCTGTAGTCCCAGCTACTCGGGAGGCTGAGGCAGGAGAATGGCGTGAACCCGGGAGG
>NW_016803192.1:1328284-1334002 GCF_001698545.2 Rhinopithecus bieti
TCTGAATTTCAGCCCCCTGTGTACAAAATGAAGTTCTGGGATTTTTTGATGCCTAAAGGCCTTTGGGAGGCAGAGTAGGGAGTGAAAAAAAGAGGATTCAGGTCACAGCAATCTGGGTTCATTCATTCATGTATTCGTTCAATCCTCAAGTCTATGTTAAATGATCACTAAATGCAAGGCCTTAAGGATCTGTCAGTAAGTAAAAGCAGACATGAAGATATTAAGAAATAAGCACACCAATGAAAATAAAGGTATAACCCTGGTGTGGGCAGTGGAGAGATGTGTGAGACCCAGAGAACTATGATAAGTGCTAACCGAAGCTGTGCATGTGATTGAGATAAGATGGGGAACAGTATATAGTACCCCAAAATATGATACCTTGGTATTTGAGAAAACAGCAGAAGCAGGGAAGTCTCTCCCACCTTCCCATCACCCTTCTCCCTTGAAGTAAGCCATAAAACCTAGAAAGGTCACTCTCTGATCCTCTCCCTTCCTTCTCCCCTGAAGCTGGTCATAAGACCCTCATTCAAAAGATACCGCCCCATACCTGAAGGAAAGGAACATCCCTAACTTTGAAGAAACAGGGACATAGAGAAGAATCTGAACAAACAGACCTTGCTAAGTTGGTGTATTATCATTAAATGGTATTCCCTTTGTCTAATCATACTTCTCCATTACTACTGACTTCTTTGTCAAACCTAGCATAAAAATGCACAGCTTTGTTTCCTTGGCTCCCCATTTCTGAAGGTTCTCATGTCATATAAAACTTACATTAAATACATTTGTATAATTATCTCTTGTTAATCTTTAAGAACAATAGCCATGAACCTAGTGATAGGTATAAATAAATCACCTATCACTTTTCTTTTCCCCTAAAGGTAAAAGAGAAAAAATAGAAGAGAAGATGCCTCAAGGCCCAGTCTTGAGGAATTTCAAAACATACCTAATGAAAAAGACAAGGCTCCAAGAAATATAAAAGAAAAGCCAGAGAAGATGGAGGGACTCAGGAGAGTGAAGTATTACTGAAAACAGAAAGGGGTTTTTCAAACAGTGGGTAAACACTGTGGAATACTGCTGAAACGCTGATTAATATCAGAACTGAGAAATGTCCATTGCACTCAGTACATGAATGCTACTGGTGACCTAAACAAGGGATGTTACAGATGGGTTGGAGGGGAGGAGTTTCTTTGCCTTTATTTGCCTTGTAACTTTTTCCAGGCCAGTTTGAGCCTTGATTTCCCTAGCTGTAAAGATGGAGCTAACCACAACCTATTTCACAGAGAATTCCACAGTGTTTGTCACAGTATGTATTCATTAAATATTTCTCTGCATATTCAAGGTTTACCAAAGAGAAATTGCTTTTACTGTATTAATTCAGATTTCACTTGTTCCAAATTTTTCTTGGTGTGGTTAATCAGAATAACAGACATGGAATTTACCCTATAATGAATTATACTGCAACAGATTTGGGGTAACAATCTACATAAAAGTATGGATATGCAAGCAAATAAAATCAAAATAAAAACATTATCGAGTAATTCAGAGGATAACATAATAGACCTTATGGATGATCACAATGTTGACAGCATAGTTGTCATCATCATTTGAAATATATCTTTCTTCCCATCAAACTTTCAACTCCCAAGATGACATCTTACTTCATTCACCTGCAAGAATTAAAAGACCTACCTAGGTCTCTACCAGTTGAAATCCTTCATCAAATAAACACCATCCAGGAAACTAAGGAGAATTTTCCTCTTGCCTCAGTTTTAGCAAGGAAACAGGAATCAAGATTAACTTTGGCTCCATGCCTATTATACCTCAATCACAGGTTTAGGTGCTTACACAAGTCATCTCATCTAAGCACCTAGCAATTCTGCCAGATAGTTATGACTAGTCCCAACAGATGATGAAACTTAGGCTTGCTGACCTTAAATAATTTACAATTATAAGGCTGGTACATGGCAAAACTAGGATCTGAAATCAGATCTCTCTGGTTCTAAAACCTAAGTTCTTTTTGCTACATCATTTTTTTCTCTACAAACTCAATGGTGTAGCAATGTTAAGGGGAGGGTACAGAAGGAGGGATCTAATAATAACACTGACAAGAAAATGTTATCTGTAAATAGCGTTGCCAGATTTAACAAATAAAAATACAAAAGTCCTAGGTCAATTTGAATTTCACATAAATAACCATTTTTTTAGTATAAATATGTCCAATATGTGAGACATACCACACCTAAAACATTATTTGCTGTTTATCTGAAATTCAAATTTAACTGGGCATCTTGTTCTTCACCTGGCAACCCTTTCTATAGAGAATTTTAAAATAAGAATAAAATTATCTAAAAGCTGGCATGTTTTTGTTATTACCATACACCTACAATTTTAAACAATATCCATGACAGAATATTTGTCCCTGATGGGGAATTATTCTATACCAATCCCCCCAACACAGTTCAGCTCGCCACTACCCTAACTTTTCTACAGAATTTCAGTGCCCCATGAGGTGTTAAAGTCTGGTGGATAATCTGCAGAGTTGGCCATCATGAATTATTTTCCTTCCTGAATCTCTACATGTCTCTATCAAGACGCAGATTCTAATTCCCCTCGCCTTGAATCTAGGGTGGTTTTGGGCCTTGCTTGACCAAACAACTGTGTCAAAAATGATGTTCTGGGACTTTCAAGGCTGGATTATTGGAACCCATGGAGCTTTCCCCTGGGACTCCAAGAATGCTCCTTCACAGAATGTAGGAGAAGCCAAAAGCATGAAAACAGACATAGGTAAGTGTTCTTGCTGATAACCTCATGTGAGGTCTTAGGCAACAGCCACCATCTACAGCCATTCATATAAACATCCAGGCTACTTACATCTTTAGATAACTCATCCTCAGTCTACCTGATTGCAACTGCAAAAAAGAATCCATGCTAGAACCACCCAATTGAACCCAGTGAAGCCTGAACTATGACAGATAGTAATAAATTGTTTTAAATCAGGGGATGTTATGTGATGCAGCAATAAATAAATGGGAGAATAAAATTCTGTGTAATAAAAATGGGAGTTCCACATATATACATATATAACAATTTTGGAAAGAATGAAATTATAAATTTATCTTGAGATTCACAATGCATAAGTACTTATCAAAAGTTCTGGGAATTTCTGTCAAAAAAGAAACTGTTTAATTTTGTTCAATTCAATATTCTCACATACATCTAGTCAAATAATCCATACTCTATAAAACTTTCATTAACATTTTGTGAAACTGTGTCCCAGGGAAACACAATTTAGAAAACCCTGTACTATTCCATGCTATTTCCCATCAAAAGGGGCTACCTGAATAAACTATTGTTTCCAAACTACTGAAATGACGAACCTTGCTAAAAGGGTGGTCTCTAAAAGTGAACTAAGATGTAGAAAAGCTAGATTTTACAACATACATGGCAGTTACATTTGCTGACCAAGAAATAGGAACATATATTCTGATCAGAAAGGATATACATATGGGGAAAATGGGAAGGAGTATTGAAATGGAGACGGTCTATTTCAGAAAACCCGGGATGGAAAATAGCTGAAGAAAAGTGTTTCCTGTATTTTTAATAGAAAGGTCTCGATATAGAAGCCTTCCATCTTAATACAAGCTGGAGAATTCAACTCAAAGTTTCACTTCATAGTTTGAATTGCTTGGCTTGGGTACAACTGGCAATCTAATTCAAATCCTAACTTTGAGTTATGCTGCATAGATAGAGCTTTACTTGTAAAATAAATCACAGCTAAAGTACAGGGAATATTTGTCTCCAACTATTTGTCTGAAAAGGATCTTGAGTAATAAAACTATAATTTTCTAGCACTTCTTGGCATATATACCAGTTGACACATTTTCCCTCTTTAGTTCATGATTGTAGGCTGAAAGGTATTTTTTTAACTCCTCAATTATCTTCTTTTAATAAATCATAAAGATAGCATATTCTTTTGCAGGTTTTCTGAAATATGCATATCTTTATAGGCAACTGCTTGAAAGAGAAGACATTTTATTTATGGATTCAGCTGAGATGAAAGAAAGTAAAAAGCTGTGTAAATAAACATTGCTTTCATTTTAATGTAGTTATCAAAGTACAACAGGTATTTACAATAAAACACTGCATGGGGAGAAGTCAAACACATGAAAGGAATAGAGAGAGATGTAGGTAAGATGAATTTGGGTATTTGTGAAGTATAAGAACAACAGTGAATGGGAAGTGGGGTCAGCGCAGGACATTGATGCCAATCGTGTTGCTCTTTACCAAATACTTTATTATACATTATTTATTTCACCCTCTTTAGTTCATTTTATGAAGAGGAAACTCAGGCTTAGATCATAAATCAGGAGTACCCTTGGGAGTTGGCAGTAGCACATTCTGCAGAAGTATAATCTTTCAAAAATGTTCACATGATCATTAAGATCATGATATTTTTTTTAAAAAAGAGACACAACATGTCCCATGAAGCAGTATAAAATACACTATAGAATTATCAATAGTCAAACCATCGGAAGCATGATAGTGTGTGTGTGTGTGTGTGCGCGCACGCGCGCGCACTTTTTAAATGTATTTTCTCCCTTATACCAACAAGAAAACAGACCCCATCTCCAGAGATGCCGTGCCTGTTGGCCCATTCTGGGGATTCCATTCACACTAATATACAGGAATGGTGCCGCTGAAAATGTGCAATGCACATATGTAGCCTTGAGGAGAGACTCTGTCCACTTTTTTTCTTCGCTGGCTCTACTTTGCTCAACTTGGCTACACTGATCTAGTAGATTCTTCAAGTTCATATATTCTTCCAATCCAGTAAGTGGTACATCCAAAACCCACGTCCACCCCCTATGTCTCTGAATTAAATTATGTTTTTTAATTCTCGGAGAAGAATTAATATCCCAGAGACATGGTAAACATAAATTAGGTTGCCATAGAGTGTAAAAAAAAAAAAAAAAAAAAAAAGACTTACCTCTAGGTACATAAAAGTAGAAGTTAAGTAACCAAAAAGGTCCAAATTTAAACTCCTAAATCTTACTTCTCTAAATATTTGTTAGAGAGGCCAACAAAGCATCTAATAGGGCCAAAACCCCCAAGTGGTCCCTTGTGTTCCCCTGGAAATATAAATAGTAATACATTTACAAACCATCCTTTCATTCAGATGTTGGAGAACTATCATAAATAACTCCAGATATAAAGGGGATATCACCAGCGATCCCACAGCAATACAAACTACCATCAGAGAATACTATAAACACCTCTACGCAAATCAACTAGAAAATCTAGAAGAAATGAATAAATTCCTGGACACATACACCCTCCCAAGACTAAACCAGGAAGAAGTTGAATCCCCGAATAGACCAATAACAGGCTCTGAAATTGAGGCAATAATTAATAGTCCACCAACCAAAAAATCTACAGGACCAGACAGATTCACAGCCGAATTCTACCAGAGGTACAAGGAGGAGCTGGTACCCTTCCTTCTGAAACTATTCCAATCAACAGAAAAGAGGGAATCCTCTCTAACTCATTTTATGAGGCCAACATCATCCTGATACCAAAGTCTGGCAGAGACATAACAAAAAAAGAGAATTTTAGACCAATATCCCTGATGAACATCGATGCAAAAATCCTCAATAAAATACTGGCAAGCCGAATCCAGCAGCACATCAAAAAGCTTATCCACCGTGATCAAGTGGGCTT
>NW_016803192.1:1335079-1345280 GCF_001698545.2 Rhinopithecus bieti
AAAAAAAAAAAAAAAAAACATAAAAAAGTGGGCAAAGGGTATGAACAGACACTTTTCAAAAGAAGACATTTATGCAGCCAACAGACACATGAAAAAATGCTCATCATCACCGGCCATCAGAAAAATGCAAATCAAAACCGCAATGAGATACTATCTCACACCAGTTAGAGTGGCAATCATTAAAAAGTCAGGAAATAACAGGTGCTGGAGACGATGTGGGGAAATAGGAACACTTTTACACTGTTGGTGGGACTGTAAACTAGTTCAACCATTGTGGAAGACAGTGTGGCGATTCCTCAAGGATCTAGAACTAGAAATACCATTTGACCCAGCCATCCCATTACTGAGTATATACCCAAAGGATTACAAATCACACTGCTATAAAGACACGTACACACGCATGTTTATTGTGGCACTATTCACAACAGCAAAGACTTGGAATCAACCCAAATGTCCATTGATGATAGACTGGATTAAGAAAATATGGCACATATACACCATGGAATACTATGCAGCCATAAAAAAAGGATGAGTTCGTGTCCTTTGTAGGGATATGGATGAAGCTGGAAACCATCATTCTCAGCAAACTATTGCAAGGACAAAAAAACCAAACACTGCATGTTCTCACTCATAGGTGGGAATCGAACAATGAGAACACTTGGATGCAGGAAGGGAACATCACACACTGGGGCCTGTCGTTTGGAGCGCAGAGCGGGAGGGATAGCATTAGGAGATATACCTAATGTAAATGACGAGTTAATGAGTGCAGCACACCAACATGGCACATGTATACATATGTAACAACCCTGCACGTTGTGCACATGTATCCTAGAACTTAAAGTATAATAACAATAAAAAAAAAAAGCCATATTATTGACCCGAACTTTATTTGCCAGAAGTTTGGAATTTGCCTCTATTTCATTTAATATTTCTACTTTAAAATACATTATACCATTTATAGTCTCATATTGCTTTTCTGATTTAATCCTCATAACAATCCAGAGAAATTGCACCCAATTGTAGAGATAAGAAACTGAAGGTCTAGGGGACTTTGGTAACTTGTTGAAGGACACAGCTAGCTTAGAGTCATGCAAAGCTGGGACTTTGAAATTGCTTCTGTTTGTTTGTTTGCTTTTTACTCTAAGCTGTGTTCTGTTCTCAATACTTGTCAAGTTATGACTCTCATTTGCTTGCATCATTGCTATATTCAATTTTGTGATGATAATATCAGGTAATTCTCAAAATTATTTGAGATCTTTACAAGAAGGTAAAAAGAAAAAGATCTGGATGTCCAAGATAGAATTCAGGCCGTGAAAAAGACTCTAATTATATAGCAAATGTATGACAACCACACTGAAGGGAATGGGGGAAAAATAGGTGCTTATTTGGAAATGAGTGAAGACTATGAGGTTAAAATAAAATGAACTTCACATAGTAACAATACTCTAGTTGGTAAAGTTGTTTCTCATGAGAGTACATATTACCAATTCTGAAACCACTGTACATGTATATTGGATTGAACATAAAAGTAGGGGTGGATGGTGGGAGCCAAGATTTTCACTGTTGGAAAGGGAATTTACAGACAAGCAAGGGGAAGAAGCTAAAATAAACCATGTAATACTGAATTACAGTTACAGACATCCATATATGCTCATATTTAGCTACATACAGACACAAATGGATTAACAGAAATAATTCTAGATACATGTATTTATGCTAGTGTGTGTGTCTATTTTTTTCTCAAGCCCAGTAGACTGAAATGGCCTAAAAAATGACATCCTGGCAGGAACGAGAACGTCTAGCGCCCAGATCTTAGTTTCTAATACCATTCTCCAATAAAAGGAACCAGGGCTCCTTAAAGAAATGGCTGATTGTATGGCAGGGTATATCTAAAATAAGCCTGTAGTTCCCTGTAGTGTCAGAAAGTAAGGAAGTGCTGAGAAAACAAAATGATGGGGGTATGTCAAAGGAGCACAGCAGTGAACAACTAAAAGTGGCCACAATGGCCAAAGCTGGAATAACTTGAGCAACAAATGAAAGAATACAATACTGGGTTATAGCTCAATGTATAAATATCCATTAGTCTAAACCAGAATGAATGAATGAATGAATGAATGAATGAATGAATAAGTAAATAATAAACGGAAAAGAACAGACTAATAACCATGCAGAAGAATTCCAAGTAATTTATATAGCTACTCCCTTTCCAGGTGGTGGAGCAAGGGCAAAGATTTTGCCCTTTCCCCAAGACCTTCGAATGTTGGCTGCACATAGTAACTTCCTTTTAAAGAGCATAGTATGGAAAGGTATTGGGGTAGAGATGAAGAGTAATTTTACAGTGGGAAAACTACCTCAGGCAGGTGATTGAATTTAACATCATCAGTGAAAAGTCACGTTGATAGCATATACTCTTGATACGATGTGATGAGAATTCATTTTTCCTCTGTGATCTTTCCACCAAGAATCCAAAACCTCAATCATGAAAACAAAAATAAAACAAAACCCAGCTGAAGGGACTTCTACAAAATATCTACCACCACTCCTCAAAACTGTCAAGGTCGTCAAAAACAAGGAAAGTCTGAGAAACTACCACAGTCTAAACCTAAGAAGACCTGATAACTAAATGTAATGTGGTCTTCTAAACGGGGATTCTGGGACAAAAAAAGAGGGCATTACATCGGAAACAATCCTAATAAAACATACACTTTAGATAATAATCATCTAAAAATAATAACTCATTAATATTAAAAAAAATGCCCTATTAATGTAAGATGTTAATAATTGGGTAACTGAGTATGGGGTATATCAAAAACTTCTTTGCAACTTTTACACAAATCAGAAACTACTATAAAAGTTCATTTAAAAAATCATACACATACACACATACTACAAGCTTCCACATAGTGTGTTTTTTTAAAGTGTGGAGTTCTCTGATGGTATTTTGTGAATCATTAACTCACCAATGGCCAGTAGATCATTTAAAACCAATTTTTAAAATGTTTCATTGTTTCAACACTTCCCAATTTCCCCTACTCCCCAGACCCTGGCAACCACCATTATCCTGTCTGCTCTTGTGATTTCAACTTTTTCTTGATTCTACATGTAAGATAATATAGTGTTTGTCTTTTTGTGCTTGGCTTGTTTCATTTTGCATAATGTCTTCTAGTTACTTCCATGTTGTCCTAAATGACAGGGTAAGATTTCCTTTGTTTTTAAGGCTGAATAGAAATCCAGTGTGTGTGTGTGTGTGTATGTGTGCACGCGTGTGCGTGTGCATGCCCGGCCATGTACATTTTCTTTATCCATTCATCTGTCGATGGACACTGAGTTTTCACCTCTAGACTATTCCCAATAATTCGACAATTAATTGGATATTAATCTTAGAAGTATGCTTCACAAATACTTTCTATTTCATAGGTTGTCGCCTCTGTTATTTTTTTATTTATTTATTTATTTATTTTGCTGCATAAAAGCTTTTTAATTTGATACAATCCTATTTGTCTACTTTTGCTACAACCAACTCTTGAAAACATGTACCAATAGGGAAGAAGCAACGGCATAGATATTCTAAAACATAATGTACTTCAAAATACCCTTTATGTTTGCTTAGGAAAACACTGAGGCTTCCTCCTATCTTATCCGACTTCCTTTCTTCACTGATCATGGCTTGGACTTATGTTAAAATTACTTAGCAAACTGTGAATAGTCACCAACTGCCAGTGGAAAGCAGTGGTCAAGATGCAGTGGGTGGGGATAGTCTGGAATTTAAATAAATAAAGGCCTACAAAGTGTACAAGCCACACATGGATAAGGAAGATTTGGGCTCAAAAAGATTTTGCTCAGAAGTTTCCATTAATTCCAGAGTCAGGAATCCAAGGTTACACTGGTCTTTTAAGTAGAGCACATTAATTGCAAAGTTTAAGCATTAATTAAAGGGCTTTCCTCAACTGAGTCAAACATTCATATGGCAAAGGAAACATTTTTTTCTACCTCAATTCTAAGCAACACAGGGAAGGAATTTAATGGAAGAACTAAGCCCAGCATGGTGTACAATGAAAGGGTCTCTTTGAATGAATGGTTTGCAAAATTGAAGGAGGAAGGAGGTTCCACAGCAGTAGGTAGGGAGGAGACTTGAAAATTTTATTTTATATTCCAATCACTTTAAGAATTGTGACAGGTTCTGATCTCCTCACTATCCAATTTTTTTTTTTTTTTTTTTTTTTTTTTTTTTTTTTTCCTAAGACAAACAAAGGCAAAGCCACAGCCTGCGAGCGCGCAAAATAAGCAGGTTTCAAACTTTGGGAACTATGATGCATAGTCTAACTTAAAACAACCCACTATGCATGATTTCTGAGCAACGGCAACAAGAAGCAAGGGAATATAGGCAAATAAATCATTCAACCAGAGCTCCCAGCCCAGAAGCCAAAGCCATTCACCAATTCGGATTCAGGGAGGCTGTTCAAGAGGCTTAAGTCGCAAATTCTAAATACTAATACAAATCCAAACTGAGTATCTTTAAACTCCATCCAAAGAGCCCAAATCAAGTCTATAAAAGATTCTCCCTTCAGCTTTTCCTGTGTGCTTTTGGTGCTCTGGTTTCTGGCACACGTGCACATGATTATTTCAATGGGAATATTTACATGAATGAGTTGCACCCATAGACTTTTTCTGCTGGTTCCTAATTAATTACTATTTCTAGCTAATTTACTCAGATCCACTTCCAGGCCACCCCCAGCCCTCAGAAGGTGCTGAGAATTATGATGTCTGCACTCGGGGCAACCTGAAACCAATGAGTAATTTTTTCAGGGGTACAAATTTGGTCACCTTGTCTCACAGTGGGGCCACTTTTGCTGTAATTCTTACTCAAGATGTCCCCATGGGATCAGGCTGAAGTTAGGCCTCTGCTAAAACTACATCTTTGCCTAGTTTCTTTCTTGTCCGATGTTAATTCTCTCACTCCTCGTAGGTTTCACTTGAGAGTAATTCCTCAGTAAATACCTGTGCCAGAATTCCTCTCTCAGTCTCTCCTTCCAGACAACCTAATCTATGTTACTCCAATAGAATGATAATAATAACGGCAGGCCAGGCGCAGGGGTTCATGCCTGTATCCCAGCATTTGGCGGGAGGCCGAGGTGAGCAGATCACCTGAGGTCAGGAGTATGAGACAAGCCTGGCCAACATGGCGAAACCCTGTCTCTACTAAAAATACGAAAAATTGGCCAGGTATGGTGGCGTGTGCCTGTAATCCCAGCTGCTGGGGAGCCTGAGGTAGGAGAACTGCTTGAACCCAGGAGGCAGAGGCTACAGTGAGCCGAGATTGCACCATTGCGCTCTAGCTTCGTCAACAAGAGTGAAACTTCATCTCAATAATAATAATAACGATAACAACAATATTATGAACCACCACAAGGACAATAGCACTTAAATTTACTGTTTATTATTGCCAAGCACTATTCCCAGGGCTTTGCAACAATCATCTGTTCAAACCTCACAAAAAATCTAAAAGATAGTTGCTATTATTATCACCATTTTGTAGAAGAGGAAATAGAGGCTTGGAAAGTTTAAAAAAAAAAAAACAAAAAAAAAAACTGGCCATGGTGGCTCACACCTGTAATCCCAGTACTTTGGGAGGCTGAGGCAGGCCAATTGCTTGAGCCCAAGAGTTCAAGACCAGCTTAGGCAACATGGTAAAACCCTGTTTCTACAAAAAATACAAAAATTAGCCTGACATGGTGGTGCACACCCGTAGTCCCAGCTACTCAGGTGGCTGAGCTGGGGGATGATCGCTTGAGCCCGGGAGTTTGAGGCTGCTGTGAGCCTTGACTGCACCACAGTGCTCCAACCTGGGTGAGAGAGACCCTGTCTCAAAAGCAAACAAACAAACAAACATGTAGCTATGGTCCATCAGCTAGTAAGTACTGAAATGTGAAACCCAGGTAGTCAGACTACAGAGTCCAGGCTCTGAACCTCCATTATATTCTAATTCAAATCCTAATATATTTTACACCCATAGGATCCTTAAAATTAACTCATGTGTTGTGAAGTTTCCCACCTCAAAGACCCAAAAATGTATCCCTAAGTAGCTAGGTAGGATTTGGCCACAGGATATAAAGGCACACATTGTGAGCCAGCTGCTGGTTCATAGGGTGCTGGAGACACCACAGAGAGGAAGGAGCTCCACCATCTCTCTCTCAGTAGAGCTCAGACTGCAGGGAATCAAAATCCACAGACAGATTTCAGAATATTTCTGTTTTATAGACTGAATTAAGGAAAATGGGATGGATATTCCAGCACTTCTGGCTACTCTGTACTTTATTTAGGTTCATGACCCCTGGCTGTAAGGACGCAATCTCAACATTTTAGAACATCAGGTGAGAAAAGGAATTAGGATATCCTCCTTTTTCTTTCCTGCCCCTTTCCTCCCCTGTAAACTGCAGCTGCACATGTCACCAAAACACAGAGACTCTGGAGGGCTGTTTTTGCTTACAACAGCCAGTTAGAAAGCAAAAGGCCAGCGAAGTCCTGCCAGAGACTTGCTGTGCCCTGGACAATTTCCCACATAAACAAAGTGGGAACTCCTTTAAAGAAAAGATGCCCTTGGTTTTTTGAGGGTAAGAGTGATCTTCCTACAAAACCACAATCTTTCCCGGCCTAGAGTTCCCCTTATGCAAAAATTCAAGTATATGTGGTTTTACTTCTGTATAACCTTTTCTCAGCAAACCCACAAGAATTTGGGTTCCAGTGCAAGTGATTTGCCAATTACTCCAGTTTGGGATAACTAGAAAAAATAGAAAAAAGCAGGGTTTACAGAGGAAGAAGGAGGTAACTCAAAAGTCAGAATCAGTGGAGAAATTTTGCTAATAACATCTGCAAAGAGAAAAGACAGGAAAGATGAGGTTAAATCTGGGTCATAGTAATACTTTTAGGGACTGATACTACAAAGAATTTTATAAGCTACTGATGATATGTGTAATCCAAAACAACAACTTTATACTCTATATATTAGGTATAACGTTTGACAAAATCAGTTCCTTCTTGGGCTTTGAGGATTTTTTTAATTTCAGAATTGTGGAGAAGTTCATTGTCTCTAGATTTCTCTTATTTTTGGAAACTTTGCTTAGGCCGTCCCCTAAAATGCTTGCTAACTACTGCACAAAGCAGCATGCGGTGAAGTGAAACCTAGGACTGAGAACTAAGTCCTTAAGCCTGTTGGAAGGGGGAAAGCAGTGATATGTACAATCATTGCTGATGTGTATATTTGGCATAAATTTATATCAGGAAAATCTCACCAACTACATTATTCTGCGTCTTAAAAGCCAAGGAGAGGCTACAGGTGGGACACAGAAAGAGGTAGCCAAAAACTTTTGTGCTATAAACTTCCAAAGAAATCCGAAAAGCATTCAATATTTAGGAGATATTCTAGACATAAGGGAGAGAGAACACCTTAAAATGTGCCCATTTCAGCTGGGTGCAGTGGCTCTCACCTGTAATCCCAGCACTTTGGGAGGCCGGGGCAGGTGGATCACGAGGTCAAGAGATCAAGACCATCCTGGGCAACATGATGAAACCACGTCTCTACCAAAAATACAAAAATTACCTGGGCATGGTGGTGCATGCCTGTAGTCCCAGCTACTTGGGAGGCTGAGGCAGGAGAATTTCTTGAACCCGGGAGGCGGAGGTTGCAGTGAGCCAAGATCACATCACTGCGCCCCAGTCTGGCTACAGAGTGAGACTCCGTCTCAAAAAAAAAAAAAAAAAAAAAAAAAAAAAAAACTTGATTCCTTTTTTAAAACTAAATATTGTGCATATTTGAGATTTACATAGTAGGATATACATGTAGACACTAAAATAGTTACAATAGTAAAGCAGATTAACATATCTCATACTTTTTTCTGATAAGGACAGCTAAAATCCATTTGACAAAAATCTCTAATACTATATAATTTTATTTAGCTTTCACGCTACATTAGATGTCTAGATTTGTTCCTCCTATATATCTGCTATTTTGTACCCTTTGACCTATATCTCCCCATTACCTCTCCTTACTCCCATTCCCCTGCCCATGGTAAGCACTGTTTCATTATATATGTGTATTTGACCTCTTTAAAAAATTCTACATACAAGTGAGATCACACAATAGTTTTCTTTCCGTGTCTGGCTTATTTCACTTAGAATAATGTCCTCCAGGTCCATTCATATTGTGGCAAATGGCAGGACCGCCTTTTTCAAAGGCTGAATATTTCTTCATTAATTCATCCATCCATAAGCATGTAAGTTGTTTCCATATCTTGTCTATTGTGAATAATTCTGCAATAAACATGGAGTGCAGATATCTTTTTGAGGTGGTGATTCCATCCCCTTTGGGTATATACCCAGAACAGGGATTGCTGGGTCATAAGGTAGTTTTAATTTTTTAAGGAGCCTCCATACTCTTGTCCACAATGACTGCACCAACATACCTTCCCAACAGTGCATTAGCATTCCTTTTTCTCCACACTCTTGTCAACTTTTGTTAGCTCTTGTCTTTTTAATAGTCATCTTTACTGGTGTGAAGTGATATATCATGCATGGTGTCTTTCACTTGTATTTTCTTAATTAGTAATGTTGAGCACCTTTTCATATACCTGTTGGCTATTCTTACGTCTTCTTTTGGGTGTGAAAGAAAATGAACTAATAAAGGCTAATGCTTTTAAGTGGAGTCACGAGATTGTGGGAGGATTGAACTAACACTTGCTAAAGGTCAAACCATAGGATGTTCACTACACCATATGTCCAATCTTTTGGCTTCGCTGGCCCACATTGGAAGAATTGTATCAGGCCACACATGAAATACTTTAATGACAGCTAATGAGCTTAATAAGAAATCATAGAAAATCTCATAATGTTTCAAGAAAGTTTACAAATTTGTGTTGGTCCACATTCAAAGCTGTCCTGGGCCACATGTGGTCCCAAGGCTGCAGGTGGGGCAAGCTTGTAATAGATGAATAACAACTATAGTCAGTATCCTCTGGCCTTCAGTGTCTCTCCCCTGGAGAGTATATTAAGCAACCAATCAGAACAGTTTACAATTTAAGATTTCTGCCAAGGCATTGAACTGTCTCTGAAAATAACTTTTCACGGAAATCCCCCATAAAGTACCTCACTTGTGCTTCCTTTGCAGGAAACAATTCAGGACTGTCCTTACTCAGTGTACCTGAGTTCTGATTCTTCGTTTCCCAAATAAATCCTATTTCCTTTGACTTCTGTGTCAATCGTGTTTTACTTAATAGGATACATATCTGTTTGAGTATTTTGTCCATTTTTTAATACAGTTATTTTTCTGCTATTGAGTTGTAAGAGTTCTTTATCATTCTTAGATATTAACGCCTTTCAGATACGTGGATTGCAGTTATGATTTCCAAGTCTGTAGACTGCTTTTTCATTTCATTGGTTGTTTCCTTTGCTACGCAGAAGCTTTTTTGTTTGATGTAGTCCTAGTTATTTATATTTGTTTTTGGAGCCTGAACTTTTGGTGTGATATCCAAAAAATCATTGTCAGGCTGATATCAAGAATCGTTCTCCCTATTTCTTTCTAGGAGTTTTACAGTTTCAGATCTGAAATTTAGGTATTTTACCCATTTTAGTTCCTTTTGTCTGTGGTATGAGATAGAAGTCCAATTTCATTCTTTTGCAGGTGGAAATTCAGTTTTCCTAGCACCATTTATTGTTTTTCTTTGTGTCCTTTTGGTGTCCTCGTAAAAAATTAGTGGACCACATACGTTTGGACTTATTTCTGGGCTTTCATTCTGTTCTATTGGTTGGTGTTTCTGTTTCTATGCCAGTATTATGCTGTTTTTATTACGATAGCTTTGTAGTATAACTTTAAATCTGGAAGCATGATGCCTCCAACTTTGTTTTACTGTTGTTGTTATTGTTGTTTCACTTTTTAAGTATTGCTCTGGAAATTGTGAGTCTTTTTCTGGTTCCATACACACTTTTGCATTTTTTTTCTATTTCTGTAAAGAATGTCATTGGAATTTTGATAGAGATTGTGTTAAATCTGTATACTGCTTTGGGAAGCATGGACATTTTAGTGATATTAATTTTTCCCATCCATGAACATGGAATATTTTCCCATTTGTGTCTTCAATTTGTCTCATCATTACAGTTTCTGCATATAAATCTCTCACATCAAAAAATAAAAAAAAAATAAAAATAATAA
>NW_016803192.1:1345668-1369205 GCF_001698545.2 Rhinopithecus bieti
AAAAAATAAATCTCTCACATCCTTGATTTCTTTTCAATTTGAAGTTTTTCAACCATTACTTTTCCCACTATGGGATTTCCAGGAATTTAATCTTTGGAGTCAGAAAGACAAATCTCTACTTCTAAAATTTATTACAACTAAGGGAAGACATATGAGTATGCATTAATTTTTACTCATGTAAACCACATACTCATGGTGCAAAGCATCATCCATAATTTTATTCAACACACATTTAGTGAGGCTCAACTATGTTTCAGGCATCCTTCTTGGTACTAAGAATGCATCCACAATAAAGACCCACTTGTAATTCCCCAAATTCATTGTCTAGCAATTCTATCACATTGCTCCCTCTGTAAAGTGATTTGAATTCTCTCATTTCACTTTTTAAAATTCCCATCAGAGAGGTTTCTTTGAATCCTAGTTGTCTGACAACTTTTTTTTTTTCCAGTGAATATATTCTATTCTACTGTGACTCTTGAGTACAGGCAATTCCTTAGGCAAAACAAATGATGCGTATTGAGTAATACTGAGGACATGTGCTTGGTGAATTATAGGCAGGGGTAAAACAACAATAATGTAGTTATCTTCCAGGAAGGTTTTTTGTTTGTATGATTGGTTGTCTTCCTTTACCTCTCAACTATGATGTACAGTAGTCTTTCCGTTTAGAAAGAGATCAAGAAAAAATAAATGAAGATGAGAAAAGGGATAAAGTGAAGGAGGGAAAAGGAAGAGCTCTCCTTGAAATTCTAGTTAAGCCACGGCCTAGGGAAGTATTAATATAATACTAGATAACCCCTCTGCTTCGGGTTCAAAAATTCAACTCATCTTTCAATATATTTTGCTTTACAAAAAACATTCTTCTGACTTTTAGTATGTGAAGTAAGACCCTCCCCAAATCCTAGCAGCAATACATGATCTCCCTAATAAATTGCCTTCTTCTTGGTAATACTGTGTTTAGTTTTTATTTTCTAAAACTACAGTTTGGATATGAGATAGCAGATTTTTAAAATATATTACAAAATGAAAATTTCTACCTGTTGCAGTTTCTGGGAGCTAAAGCTGATCCTCATTAAATTATGCTAATTTACTGTACAGTGTTTAATTAAATCTTACTCCAGGCAATCTACTTCCAGGGTTTATTTTTACAGCTTGAAACTTTCAAACATAAAAATGCATTTTGATTTAATTTTTTTCTTTTTTTAAAAAAAGCTATTCACTGCGGTTCATTATGTTTTCAAAAATTACATCCTGGGCTTACTTCAGCCTCAATTCCCTTTCTTTCTCATTCTCATTCTCTGTCACTTTCTTCTTTCAAGAAGACAAAAATGCTTTTTAGAAATTCCCTTCTTTACTGTGAGTAGTGTATAGTAAGTTTTTCTTCAAAATGGCAACTTTCTTGAACTGGGCCATTTTCCAGGCAGGCTGTGTTCAGCTAAACAAACATAACTGACTGTGGAGAAGATGGGATGTCTCTCATTCATGAAGTGATAAGGACTGCGTGTGCTACAACTGAACACATGGGTATCAATGCCACTTTCTTCTTTAGGTTTATATTCATCAGAAAAGAACAAACTGGCATTCAGCAGCCCACCCCTGCTCCTTACCACAGGCTAGAGTTGAAATGAAGGTGCTCTCTCCTTTCATCCTAACTCATCCACACAGGCACCTGACTTCATAATCTGTCAGCTGACAGATAAAGATTCGTGCTTTCAAAATCTTTCCTTGCAGAAAACTTGTATGTAGCCAAGAGCAACCTGAAGCTTACCAAGCATCCACTACTAAACTTTCAAGCAAGAATGTGAACTTTGAACCAGCCTACCCAAAAGTTTATAATAAACTTTGCACTAGCCATATATATGTTTTTAAAATTCCCTCTAAATGTTAAGACATTTGCCCCAAATCTTGATTTTTAAGTGGGCTAATTGTTTCAAATTATTTTCCAGGGTACAATTCTGTAACATCTTTATACTTTTTATCATGTCCTAGATTTAAATGGAATCAGTAATCAAATAGTCTTCTGAATGCTGCACACAGTTCAAAAGTGACATAGCATCATAGAAATGTTAGTGTTCTCCCATAAAATTCCTCTATACCAGGACATCCTTTTACCCATTTGCTGTGTGGTTTCTTCCCTTCCCAATTTAAGTCATGAAGAGGCTAAACAATCTCTCTCTACATCAAACCCAGTCACCTCTCTAAAGCACTTCTGGCAGGTAGTTTCTGGGACGGCCCCTAATGATTCCTGTCTCCTGGCTTTCCCATTCTGTGTAGTCCTCTACACTGTACCAGAATTGATCTCTATAGTCAATAAAATGCAGTCAAAATGATGGCGTGTTACTTCTAAATCTAGATTATAAGAGATGACATATTCCGCTTTAAACATATTCTCACTATCAGTTTCTTTTTTAATCTCTCTCTGCCTCCCTTTTACTGCTCCTTCTTTCCCTTTTTGATTACTTGTTCTGGGGCAGTTCAGTGCCATACCACACAACACTCACACAATCAACTGAGAAGTCCAAATGGCAAGGAGTTCCAGCCAACATCCAGTGAGGAACTGAGAAGCCTGACAACAACCACATGTGTGATCTTGGAAGCAAATCCTCCTCCAGTTGAGCCTTCAAATAAGACTGCAGCCCTTGCTAAAATCTTGACTGCAGTGTTATTAAAGACCTTAAGCTAGATCCAACTTGCTCCACAGATTTTTTTTTTTTTTTTTTTTGGAGACAGAGTCTCACTCTGTTACCCAGGCTGGAGTGCAGTGGCACAATTTCAGCTCACTGCAACCTCTACCTCCCAGGTTCAAGCAATTTTCATGTCTCAGCCTCCCAAGTAGCTGGGATTACAGACACCTGCCATCATGCCTGGCTACTTTTTGTATTTTTAGTAGAAACAGGTTTTACCATGTTGGCCAGGTGGGTCTCAAACTCCTGACCTCAGGTGATCTGCCTGCCTCGACCTCCCAAACTGCTGGGATTACAGGTGTGAGCCATTGCACCTGGTCAAGCTACACAGATTTTTGAGTCACAGAAACTATGAAATAATACATTGTTGTTTTAATCTTCTAAGTTTGGGAGAAATTTGTTATATAGTTAGCTATTATGGGAGTGTTGATTATCCTATTCTTTCTTCTTCTGATGGCTCAATGAAAGTTTGACCAGGAAATAAATCAGTTGGTTATTTAGGACACAGGGACTCTTAATGCAAGTAATTGGTTACACAGGTGATAGAAATGCTGAGAACAGGGAGGACAGTGAGATAGCATAGCAATTAACAGCATCAAGCAGCCACACCGACCACTAGGCTAGAACGGCAGAGAGGAGGGAGTGTTAGCAGAGCCCATGGACCAGATTACTCTTTAGCACAGCACTGTCCAATAAAACTTTTTCTAATGACGTAAATGATCTATATCTGCACCATCTAATGTGGTAGCCTCTAGCGATATGTGAGTAGTGTGATTGAAAAACTGAACTTTAAAAGTTTAACATTGTATAGCTACTTATAACTATATATGTATTAGTGGCTACCATAAGTCACAGTGAAGTTCTAGAAATGACAGAAGGCCATTCCCTTGGGAACTGGAACTTTGGAGGAAATGCATCTCTTGCCTCAGATGCCACCAGACCTAGAGAAAGACCAGAAGACAGTTTCTGACTTCTCTCATTCCCCTATCACCCTTCCTCTTCAATCTCCTTCCAGTGCCTCCTATTATTGGTATCCTGCAAGAAGCAGATTCAAAGAGCCATCTTCCCTGTGTGATACAGGTCAGAGCAAAGCAAGAGGGAGATGCAGACCTCAAGGAAGCATGTGCCCAGGGGAGAAGCACTCAAAATCTTGATGATCTCTGGAATACCCATAAGCATATATCTTTCTCTTGATAAAAAACACCATCATCTTTTGGTTGTACAGTAGCCTTGGGGGCAGCCCTGGGGCTCAGTCAACAAAGTCTCTCTACCTCTTTTTTTTTTCCCCAAACGAGTATTTTCCCTAACATGAATTCAAGTAAATATCTCTCTCCATCTTGTTCTATGTGTCATATGGGCTATTGCATTTTCCATGGTAGGCTCTAAACTGATTGTATTTTCTATTGCTGCATAACAAGTTACCAATATTTAATGCTTTAAAACCACATACACTTATTAGCTCAGAGTTTCCATGGGACAGGAGTCCAGGTACTGCTTGGTGGTTCCTCTGGCTCAAGTTCTCATAGGTGGTACTCAAAGTATTGACCAGGGTTGTAGTCTCATTTGAAGGCTTACCTCAGAAAAAAATCTACTTTGAGGCTCATTCAAGTTTTTGGAAGAATTTATTTCCTTGCAGTTGTATCACTAGGGCCTTCAACTTCTTACTAGGAATCTTAAAGGTTGCCCACAGTTCCTCGCTACATGGCTCTTGGTGTAGAAAGTTCACAGGACGGTCCCGCGCGGTGGCTCATGCCTGTAATCCCAGCACTTTGGGAGGCCGAGGTGGGTGGATCACGAGGTCAGGAGATTGAGACCATCCTGTCTAACATGGTGAAACCCCATATCTACTAAAATTACAAAAAAAAAAAAAAAAAAAAAAAAATGGCTGGGCGTGGTTTCAGGCACCTGCAGTCCCAGCTACTCAGGAAGCTGAGGCAGGAGAATGGCGTGAACCCGGGAGGCGGAGCTTGCAGTGAGCCGAGATCGCGCCACTGCACTCCAGCCTGGAGGACAGAGTGAGACCCTGTCTCAAAAAAAAAAAAAGAAAGAAAAAAGAAAAGAAAAGAAAAAAAGTTCACAGGATGATGGTTTGTTTCTTCAAAGCCAGTAGGAGATCTTCTTTTCCAGTCTGCTAAAAGGGCCTCTTCTATAACATAATGCAATCATGGGTGTGATAACCCCCTTCCCCGCCACCTCTCCCATTTAACTCAATCTAATCAAGAAACTGACATCCCATCACCTTTGCTATATTCTACTGCTTAGCAGCAAGTCAGTCATAGGTTTTGCCTATTCTCAAGGGGAGCAGATTATGCAAAGATATTACTTATTGGAGGGTCACTTTAGGTTGTGTCCTCCATACAAGCTAGAGAACAAGGGCAATGTGTCATAGATATTTGATATTTATATCTTAAAGCAACATCACAGTACTTAGTAAGCTAGAGTTGTTTAATAATAATTTCCTGGGCCGGAAAAATCATGTTTGCGAAGGAAATGCTCCTTGGGAAATACGTTGTTACCCAACACACAAGATGGAAAATACAGGGGAAGCAGGATGTTCCTGGAGACCAACTATCTATTTGGCTAAAAAAGATAGTGAGGCGATTTCCTGGGGTTACAGCCTGACAGCACAGGTTTATCCACCTAGACAAAAGCACAGACACATAGGTTATTCCAGCATTTAAGAACATGGTCTGAAATAGAAATCGCACATATACAGTCATAGGTCAGGTGTCATAGGTCAGGCTACAGAAGGAATTTATTTGGCACATGTATTATTTCAAAAAAAAAAAAAGAATTAGTTGTGAATATGTATATATATTTTGAGACAGTGTCTCACTCTATTGCCCAGGCTGGAGTGCAGGGGTATAATCATGGCTCACTGCAACCTCCTCTTTCCAAGCCCAAGCGATCCTCCTACCTCAGCCTCCTAAGTAGCTGGGACTACAGGCATGCGCCACCATACCCTCCTAATTTTTGTATTTTTTTGTAGATATGGGGTTTCACCATGTTGCTGCAGCTGGTCTCGAACTCCTGGGCTCAAGCAATCCACCTGATCCACCTGCCTTGGTGTCCCAAAGTGCTGGGATTACAGGAGTGAGCTGCTGTGCCTGGCCACAAACATTTTCAAATCAGAAAATTTCACACCAAAATTCAGATAATTTTTTTCTCTTGAAATTGCAGCTATCAGCTAGATATGGCTTGTGACTACCTCCTTTAAATGAAGCATGCTCTTTCCAGTCCACCTCGGTTTTTACCCAGCCCTCTCCATCCAGAGGTCTCTATGTGAGTTTGCAACCTCTAGTATAATATAATGTTGCAAGGGGTCTCAGAAGTTGGACCAGGCTCAATGTCTGCAACAGAGGAAATGACTAAACTTCAGAAAACCAGACAGGTAGCTGAGTTATGGGAAGTGTCTAGATAATTCGCCAAAAGGGGCTCTGTTAAGAGCAAAGTAAAGCCAGGCTAAAGCAATAAGGAGACTCTGAAGACTACAATCTTTACAGAGGAACTCAGGACGGGTATGGGAAAGAAGAAAAGTTCTATGGAGGCTAGCCAACAAAGTACCTTGATGCTATAGAATCCTATGATCATAACTGGGTCATTGCAGGACAGTGAGAAATACTGGGATTCTGCCTTAATGAGTCTCAGGTTTCTCTTTGGTGAGCCTCATGACTCTCACTCTCAGGGCAGTATACTTGGAAAGGGGTGGGTGGCACCCCTCCCACCACAGTGGGTGGCAGAAAGAAAAGCTTCGTTCTTTAAAGAGGACTGGCTCTGAAACTAAAGATGGGAACAAAGCCTATAGTTGCAAATACTAGTAAATTCCAGAAAAGTATAGGAAATGATGCTAGGGATGAAGGGATTTCACTTTATTTAATTCTTCAACTGCAAGAATCCGAATTTGTTTCCAGAACAGTTTGATTTTCTTCAGAATTCAGGTATTAAAGTGTCTGTGTCTTCATTCTCTTAAAAGTAAAAAGCATAACAGAATTTCAGACATATTTAAAATCATGAATGCAGAGATTCTGGTACAATTAGCAGTTTCTATCCTCAAAAGGAAATTGCTGTTTTATGATTTTCTCTAAGTGGTGGATAAAAGAAGAAATTACTCTTCTCTAAAACCTTCCTTTTCTCATAATTTTCACCTTCGATGCCTCTCTTATTTCTTCTTAGCCATCCCCTATGCAGGTGTAAAGAAGGATCAACTTCTTGTTAGTAAATTTCTGAATATTTTAAATTCTTATGAGTGTACTTCTAATGCTTGTCACAGTCATTGGTTCTCAGGATGATGAGTGGAGAGTAACCATCATCCACTTTCACCACTAGATACCCATAGAGGAGTAAGGTTGGCTCTTGACTAGCAAACTATTCCAAGAAGTTGAGTCATCTCACAACTGTGGAAATGGTGGAGACTGTTGGATGGTAAGACAAAACACCAGCAGCCAGGTAGGCCTCAGCAGAAGGTTACTAGGGGTGGAAATTAGCCCTCCAATCTCAATACTGCCCATGCCAGGGTCAGTTGCAGATGGCAAGAGTAACATGTGCTTAACCCTCAGTGCTTAGACGTGCCACACATCTCTAAGCAACAAAAGAAAACTCTTAAGAAACATGTAACCTGTAATTAAGATGCAGATGAGAGGAGAGAAATGGAGTGGTGGGAGAAGATGAACCATCACAGCAGATGAATCCACACTCCTTAATGTGGTTATGAGGAAGATGCAGTCCCCCACATTCTTTCACTGGACTTCTGGCTGTCATTGACTCTTTTCCAGCCCTCACTCAGTATTGCGAGGTGTCTATAGTGATACGAATACTCCCCCTAATTTTTTTCTTTCACTCTTCTTGTAAACCTTGAATAAAAGAGTTGAATATTCATTAATTTTAAAATTTCATCCAGCTAAATTCTTCAGGTCATGGCTCAAGAACTGTTTGCTTATGAAGCCATCAAGAAAGTGCTGAATGTTTTCCATAAAAGGAAAAATGTGAAGACCAGGAAGGCAGGCCTCTGCTTTTGATTATTATACCCTGAGGAAAGGAGTTTGGGAATAGAAAAGTATCAGTCCTTGAGAGCCGACTTTATTACCTCTCTGTGGAGCACATCTTCAACTTTAAAGGGGTACCAAAGTTTGGGGAAAACCCTCCTTTTCTGATTCAGTGCATTACCTTCCACCATTAGTATTCCCTGGAATACTTTCCAGGTAATAAAGCATGTCTGGTTCCTTTATGGATCTCTTTTCAGAGTACCTAGGTTCCAACACATCAATATGACTAAAATTTCATTGCAAAATACCGTAAGGGTTATTAGCTGATGCTGCAGACACAAGTAAAACTCACTTGTCACTCAGGCTCATCTATTCCATTTGGGGTAGGATTAGGTGGACAGAAACAACTGTGAATCAAGCTGTTTTGGGGGTTAAGTGAGAAAGCTTGAGAGCGGAAGGAAGAAGTAAAAACAAACAAACAAACAAACAAAAAACACTTTAAAAAGTAGGCAGAGGATAAAAGATCAAGATTGCTACCAGCAGGTACAAAATCTTCTAACACTCTCTAACAGTTGTGTGTACTCCACAAAGTCCTGTCTCTGCCTCACTTAGGACCACATGGACTCTTACAGAGATACAATTTGTGGCAGGGATAATATTAAGCCATGAAATACGGCCCAGGTCAATTTTGGGGGCCCTAATTTCACTTTCATCAGTCTTTGTGCAATGTACCTAGGAAAATGAACCACATAAGACAGGAATGATTTATTCTTCCTTCCAACTCTAATCCCTGCCAGTCTACTTAACACCTAGTTATTAAAAAGGTGCTATTAAACACGATAAAATCATATATATGATATGCTTGTGTGTGTATAATGTATACATATATACGTGTATATATATATACACACACACATAAAAATGTGTGTAAGACATCAAATTAGAAGATGACAAATTGAGGCTAAGAGTCTTGCAAAATCCCAATTATTGTCAGATGGTCTGTTTCTATACTGCTGAGTAACCAACTTTTCCAATGACACTCATTTGTTAGCTCATAAAATTGTAATTTGCAGTTAAAATGTTAGCATAGATCTATAGTTACTTACATGAAAGACCCTACAGATTAAGTTAAGAAAAAGGTGCTTGCAGAACAAAACATACAATGTGGTTCAATTTCCAGAATTACTAAAAAACACAAAATATAGCCACATATTTCTATGTATATAAATATTTTGAAGTATATACAAAGTGGTTACTTCCAGAGAGGGAAATGAGAAAACAAAAGCTATCCATTTTATTCTAAATATTTCCTTATTTTTTGAATTTTGTGAAAATATATGCAGCTATTACTTGAGTAATTGAAAGTAAATATAATAAGAATAAAAGAGGCTGTATAAAGCCATCCCAGAATCCATTAATTTGGTATAGTAATGACCACAACCCAACCTTCAAACACTGGATCAGTGTCCATTTCAATCAGTCACCAATACTTCTTACTCATACTCATTTGTTAATTTTTTAAATTGTACAGATAGATTTTGGCTAACACATTTTGATACTTATAAAGTTTCAAAACTGCATGTCCTTGCTTTTCCGTGAAACCACTATAGACCCAAGAACAAGAATTTTGTCTTATCTATTTTATTTCCCATCTTACTACTATTAGGAATAGAGTTTGGCTTGTAATAAATATTTAATAAATATTATTTAACTCACACCATGTCTCCTTTATAAGCTAAAGATTTGATTCTTGTAAGTTTCTGAAATGATACACACTACAGGCATTCAGAAATACAAATGTCTTATTGAAATTTACACCTTTTAGTAAGTCCTTCTCCACAGTTCTCAGTGTGAATTATGCAGAGGCAGGAGAGCAGGAGACAAGTACATTTCCAACAGATTAGTTTTCTGATCTAAAACTAGCCACCATTATTCTCCCTTTATCTTCCGTTTTTTTTTTTTTTTTTTTTTTTTTATTTTTTTTTGCATCACTTTATAGAAGGTCTCAAAATGGTTATTATTGATGTCCTAGAGTTGAAGAGGAAATAAATACAAAACAGAGAAAACTTTTGAGATATACAGATAAAGTTTAGATACAAATTAACTTGTTTAAATTATTAAAGCAAAATTCAGAAACAAATTAAATGTAAAAAATAGAAATAATATTAAATATAAATAGATTAGGATCTACTCTCACATCAGAAAAGAGTACTGTCAATAAAGTCATGTTTTCAGGGCCTAGTTCATTAGAGTAAACTGAATCCATATTTTTGAGCTTCTCCGTCCCCAATTCTTATTGAAATTAATATCAGAAACTAAAAATGGGGAAAATGTTACACTGGCCCTGGAAACCAGGTAAGAATGCTATTTATAGGCCAGAAATTTTGAGCAATTATAGCAAGATCTAGCATAAGTGAGATCAGATAGAGGGAAGAAATCAGAAAATAAAATCACATCTGAGAAATTAATGAAACAGACTTCTATCCCAGGTGAAAATAATTGCTCACAACAGGGCAAAAAATTATATACAAATATCAAAATAATGTATGAAACTTTACTAAATAGTAATAATCTAGAATGAAATAAGTCCATAGTAATAGTCTACTTTGAAAGCTGCAGATTATTCTAAACAATATCTGGAGTTTATCCTATCCCATATTCTCCTCCAGGAAGAAAAGATGGAAAACTTTTCAATTTACCATCTTATAATAGAGACACCAACGTATTTCTTTTTCTTTATTCTTGATTTAAATTCAAATAGTTATTAATTTAAAGATGATCAAGAGGGTTTTCTGGACTTGGAGGTTGTTAGGGAGTTACAAGCCAAAAGAAAAATGTTCTCACAATCTTTCTTAACTAACTCATGAAAGACAATTAAACTACACATTCAAGGCCAAATACTTGAAGAAGGACAAAGTCTTATCTATTGTATATGGCCAGAATAGATGGGAGAAGCAGTACCACCTAATCTCCCATCTTCAGACACCTGGCCAGAAATTCTCATGGACCTAAATTCTTCATTATGAGATTTGGAGGGTGGTGAGTGTAGTATTAGTAATGTTCTTAGACCATGATTTTTGGCTATCCCAAAGTACTTATTTCTGGGAAGCCACAAGATGAGGTCTGTTCTCAAACCATCCTTGAAGCATCACAGGTGTTCTATTGCATGCCCCAGGCTTAAACCTTACATAGGGTCACCATGTTTTATTCAGCAGCAGGGCCCGTTCTTTGGCAATCTGTCTTCTAAAGTTATTCCACCATAGTATTTCTCACTGATGCCTGTGGACTTAAAAGACCTATTTTTATTATTATCAACACTTTATTTCATTTAGTGAGATAAAGTCTATAGCATTAACCAAAACTTTCCTTTATTAAAGGTTACTTTTTCTCTCCTATTGTAGTAATAATTGTAGATAATAATTTTAAAAGAAGGTGTTTCTTACATGCTTAGGAAAATAATCACAAAATAACATTAAGGAAATCCCAACACAGGAATAAAATAAAGTGCATAATTCCCACACTACTACAGAAATAGGAAGAAGGTAGAGCAAGTCAATGAAAACAGAGGTGAAGGAATGGGGTATGGTTTGTTTAAATTGATATAATACAAATTTTAAAATCATGATATCAAAGAATACGGGAAATAGTGTTAACATACTACATAAGAGGATAATCTAAATAAAGAGTACACTCACAATTTTATTCTTTGAAAAAAACCATTTATATAAATTTTCCTGTAAGGATGAGTGAATATATGTGTGTATACACACACACACACCCGTCAATATTTGTCATCTCCAGATGCTGGGATGACCTATTATTTATTTTTTTTAATGTATTTCCAAATTCTCCATATGAACCCATCTTAAATTAATAATCACTAAATTAGTAATTTTAAATAAAAGAATTTAACATAATCAACAAAAATGATTAGACAAATGTGTTTTACTTGTAACAGATTAAAATTATAAACTCAAAAGCAGAGTAAAAGTAAAACAAACCCTGAAGGCATGCCAATGTTCAATACAAAATGAACATATTTTCATATTTTATTGTAACCAATTTCATTCACTAAGTAAAGCATATAATTATGAAATGTTATCAATTCAAATGAGTATTTTTGATAAATAATACTCTGTAAGATTAAGTAAGTCAACAACCTATTATAAAGTTTTATTTTAATTTTCTTTTATTATATACACTGAAAAGAATCCTGAACTCACAATCAGAGGCTAGAATTCAAGAACATGTTTGACATGGACAGCAGTGCCACGTTGGCTGTGACTCAACATCTCTGACCCTCCCAGTGTCTTCAAATTACAAAACATTATGATGGACTTCCACTTTTTCACAGGATTACTGTGATGACCTGATACAAAATTGAAACTTTGTGTTAAGATTGTGTGATTTGGGATCTGGTTTTTCCATAGTCACCTGTAATTGCTAATGGCAAATCACAATTTTTAAAAAAGTTTTTTAAATGTAATGAGTGAATAGAAAACATTTCCTGGCATATCATCCAAAATGGCAAATACATGACACAATGATGGTATAAAGTGAGACATAAATATGATTCAGTTGCATTATTCACATACCACCAAATGGAGAAATGGGTTCCATTGATAAGTCTATGGTTCAGATCTAACCGATATGGTTTAGGTTATAAAAATTATTGCCTTTAAATTACTAATATTTTGAAAGCTAGAGAATTAACCATCAGAAAATCTATCCTAACTAATGTGTAGATACAAATGTGGCAGCAAGAAGAGTCACACAATGTCTATCTATCCAAGATTATGTATCTCAGACTAACTGCTAGTAGTTCATTTCTTTGAGATCTTTAGACTTTGCAGTGTTTGGTTGAAAATATGACTGCAGTGTAGTATAGAAACACAGAATACAGTCACTGATGATAGTAGGTAAAATTGACAACAAATTGAAATGCTTGGACAAATAAGAGATGCACTCAAATACCTTGGCAACAAGTATAATTACGGTATTAAAATTATGTACCAAGCCTTAATTTTTAACAGGCAAGTATGTATTAATAAACAGGCAGTCTATGTAGTATATGTATATAGTCTAAAAACATTGAAAACAAAAGCTACATAAAGTACTAGAAGAAAACCATAGTTACCAACTAATGAGGGTAAATATTTAATAACACATATATGTAACGCATCAAAACTTACTCATGTGGCAACTCAACAGTATAAAAATATTTGGCAATGAAAGCAGAGAAGAATAGCTGTGAGCAATAGCAGTTGTCCCAATTACTGAGATTACTGCTCACAAACTATTATTGTCATCATTCTGATTATGATTCATATTAATACTGCTTTGGCTTCTATCTCATTGTCCTGTCCCTGTCTTGTTTTCTTAGACCTTCATTTAGAGGCAGTATTCTATCCACTTCCCATTTTTCTGTTCTAGATAGACAAGGCCCCATACCCTGAACTTCTTGACCACTTTATTTTATGCTTTTTGCCTTAAACCTGGTAATGTAATACCCTAGGTTCTGTGTTTAGCCTCAGATTAAGACTTCAGGTTAACCCGTTCAAGCCTGTTGCCAGAAACTTACCCAGGTAATGCTCTGGACCCCAATAAAAGCTTCAGCCCATCAGTCTCTCCCTCTTGCTCTCTACTTAGTAATTGAGTGCACATGTACTGGAAACCTCCCTATTTCTGGTTGGCCCTGTGAGGCATGTTGCCCTCTTCTCTGGGATCTGTATGTAATAAATTTAATCCTTTTGACACTCCAGGCTGAGTGCCTTTCACTGTGCCACACCTAACTATACCAACCCTAACTTAAATACTTAAGTGAACTTAAATATTTCATTCGACAAATCACATTAATTTTTTTGTTATACCTCATTAGCTGGGGTACTGTCATATTTTGAAGATGGGGCAAAGTACATTGCAAAACCTAATTATTTCAGTTTTTAAAAGGCTATTCTAATATTTGAGTACTGAAATGTACTTAAAACAAAATAATAAAACATACTTTCTTATTTTGCCTTGCTTTCTAACAACTTCCTCTGAATTATGTAACAAAATAATATTACCTTTATCACTAGCATACCAGGACATTACATGAGATTTTTTCATTGAGTCTTAAGTTTTGTTTGCTTTTGCATTAACTATAACATATTGCCCCAACCCTAATTAAAACTGATACTGGAGTAAAAAATAACAGAATGTGAGAGAAGAGAAAGTCAAAATCAGGTCTAAAATATTCAGTTGATCCTTGAATAACATGAGCTTGAATTGCACAGGTCTACTTATCGTGGATTTTTTTCAAGTAAATAGATGGAAAATATACTACTCATGGAATGCAAGACTTGCATATATGGAGGGTTGACTTTTTGTATGTACATATGTGGGTTCCACAGGGCCAACTGAGGGACTTGAGTATGCACGGATTTTGGTATACTTGGAGGAGGTCCTGGAACCAATCTCCTGGGGATCCAAGAGACAATTACACAAGGATTTATACATTTGAAAAATGATACTTCACACATTTAGAAAAAGATAGAATTCATCAATGACTATACTGGATTTAAAAGCATAGATTTTAGGTCTATGAAATCTACTTAGAAGAATGCCTGGCATGTACTCAACAACCCACAAAAAATTGCTGACAAAATTCAGTGAAAAAAAAGAGAAAAATATTTTTTGGTTCTCAGTCACATGGAAAGTTAAAACATAACTGTAGGAAAAAAAAAAGCAAAATAACAATTAAAAGAAAATGGCAATTATTTATTTCAATTCATTTGCATAAGTCCTACTAAGCAAAAAAGAAAGCAAAACATGGCATCAAGGAAAATAGAAACAATCCAACTATTACAAAAAGTATATTTTAAAACACACAAATAATTACAAGAAAAATGATAAACTAAGAAAGTATATGCTATACGTATGACAAAGGGTAATTCGAATTTGACAAATCAGCAAAAAAAAATTTTTTTTTAGAAAAAATGGTCAAGAATTTCAAAGGCAAATCACAAAATACATATAAATGTTTGATAATCCTGAAAAATACTTTCACATACTAGTAATGAAAGAAATGCACATGGATACCATGATAAAATGTCATTTTTAAACTAAAGAATTCAGGAGGCTGAGGCAGGAGAATGGCATGAACCTGGGAGGCGGAGCTTGCAGTGAGCCAAGATTGCACCACCGCACTCCAGTCTGGGTGACAGAGCAAGACTCTGTCTCAAAAAAAAAAAAAAAAACACCTAAAGAATTAGCAGAGATTAAAGTAAACCATAATAATTAGCATGGAACCTTTCTGAAAAGCAATTAGAGAATATAGATAATCCAATATAAAAGTATACTACATTTTTACCTAATATTGCATATTTATCTCAAGTCAGTTATCAAACATGTACATGTAAAAGGAATTCTATATGATATTCATAATAAAACATTGAGGGAAATATCTTCTAGATGCCATGGCTAATATTAATTGCTCAGCACTTTCCAATTTCTCCTTCTTCATCTTGTAACCCACCCCCACTATCCTTCCCAGGTTTCATCAGATGACATTTTTATAAGGCAGCAGCTTGCCTATCACATAAAAGACAAGCACATGGTGCTCATGAAATGATTCCAACCGCACAGAAAAGGACAACCTCCTTGGAGATGGAAGAGAAAAGATAAAGAAATCTGGATTTGTAGGTGACTTTCCAGAGCAGTGCTACTCATCAGAGCCAGGCCTCCTGCTTGTCTTTATGCTATTTCAAGGGAGAGAAATAAACTTCTATCACATCTGAGTAACTAATGCTCAGTTCTCTTTATGACAGCTGCTTAGTCTCTACATTAGTATGATGCCTAACAATATAGGATAGCCTAAATAACTTCATTCATATGGTGAACATTATTTAGCTAAAAAGATGAAAATTATATGCAATTAATCTGAAAATGCTCAGGATATAGAGATTATTTACAAATCAGATTATTACCTAACCTATGTATTTGAATTCTAATTTAGAGATAGAAAAAAATATAAGTGAAAAGAGAACAAAACAGCAAAGTGTAACAATTGTTATAACTATATAATGCAAATACAGATAACTTATTTTCCTGATTTTCTGTGATAACTTTATATATTTTTTGATAGAATGTTTAAAAAAAACTGGGGGAAATGTTATAAGAAAAAAATAAAATTCTGGTAGAGAAATGCCAGCACCACACCAAATGAAGAGATGACCACACCTGAAGATGTCAAGCTCTCAATGACCCAGAAAGATGGAATAACAACAGTGAAAGTTGCAGTGCTGTAAGCAGAGTGGGGGCTTAATATATATATTTTTAGGTTGGAACAAAGCAAATATATTTTTTCATGAAACCACTTAGTAACATTTTATATAAACTATTACCGAGAAAGCAGGTTAAATTTTGGCCCTAGTTTTAACATCTATCATTACTCACAACATATTCAACAATATTTCTAGGATTTTGCTATGGGACTTTTAAGCAAGTATTTTTTTCATGACGAACAATTTCAATAAGCACTTGTTTCCTTTCCTTTTGTGTGACTGAAAAGCTGATGAGATATTCAATCCAGAAAGTTCTGTGAGTTGTTCAGCTTGTTTTAGCAGAAGATTGGAACTTACTGAATGTAGTCTCTCACCTAATGTAATGGAAAACCTAAATAAGTGAATACAGATATAAAATAGGAATTCACACAGTTTTTTAGGTGATAGAAAATTACAAATTCAAAAATATAAGATAATCTGCTTTTCATGCTGATTTCTTTACTACTGTGTAATACTTTTTATCCAGTTTTCAAGCAAAGATAAAAAAGTAGACATTTGCAGAATTTATGATTCCATCTAAACTTCGAAATCCAACTGAGCCTAAACACTTTAGAACATATTTTAAAAGTGTCAACCAATGACAAGTACAAAGAAACTTGAACATTCTATTCTAAGGATTCCATTAAACTTTTAGAAGCTCTGACTTTTCAGTGACTTCAGGACCTTGCAGATCAGAATGAATAAATTCTTACTGTCCTGAACACAAGGCTAATAATTAAGGTGACATCATCCTTTGCCGACACCACTCTTAGTTCAATTCTCACTGAGTCAATCCAGACAAAGATGGATTAGTTGAATATCCACCAGTAGAAATAGTCACAATTAAAGATAGCTCTAAACTTAGCAGTAAGTCTGTGTGGATTCAACTGGTAAGTCCCAATGTTCATATCCACATAAAAATAAATGTCCTTGGGTGGCAGCTTATCTCCTGGTGGAGATAAGCTAACCCTCTCAGAGGATGGTTCTTCTGGAGCATTCTTCTTTTCTCTGCATCTCATGTTTTAGAAAAAATATGTGAAGGAAGACAAAATCCCATCTTGATGAGCACATCTCCCTTTTCCTGGCGAACTCTACATGTTTCAGGATGAACATCACTTGCTCAGGGAAGCCTCATAACCCCCTACTCCATCCCACATCTGAATTAGGTGCTCTCGCTACAACCACCCTCATCACTTCACATAATTTTCCCATGGGCTTGGCATACTTTATTGCAACTGCCCATATACTCCATGGAGAACAGAACTTGTTCAATCTTGTTCACTGTTTCGTCCCCAGTAAGTAACACTATGCCTGGAATAAAACAAGAACTCAATTGTCAAATGATTGAATGAATGGATTGATGGATAGACAACAATGCCAAAGAATTGAGAGGGCAAGACAGACCCACAACTTCCTCATCCGCTTTCCTGAATAAGACCTCAGTTTTGCATTTAGAAGATGAGGAGTAGTTATTTAATCACTGCCTTCTCACTGGTGAGCTTCAGGACTCACCAAAAACCAGTCACTACCTCTGAAGGCAGGACACAAACTGCTCTGCTCACCGTCACCTACATTACATTTTCAAATCTTGCTTATGACTTTTTGAATAATGAGAAAAGATATAAGAGTACTTTTCACCAATTTTACAAAGGTTCACTCACTGCTTCTGGATTCTGAGAAAAAGGCTTATTTTCTTGGCTCTGTGTTGGAGTGCTATAAGCTAAAATCTGTGGGCATCAAATATAAGTGAATATTTGAATATATTATTCATATAAGAATATAATATAGTCTTTCATTATTTTCTAGATGTTAAGATAATCTCCACATAAAAGCACATTTATAAGTACTGAACCTGCTGAGGTAATTTAAGACAGTCATTAGAAGTTAGGTATACTTAGTAGCACATGTGAACCATGACTATAACTATAACTTTCCCCATCTACCAGCTGGGTTTCCCTAAGTCAGGAAATCTAGTTGCACAAGGAAGACGAAGTAGGACTCAAGTGCCAAGAGTTGCCTTTGGATCAATCACAAAGTTGAGATCATAAATTTGAACTTCTCTTCCAATTTCCCCATTATGAAAGTTACAGACTATTTCTTCTTTATACTTCAAACACTTTGCTACCCAACTGTGGTCCCCATCTGACTATAGCATTCTCCATATCAGTCCTGATTTTCTGGTTGATGATTCTACTATGGAAATTGTTTTGAGCAAAATGTTATAGAAAACAATTTCAGCTGCTGAAGAGACTGATTCTAAAATATCTTGTTTTGATTTTCAATCTTAAAATCTAGAAAATAAAAAATTTTGAGTAATAAAATTTTAGATCATTAAAATTTTAAACTCGCAGTTGGGAAGTGTTTAGTTCAAAATGCACTGTCATTTTATTTTTTAGAGGTGGAGGTGAAACAGAAGAATGACATTTATACCTGGTGTTTAATGTAAATGACTTACTGTAGTCCTAACTTACTGCACAATTTCTATCATCCCACAAAGCTACTGCCATTGAAGGGATGTGAATATTTGCTAACACTGCCAACTCAAGTATGCACATTCTAATAATCTTCTAAAATACTTTTACAAGAGGTACCTAAGAAAAAGACCTATTACATTCTACTTGATACAATTGAAAATTTCAAATATAGTGGAACTAGTTGGTAGAAAAAACTCTCAAAAAAAAAATGAGGCCATATCTGGACATGAAAAGTGAAGTGGAAAATTGAGGCAATTACCCGGGTCTTTTAAGATAAGAGAAGCCTTTAGCAAGCCACTGAAGCAAATACTTTTTTCTTTTCTTTTCTCTGTCCTGAAAGATACATATAATTGTTTAAAGTTCCTATTTCATCAAACTTGCACTAAAACAAATTTAAGCATCTGACATTTCAAATATGTTTCAATTGCTATCTGAGTTTGTCAACTTTAGGAATGTGGAATGAGAATAGAAGGTTCTGATCTCCCTTACTTCCTGGTAATTGCAATACTTAAGAAGCTCTAGGCTTAGAAGGCACATGGAGTCAGGTTTTAGGAGCAAGAGATCTTGCTAAATGCCTGGGGCTCTATCTGTGGGAAATTTAGGTGACAAGCATGGGCTTTTGAGTTAGGCCTACATTCCAACTCATTTGTCTGTTTCTAAAATAATGTCTTACTTTCTGGTTCTGCATGTCCTCATCAGGCAAATGGTACCTAACAAGCTATTTGTTAGTGATAAGTAATTACTACATAACATGAGCAAAGCCCTTAATACACTCAGAGATAGCATGGGCTTGGTAAAGGGAGCTGATGGTCTGAGTTAGTTTGGGACTAGCTCTGGTTACACTTCATGGCCTATATATGCATAAATAAGTACATCTGTACAGTCCTAAAGTGAAAATGCATCAGCTTTCAGAAACAACCAACGCTTGTCAGCACTACCACTTTTATGTTAGCAGAACTCAGTCCCTTTCATTTACAGCATATTCAATGCAGCTACACCTAACACAAAATATAATTTTATCTGCTGCAAATATTTTGAAAGGATGTTTAATTTTCCTTGTTAACATGTAAACTTAAAGTTAGTTATTATTTGATTTCTCAGCAATCATCAGTATCATCTTGTGATCTGAGTAAATGCGATTCTATAATTGTTTTCAAAACGTGAACAATGTTTATTGTGACTAATTTAGTAATTTCTGAAGATTGACATAGCAAACATATTAATTTTGGCTAAGACCATTTCTCTGAGTCACAAAAACGGTAATCAATGATCATTTGTCAGACTTCTGTTTAAACTCCAGCTCTAACACTCTGAGCTGTGTGACCTGCACAATTTACTTGGCCCCTCTGAAGCCTTCTTTAAAACAGGCATATATCATCACCATCTCCCCCTCCTTCAGCCATGTGTTGTGATGCATACATGAGAGACTGTGTGTGTAGGTACCCTGTTAATGTATGAGTATTAGTATTTGAATGACCACGTGGAGCAAAAACAATAATAGCACTCTCAAAGTCAAACTGAGATTCTTGTCCCATTTTTCTCACACCCTTTGTAATAAGTACTAACACAGAGTATCCTGGGTTAGTAGAGGAGGCTATAGTAAGACCCCACATCTACCCATAGTAGTAAGAAAAGCAGCAGATCTAAGGCCCTCTGGGATTTAAGTCCTGCCTTGGAGATGCAGAACAGGGAGGTCAATGCCACGTATAGTGAGGATTTCTTTCCTCTGCAAAGGTAAAAGTCTCCAGATACAGGGGCTCTTCCCAGAATGTAAGTCACCCTCCAGTAGCCATTTACACTGTAGGAGGAAGGGCCCCACAAGTAGCCTGCTCTGGCTCCCTGGAAACTTCTGTGGCTTTCATCAGAGTTCTGAAAGTGAAACGAGGCCAGACATCCTTCCAGGGCCAAAATAGTTTGGAAACAAAAATACGCTGTGCGGCAAACCCACCGAAGCCAAGGCAGCTGAATAAGCACCCAGCTCACAGCACAGGAAACCAGGCTGCCCTGTAAATAAAATTAGCGTAATGAGACTCTGTCGCCATCCCATGTCTGAACTGAAAAGTGATTTCTGCCAAGACCTGTATCCAATCAGATAATCATCTCTCTGAACATGCATGGGACTTCTAGCTAAAGACATTTCAGCTGAAATTCAGAGTACTCATGCACTAAAATAATTTTTTTATAATTATTCTCCCTAGAATTCTAGGATAGAGAGGACTTTTCCCATTTTATGATTTTAGAAGTTATTTATTCACGCCAAACTCCATTTTAATTGAGGAATAGTAGGAGTGTGCATATACTTGAAGGAGAAAAAGCAGGGAGAGAGATGGAGAGCAAGAGAAAGAGAGAAGTTTTCATTGTCTGAAATATTGTTTATGGTTCCCAGACTAATAAAGAATTAATGATTTAGACACAATACCGGCCCTTTTCAAATAGGGCATCCAATGAGAGTTGCTCTCAAAGGATTTATCCATGAGGAAAGCAAATTTGCTCATATAAACAAGAACAGGATTAAAAAATTGTTCCAGGAATGTCACAGCTCTGTCTCAATAAGTTTGGCTGTGTATTCAGTTACTTGGTTGGATTAACATATCCCACTATGTGACCTCACTGCCTCCTATGGTCTGTGCGGTGAACAAGAGAGAGGCAATCAACAGCAGGTAAAGATACTGTATGTGTTCCTTGTTGCTAAAATCAATGACTAATCCTGCATGGTCGGGACAAATACAAAGGCAGGGAATCTGCTCTCACTGCAGAATGCCTTTTATAACATTTGCATTGAAAAACTTTTAATAATACACTCAGCTATGGTAGTCAATATCCTATAGAAATACAACAGATTAGCTGGTTGACCCCCTAAAGTTCGATTAATTCATCCCTGCTCCATGTATCCCTCTGAATGTGTTCTTATGTCTCTTTGTGTTTCAGTGAACTAGCAATCTTCTTTTTCTTTGGTTAATCTCCATGGGAACTAGGTCAGGGATCTACCCACTGTGGACTCCAATGAATGATTCCAGTTGACTGACTGTCTTAAGCAAGACTTGGAGACATTTTAAGAACCCTGGAAGGATGATGGTTTGGGACATGGCATAGTTTAGCCTCAACTAAGTAGAACATTAAAAAAATCAACTTAACTTTTGGAAGCAGTCCTACGTGTTTAGGACTAAAACTCGTTAATAGGATGGGTAGAAGAAATGATTACAGAAATTTATTTTGATTTTATTTTTTAATGTGTAGCTGGTAGGGGAAAAAAAGAAAAATATAAAAGGGAATTTTCAAGGTATCTGGTCCTGGGTTGGAAACGAGAAAAAGTGGAATGGAATGGCAGATTCTTGTATATCCAAAATAAATCTTTCTACTCTCTGGTGACATGAGGTACAGTGGTATAAAGCTTTTGCTCTGAGTCACTATGGATAAATAACTAATTCTCTAAAACTTTGATAACATGAGAGTGTTATCTATATGACAGGATTTTTGTAAAGATTAAATGAGATAAAGCACACAAAGTGACCATAAGTTTGTCCCACAAAGGGTAGGGGTTCCATAAATGTAGCTGAAATTATAGTATTAATGCAGATTGTAAACTTGCCAAAGAATATTGCCCGCACACCTAGGCTGTAAAAATTTGCATTTACAGTCTGCATAATATCTAAAATGAGAAGATAAAAGTCTTACTCTAGTTATTTAAAAGTGTATTAAACTGCACAAATTTGAAGTTTTATTCATCACTAAAGCTAATTCTAAGGAAAGTTAAAAGAAAGAAACATCTGAAGAATGACAGCATTAAATGCAGTACAAAGCAACAATCATCAATGGAGACAGGGCATGATAACATACATGTCATGGTTAATGTCAATTTCAGCTAAGATTTTTCAAAGAATAGCAAGCTAAATGCATTTAAACTTCCCTAAATAGTTCTGTTTACTATCTTCACTCAGACATCTTATAATACAAGAAGGCTGATTTTAAGATATTAAAATTTGCCTTTGGAGTTCAAAAGTAAAGACAAACAGAACCTATAAGCTCATAACACCTTAGGCTTAGACGTCATTAGACTGCCTAATTCAACTCAATATTACCTCCATGTAAAAATTCCTACATAGAGCATTGTCAGTTACACACCCATTCAAAATCACAGGTGTTCATTGCCTCCTAAGGCTTCCTACTCTAATTTCACACAGTTCTAATAGTTAAAAAGTTCTTCATGCTGAATTGAATTCCCCATCCTTGTAACAATTTCTGTTACCTGTTAGAACAATACAAAATTAATCTATTCTCTTTTCTACACGAAAACCTTTTAAATATAGAAAGATTATTATCAGGGTGTCCCTAAAATCTTTCTCCCATAAGCCAAATATCCCCAGTACCATCAGAGATTGTTTGTTAGTTGTACGTAAATTCTTCAATCACCCTTTTCTTGAATCAGTGAACATCTACTCAATACCACACTCTGGTATGAACTGAGGAAAACAATATAGGTTAGGAACATCAGCTCCTGCGGACTTGACATTAACACACTATTACTGCAATCCAAAAGGATATCAGAATGTTTTAATAACTACATCACTCTGTTGGCTCATAAAGAGATTTGCTTTGTATAAAAATTTGCTCATATTTATATTAAGATGGGTACAGAGTAGTCTTCCTATTTCTGTTGTTTTTTTTAACCTAAACAATTGAATTTGAATCTGTCTATGTTAAAATCATCTTGGTTTTAGCTGTTTATTCCAAGCAGTCTAAATTTGTCTTTAATTCCATATTTATTATGTGATCCTTCATTTCAAAGCATTTGTGTAACTTTTCAGTCCACATACAAGTTGCTGGACAACATTTTAAAAGGGACAGGGACAAACACAGGACTGTGAAGCTGGGCATTCGTATGCCACTTTCTGGGTAAAATCTCATGACCCACATTCTTTATTCACAGCTCTCCAATTCATCAGCAAGAAATCAGTAAAAACCATTCAATGACTTGCTCAAATTTGAAAAGACTTTGATTTTGCTTTTTAAATCACCTAATCCAGAAGTCTAGAATCCTAGACCAAAAAAAGGAATCAAGAGTAAATTTTTTTTTTTTTTTTTTTTTTTTTTTTTTTT